>NC_138770.1:371692005-371872005 GCF_965119305.1 Pelophylax lessonae
GGCAGTGAAGATTTTTGCCACTATTTCACTATAGGTGAAATATACATTATATCAATTGAGGTGGGTAAAATTTTGTACAGCCATAGTATTCACATATATACATGTACTATCATATACCAGAACAGCCAGGCGTCAACTGATGTCATGATGTTTGAAGAATGCTGTGCCTAGTTTGCTATGGTCCCTTGAAGTGAACTAGTCTCTACTGGGCTTATTTTCAAAGATCAGAACATTCACTCTAAATGATTATAACTGTACAGCTTATATGTGAAAGTTTTCTATTTGCCCCTTAATTTATTTTACTTATTTTGTCCAAGACTCTTCAGCTTAAGTCAGTGGGTCAGGGGAAACATGAACTTGAGTTGACACAAAGAAAATTTGTCAGGCACTTGACAGGGCAGCAAAGGTCAAACTTTACATGACCCCTGCAACTCTATTACCAATTAAGTAGGATGGCAAAATCCGTCTGCCAGAGAGTGTGATCATCAATCCGCTCTCTTCCTGAGGCACAATACAAACAGTTGGCTAGATCACAGAAATTTGCTTCTACCTGTTAATGTCCTGTCTAAAAATGTTCATGATTTATAAAGTTATAATAAAAATATTTTGTCATAATGATCAATTTATTCAGCAAAGAACTCTAATAAGAAAAAAAAAAAAATCATGTGCAAAAATAAATATTGTTATAGCACACAATACGTGTAAAAGTTTAGTAAATAAAAGCAGAACTAAATCCACCAAATTAACAGTTTCTTAAAACAGTTACCTTCAAGACATGTTTTAAGTTATAGTTGTCACAGTTACAAGTGACCGAATGCTTACAGAAATAGAAATGTTAATAGTTTATTTTTATCAACTTACAAATGCAGACAGACAGACAGATCCTATATCCAAATTTACCACCAACAACCTTTGCTCTTTTGCTTTCTATATTTTGTTAAAATTCTAGAGGCTTTTGTTTTTCTAATTGAAAACTTTTTAAAGGAGATTTGTTGTTTGCATCAAGAATCAAAGATTCCAGCAAGTGCATATTATATTTTTCTATTAGGATGTTTGGTGCAAAATGTAAAATGCATTAAATACGAAGGTCTGCGCATGCCCCTAAAGTGAACCATGCTTCATGTTTTAGATGCAGAAAAACTTCTCTACAAAGTGCTTCTGCAACCTTTTGAAGATTCCATATATATAATTAAACTGTACAAGTCATTATTTGCAAGGGCTTAGGTACACCCCAACTTGACACTGTTTGAGCCTAGCATTTGGTTGCTCAGGCAGCTTTTACATATTTGAGGGGGGGGGGGGGATATACTCCCCATATCCTGAAGTGTCAGTTCTTTCCGCTGGCTTTAGTGAGTGTCAGAGAACCTTTATTGTATTCCTTATAGCAAGTGCTGCCACATTTGTACAAACATAAATAATTGTAACGTAGCTTTTACTTCACATTGTAACACCAGTTTGCCAAAGGAATTGCATGATGAGCTAATGCATATGCGTTCTAACTACTACGATATACTGTATGAGTGGATTGACTAAATCAAGAAGTGCAGCCTGCTGGATCAAAAAGTGCCAGACTGAAATGGAGACCTAAAAACATTAAAGGCAACAAATATTTTCTGGATTCAAAAGAACAATAATGTTTATCTTTTGAAACCACTGCTGACGGTATAGAAATTAATAGCAAAGTACAATATGTGGAATGGCTGTTTTAGTTTCTACTTTTTTTTTATTAATAGAGGACTTTTAACAATACTTGAGATCTTAGTCCATAAATACTGACCGATAATATCCAGTGGTTTAAACATTCCAACAAAAGACATGTCCTGTAAAGTACATTTGTTAATCAGACAATTGCTAATCTTATTCATGTAGAGTGTGTCCATACCCAAAAACAAAAATGTAATATATTGCAGCTTACCTTTCCATAGGTGGGGTAGCTACACTAGTGTTCAGGAACTTATCCTACAACCAAGGATTGGTCTCTGCTCCAAATTTTATAATTCTGTAAGTTCAGATGCTTATGTCTTAATCCTAGTTCAACACTCTGCACATCTTAGTTCCAGTGTGGGTTAGTTAGGAGGCTAGGTACAGGCCAGGGAGATATGACCTGAAAACTGACTTATGGGGGGGGGGGGGGGAATGCACAAGAAGTTTTTTTTCTTTCAACCCAGTGGGCTGAATGAAAAAAAACAGAGATTGTTGTGGTACTATCACAGGTAATGTTAGTGCAGCAATCTCCCCCACTGTGGTATAGTGTTCTTCAGAGGGGACTGCCCCCCCCCCTTCACACTGATCAGTGTTGATCGGATGCTGGTTTTCCAGCATGACTGTTTGACAAAAGCTGATCATGAGACTGGCTTCTGTAGAACAGACATGGGCCCAAAGTCAGCCGGTTCTTGCCCAACCAACCGTTTTTTGGATGATTTTTGGCCCGTGTGTACCCAGCCTTGGAGTTAACAATCAGAGAAATGGTAGGCATACAGCTTCTTTTCTGGTAGGTGGTTTAAGCAGTAAGGCCTATATATAGACACCATACTGTCCTAGGCAGACCTGAATGATGATGCCACTGCGTGCAAGGTCCACCCCTTCTATCATGCAATTCATTTAGGTAAAATGAACATTGGTATACGCTTTAGAAGCAAATTTGTCATTAGCTGTATATTTTTTAACTTTACAGATCAAAGAGTTTCCCGTTTTGTTTTCTTTAGACTCCTTTTCACTGCCAATTAATTGCTTTTAACCACTTCAGCTCCGGAAGGTTTTACCCCCTTAACCTTCCTAGCGGTATTCCCGAGTGTGGCTCGGGGTTAAATTTCAGTGCCAAAAGCGGTAACCCCGAGCCACACTCGGGGTACCGCTAGGAAGATCGCTGGATCCTGGTAGAGGGGTTACTTACCTTGTCCCCGGGATCCAGCGATGTATCTCGGCGGTGTGCGGCAGCGGAGCTTACTCCCGATCCTCTGTGTGCCCCGGCTTCCGTCTCCTGCGACGTGACGTTCACAGGGGGGTGGAACCGGCGGCAAATTCAAAAAGTAAATGCACAAACACACTGATACACTGTAATCCTATTGGATTACATTACTAAATAAAATAAATTGACCTTTGATTCCCCCCCCCCCCAGTGCTTTCTCCTTGCACTTCCTGCTTTTTTCCTGCACCTTGTGTCTGGATACTGCAGAGCGACCATGGCATCAAACAAGCGCGCCGCAACCTCAAAAGCGGTATATGACCTGCTGGGCGACAGCGACAGCGATACAGAATCGCTTGCAGAATGGAGTGATAGCAATTCGTGGGGAAGTTCGTCATTGGACGCAGAAAGCGATTTCAGCGATGATCCTGCAACTGTGCCCATCGATGTGCAGGCTTGATGCTCGATTGACTGCGGTACGGAGCACGTAGCGCCCCCAAGGTTCCTGTTTACCGGAGCACCTGGTATCAAATTGGATGTTGAGGATGACAACCCCTTGGCATACCTGCAACTCTTTTTGACAGATGAGGTTATTGAAAAGATTGTTGTGGAAACCAATCGGTACCAGGAGCAACAACCCGCAGTGCATCGGCGGTTTTCAAGGAGCAGAATGTGGGAACCCGTGACCAAGGCGGACATCTGGAAATTTCTGGGCCTAATTATTCTGCAGGGAGTGGTGGGGAAACCCTTGCAGAAGTGGTATTGGACCACCAACAAATTACTGGCCACTCCTTTTTTTGTCACGGTTATGTCGGAGTACAAATTTTCGCTCATTATGAAGTATTTGCACTTTACAAATAATGACAAATTTAACGAGACTTCTCCTCCAGCTCCGAAGCTCAAAAAGATTTGGGACGTTTATCAAATAGGTATATATCATAGGTAAAAAGGCGCTGGTAATCTTAATATATCACGTGTT
Source organism: Pelophylax lessonae (assembly GCF_965119305.1). Taxonomy (NCBI): domain Eukaryota; kingdom Metazoa; phylum Chordata; class Amphibia; order Anura; family Ranidae; genus Pelophylax; species Pelophylax lessonae. The sequence continues at coordinate 371,695,890 of NC_138770.1, forward strand.
ATAAAAATTAATAGGTGATTTAAAGTGTAATATATGTGATTAAAAATTGCTACAAATATATATATGATCTACTATTGGTGCAATTAGCAAAGAAAAGTGCATACCAGTGCAATTTCAATTCAGAAGTGTTTGTGCTTCTCAAAGTAAATTAATCCACAAAGGTGTGGATCAGTGAACCAATAAATAGATATATAAAGAATTCCATACAAAAATCACATAAGAATATATAAAAATATAAATATATAAATGTGCTCCAAGTAGTGTTTAAAAATCCAGGCAATAGCATGCAATCAAAATTGTGCTTGGTGGATTCTTATTAATCCCTTCACAGTGCTCCAGGTGCTGGGATGTGACAACCGTCAATTAAGAAGTGCTTGTGCTTCTCAAAGTAAATTAATCCACAAAGGTGTGGATCAGTGAACCAATAAATAAATATATAAAGAATTCCATACAAAAATCACATAAGGATATATAAAAAAATCACATAAGAATATATAAAAAAGTATAAATATATAAATGTGCTCCAAGTAGTGTTTAAAAGTCCAAGCAATAGCATGCAATCAAAATTGTGCTTGGTGAATTCTTAATAATCCATTCACAGTGCTCCAGGTGCTGGGATGTGACAACCGTGGCCTCTTACCAGCTAGCAGCAGGTCACAAGGACCCCCAACGCCTGTGATCCCTTTATTGGGTGGATCAGACCTCTCCTCGATTGCTTGGATCTCTGGCTCCTATATTACTCGAGTTGGACCATGTAGTCCCCCCATACACATAAAGATATAGAAGAACAAATAGCCTCCAATAGTGAAATACTGTTTTATTCTCCAAAAAACATACACTATAAGGTGACAATTAGCCTCTTACTATTTGTTGTGCCCTCCTGGCACTGGGCAATTCGGCAGTACAAAATTGTTTTTTTGGGTCTTAGGAAGATATTCTCCGGGGATCTGCAGCACCCTGTATCTCCTTTCCCCCTTTCTTTGTATTGCAGCGGTGGATGTGTATCCCAGCCTCTGTTCCGAATGCCTCTGTGTGTTACTTCCGGGTTAGCATTGACCACAATGCATTTCGCTTAACGAGCGTCCTCAGGCAGTCTGTGCTGGCCCTGTCAGTCACATCTTAAGTATCGCTATCTCTATTATGATTGGCCGGTGTTTAATTTTGCTTTTGTAGCGCCATTCATTTATTTTTATTGACATTAAGTGCCGATCTGTATATTTAACAGGATGGTATCGATTTATTACGTGACCCTTTTATTTTATGTGTATTTGACATTTGCTGCAAATCGCCCGGGTATATTCCTATTCCCCGCATTATACAAACAGCAATTCACATCCAATAATTCTTAAAAACACATAATGTATTTCCCACAATTATAAAACTATTTATATCTAGTATTAAATCTTTATTAATAAAACATTATAAATAAAATTGAAATTAGACATTATAAAATAAAAAATAAAAAAATATATATCTTTAATTGACGCCATCTAGTGGTCATCTAATTTTTCCTACATTCTTTTTAGTGTAATTCGGGACTATAACTCCATCTAGTGGCCATATATAGGAACAATTATTTTTTATTTTATCATTCTTATGGACATAGATATTAATTTATAGGGACATATGCTTATTAAAAAGGTACAGTGTACATTATAAATTTTTTAAAATAATATTATCTATATAAAAATCCATAATTTGTAATTAAAAAAATATATATATAAAATGGATATATAAAATATAAATATGAGATATATTATCTAAAGGCAAGGGATATAATCAATTAAATTCCTAAAAATTATTTAAAAAGCAATTAAGGTCTATGTCTGCATTTAACCCCATGGGTTTTAATGTTTTTAGTCTATGGATCCATGCGGTTTCGTTCTGCGATATCATTTTTCGCATATCTGAGCCTCTCCAATGACTGAATATTTTGTCAATTCCACAGAACCAAAGGAGGGAGGGATCTTGGTTGTGGAAAATTCTGAAGTGATTGGACAGGCTGTGCTTTTTGAAGCCTTTCTTTATGTTATCGACATGTTCTCCTATCCTAATTGCTAAAGTGCGGGTCGTGCGTCCGATGTATTTTAATCCGCAAGGGCAAGTACACATGTATGTAACAAATCTAGTGTCGCAGGTGATGAATTTTTTAATCTCAAATTCCCGATTGTCCGCGGAGAAGAACTTGTGTTCAATCCTTTTCTTAAATCTGCTTGTCCTGCATGCTTTACATCTTCTGCACCTATAGAAGCCATTTTTTGCGAAAAACATTTGTGGTTTTTTTGGTGGGTCTGGAACATTTTTTGATAGGATATTCCGTAGTCCCGGGGCTCTTTTATAAATAAATTTTGGATTCTTTGGGAGGAGTGTTTTTAAAGTGTCATCCCTTAATAGGATGTGCCAATTTTTCTTTATGCATTTTTCAACCTCTTTGTATTGGGTGTTGAATCCCGTAATAAAAGCTAGTTCAAAGTTTGGGTTTTCTTTCTTCTTTTTCTTCTTATTCTTTAGGAGGTCTTCTCTCTTCAATTCGGATATTTTCTTTTGTGTGATTCTCAGGTCTTTCTCTTTGTATCCCTTTTCTCTGAATCTTTCTATTAATTTATCTGTCTGTGTATTGTAGTCTTTTAAATCTGTACAATTCCTTCTAATTCGGGTGAATTGCCCTTTTGGTATCGCTTGTATCCAAGCCGGGTGATGGCAACTCCTCTTAGAGATGTAGCCATTAGTATCCACCTTTTTAAAGAAGGTTCTGGTGTTTAAAGTGCCGTTGTGCTTAAAGATCTCCAAGTCGAGAAATTGCACTGTATTTTTGTCCATATTACCTGTAAATTTGATCTGATATTTGTTTTTATTCATTTTCTTGAAGAAATGTTCCAGGGATTCTTGCGATCCTTCCCACACAACCAAGATATCATCAAGATATCGGCGGTAATACTTCAGTTGTTGTGGAAGTTTTGAGTAGATATCCTCCTCTTCCCATTTGGCTAAAAATATATTTGCTACGCTGGGAGCATAACGTGCTCCCATAGCTACACCCTTTATTTGGTTATAGTACTCATTCTTATACCAAAAATGATGATTTGACATAGCCATATTCAGGCCTTCCAATAGGAAATCTCTTTGTGGTTCCTTTAAATTGGTGTATTTTTCTAAGGCCCATTTGATAGCCCTTGATGCATCCTTCTGTCTGATGTTCGTATATAATGATTCCACATCGATCGATGCCAATATTGTATTTTCGGTGATATTTATGTCCACTAGTGAGGTTAATGTTTCCTTGGTATCCTTTAAAAAGGATTTTCCAATAGCAGCTATAGGCTGAAAAAATGTATCCAAATATTCACCCATCCTAGCATATAAAGATTCTATGCCACTGATTATGGGTCTTCCCGGTGGCTGCTGTAGATTTTTATGAATCTTGGGGATTTGATATATCACCGGCATACGAGGGGCTTTAATATTCAGGTATTTTCCTTCTTTTTTGTTCAGGAGGCCCTTTTTCATCCCTTTATTAATCCACTGTATCATTTTGGCTTTCAATTTATTTGTAGGATTTCCAGGTAATTTAACATATGTATCTTCATCATTTACAATACGATCCAGTTCCTTGATATAATCTTCTTTTTTGAGAATCACTAGACCCCCTCCTTTATCAGCTGCTCTAATAATGATATTCTTCTTTTCTTCCAAACTTCTGATGGCTTCCCAAACTTCCTTTGTATTTTTAGTTGGCTTCCTTTTCATCATCTGTACCTCTTTTTGAACAATATTCCTGAACACTTGGATATATTGGTAGGTACTGGATTTAGGATTAAAAACTGATTTGTTCCGAAGTTGGGTATGTTGGTATTCTGTTTCTTCCTCTCCTCCTATCCCTTTCTTGTGTTGTTCCGCAAAAAATTTCTTAATATTAAGTTTTCGTGTAAACTTTTCTAGATCGATAAAAGTCTCAAAATGATCTAGAGATTTAGCAGGGGCAAATTTCAGTCCCTCTTGTAATATTTTCAATTCTGATGGTGTAAGTTCCACCCCTGCTAAATTGAATATCCCTTGCTCTAGACGTCCCTTTTCCGTTTTCTTTCTCCCTCCTCTACATCCTCTTTTTTTGCGTTTTCCCGCATGTTGGCCCAATAATTGTCTTTCCAAGACCTCTCTTCCCCCTGTTGCTTGAATTGTCCCGAGGGACCTGGCTTTTGTCCATCATTGGGATGAGGGTAGATATAGTGTTCTGAAGGTCCTGGTCTTTGGCCATCTGAGGGGTATGAGTAATGATGTTGATTGTTCCTATATTCCTGATGGGAAGGGAGTCCCATCATCTTGATACCCACAAGTAATAGATTCTCACCCTTAAGGAATAGAGAAGAATTCTCTACTCCTAGATATATGGAACACCCAAAAATAAGGGAAAATCATAACTATGAACGGAGGAACTCCAACTCTACACCCTATACACCCCAACATACCTTCCAACAACCCCAATTTAAGCCGGTGAGAGGGAGAGGCAGAGGGAGAGGAAGAGGACGGGGAAGAGGGAGAGGATATAAGAAAAATAACTATCAATATGATAATTATAACAATTACCAACAACAAAGAGGAGGAGAAAGACAGACAACATATAGAAATGACCAAGAATATTATCAACCGCCGGGCAGATTAAGACAGGAACCCTCGGGAATGTATAGAGAGAGAGAACGACTCCCTTCCCATCAGGAATATAGGAACAATCAACATCATTACTCATACCCCTCAGATGGCCAAAGACCAGGACCTTCAGAACACTATATCTACCCTCATCCCAATGATGGACAAAAGCCAGGTCCCTCGGGACAATTCAAGCAACAGGGGGAAGAGAGGTCTTGGAAAGACAATTATTGGGCCAACATGCGGGAAAACGCAAAAAAAGAGGATGTAGAGGAGGGAGAAAGAAAACGGAAAAGGGACATCTAGAGCAAGGGATATTCAATTTAGCAGGGGTGGAACTTACACCATCAGAATTGAAAATATTACAAGAGGGACTGAAATTTGCCCCTGCTAAATCTCTAGATCATTTTGAGACTTTTATCGATCTAGAAAAGTTTACACGAAAACTTAATATTAAGAAATTTTTTGCGGAACAACACAAGAAAGGGATAGGAGGAGAGGAAGAAACAGAATACCAACATACCCAACTTCGGAACAAATCAGTTTTTAATCCTAAATCCAGTACCTACCAATATATCCAAGTGTTCAGGAATATTGTTCAAAAAGAGGTACAGATGATGAAAAGGAAGCCAACTAAAAATACAAAGGAAGTTTGGGAAGCCATCAGAAGTTTGGAAGAAAAGAAGAATATCATTATTAGAGCAGCTGATAAAGGAGGGGGTCTAGTGATTCTCAAAAAAGAAGATTATATCAAGGAACTGGATCGTATTGTAAATGATGAAGATACATATGTTAAATTACCTGGAAATCCTACAAATAAATTGAAAGCCAAAATGATACAGTGGATTAATAAAGGGATGAAAAAGGGCCTCCTGAACAAAAAAGAAGGAAAATACCTGAATATTAAAGCCCCTCGTATGCCGGTGATATATCAAATCCCCAAGATTCATAAAAATCTACAGCAGCCACCGGGAAGACCCATAATCAGTGGCATAGAATCTTTATATGCTAGGATGGGTGAATATTTGGATACATTTTTTCAGCCTATAGCTGCTATTGGAAAATCCTTTTTAAAGGATACCAAGGAAACATTAACCTCACTAGTGGACATAAATATCACCGAAAATACAATATTGGCATCGATCGATGTGGAATCATTATATACGAACATCAGACAGAAGGATGCATCAAGGGCTATCAAATGGGCCTTAGAAAAATACACCAATTTAAAGGAACCACAAAGAGATTTCCTATTGGAAGGCCTGAATATGGCTATGTCAAATCATCATTTTTGGTATAAGAATGAGTACTATAACCAAATAAAGGGTGTAGCTATGGGAGCACGTTATGCTCCCAGCGTAGCAAATATATTTTTAGCCAAATGGGAAGAGGAGGATATCTACTCAAAACTTCCACAACAACTGAAGTATTACCGCCGATATCTTGATGATATCTTGGTTGTGTGGGAAGGATCGCAAGAATCCCTGGAACATTTCTTCAAGAAAATGAATAAAAACAAATATCAGATCAAATTTACAGGTAATATGGACAAAAATACAGTGCAATTTCTCGACTTGGAGATCTTTAAGCACAACGGCACTTTAAACACCAGAACCTTCTTTAAAAAGGTGGATACTAATGGCTACATCTCTAAGAGGAGTTGCCATCACCCGGCTTGGATACAAGCGATACCAAAAGGGCAATTCACCCGAATTAGAAGGAATTGTACAGATTTAAAAGACTACAATACACAGACAGATAAATTAATAGAAAGATTCAGAGAAAAGGGATACAAAGAGAAAGACCTGAGAATCACACAAAAGAAAATATCCGAATTGAAGAGAGAAGACCTCCTAAAGAATAAGAAGAAAAAGAAGAAAGAAAACCCAAACTTTGAACTAGCTTTTATTACGGGATTCAACACCCAATACAAAGAGGTTGAAAAATGCATAAAGAAAAATTGGCACATCCTATTAAGGGATGACACTTTAAAAACACTCCTCCCAAAGAATCCAAAATTTATTTATAAAAGAGCCCCGGGACTACGGAATATCCTATCAAAAAATGTTCCAGACCCACCAAAAAAACCACAAATGTTTTTCGCAAAAAATGGCTTCTATAGGTGCAGAAGATGTAAAGCATGCAGGACAAGCAGATTTAAGAAAAGGATTGAACACAAGTTCTTCTCCGCGGACAATCGGGAATTTGAGATTAAAAAATTCATCACCTGCGACACTAGATTTGTTACATACATGTGTACTTGCCCTTGCGGATTAAAATACATCGGACGCACGACCCGCACTTTAGCAATTAGGATAGGAGAACATGTCGATAACATAAAGAAAGGCTTCAAAAAGCACAGCCTGTCCAATCACTTCAGAATTTTCCACAACCAAGATCCCTCCCTCCTTTGGTTCTGTGGAATTGACAAAATATTCAGTCATTGGAGAGGCTCAGATATGCGAAAAATGATATCGCAGAACGAAACCGCATGGATCCATAGACTAAAAACATTAAAACCCATGGGGTTAAATGCAGACATAGACCTTAATTGCTTTTTAAATAATTTTTAGGAATTTAATTGATTATATCCCTTGCCTTTAGATAATATATCTCATATTTATATTTTATATATCCATTTTATATATATATTTTTTTAATTACAAATTATGGATTTTTATATAGATAATATTATTTTAAAAAATTTATAATGTACACTGTACCTTTTTAATAAGCATATGTCCCTATAAATTAATATCTATGTCCATAAGAATGATAAAATAAAAAATAATTGTTCCTATATATGGCCACTAGATGGAGTTATAGTCCCGAATTACACTAAAAAGAATGTAGGAAAAATTAGATGACCACTAGATGGCGTCAATTAAAGATATATATTTTTTTATTTTTTATTTTATAATGTCTAATTTCAATTTTATTTATAATGTTTTATTAATAAAGATTTAATACTAGATATAAATAGTTTTATAATTGTGGGAAATACATTATGTGTTTTTAAGAATTATTGGATGTGAATTGCTGTTTGTATAATGCGGGGAATAGGAATATACCCGGGCGATTTGCAGCAAATGTCAAATACACATAAAATAAAAGGGTCACGTAATAAATCGATACCATCCTGTTAAATATACAGATCGGCACTTAATGTCAATAAAAATAAATGAATGGCGCTACAAAAGCAAAATTAAACACCGGCCAATCATAATAGAGATAGCGATACTTAAGATGTGACTGACAGGGCCAGCACAGACTGCCTGAGGACGCTCGTTAAGCGAAATGCATTGTGGTCAATGCTAACCCGGAAGTAACACACAGAGGCATTCGGAACAGAGGCTGGGATACACATCCACCGCTGCAATACAAAGAAAGGGGGAAAGGAGATACAGGGTGCTGCAGATCCCCGGAGAATATCTTCCTAAGACCCAAAAAAACAATTTTGTACTGCCGAATTGCCCAGTGCCAGGAGGGCACAACAAATAGTAAGAGGCTAATTGTCACCTTATAGTGTATGTTTTTTGGAGAATAAAACAGTATTTCACTATTGGAGGCTATTTGTTCTTCTATATCTTTATGTGTATGGGGGGACTACATGGTCCAACTCGAGTAATATAGGAGCCAGAGATCCAAGCAATCGAGGAGAGGTCTGATCCACCCAATAAAGGGATCACAGGCGTTGGGGGTCCTTGTGACCTGCTGCTAGCTGGTAAGAGGCCACGGTTGTCACATCCCAGCACCTGGAGCACTGTGAATGGATTATTAAGAATTCACCAAGCACAATTTTGATTGCATGCTATTGCTTGGACTTTTAAACACTACTTGGAGCACATTTATATATTTATACTTTTTTATATATTCTTATGTGATTTTTTTATATATCCTTATGTGATTTTTGTATGGAATTCTTTATATATTTATTTATTGGTTCACTGATCCACACCTTTGTGGATTAATTTACTTTGAGAAGCACAAGCACTTCTTAATTGACGGTTGTCACATCCCAGCACCTGGAGCACTGTGAAGGGATTAATAAGAATCCACCAAGCACAATTTTGATTGCATGCTATTGCCTGGATTTTTAAACACTACTTGGAGCACATTTATATATTTATATTTTTATATATTCTTATGTGATTTTTGTATGGAATTCTTTATATATCTATTTATTGGTTCACTGATCCACACCTTTGTGGATTAATTTACTTTGAGAAGCACAAACACTTCTGAATTGAAATTGCACTGGTATGCACTTTTCTTTGCTAATTGCACCAATAGTAGATCATATATATATTTGTAGCAATTTTTAATCACATATATTACACTTTAAATCACCTATTAATTTTTATAACACGTGATATATTAAGATTACCAGCGCCTTTTTACCTATGATATATACCTATTTATTGTTTTATTACAATTAAAAGGGCAGCAGGTTCAACAATCTTTTATTTAAAGGGCCAGGCGCCTTCTCTTTTCTTTTTATTACGTTTATCAAATAATTTTGAAAAATTTCCAGCAGTCCTATGTCCCAGAAAGAGACATTTGTATAGACGAAAGTCTAATGGCCTATAAAGGGAGACTCAGCTGGATACAGTATATTGCGCCCAAGAGAGCACGCTTTGGCATAAAGTCATTTATGCTGTGTGAATCCAGCTCTGGATATATTTGGAATTCGGTCCTATACATCGGGAGAGGAACCAAATTCAACGAAAAGTTCAGCAGCTATGGAATGGCAACCGCTTCAGTTCTGATGCTGATTGAGCCTCTGCTGAATCAGGGGTACTGTGTCACTACAGACAAATTTTATACATCCCCAGAACTGTATGAGTTTCTTCTACACAACAAGACGGATGCGTATGGGACCGTCAGAGCTAACCGGCGTGACATGCCCTCTACCTTTGCCAACAAAAAGTTTAAGCACGGAGAAATAGTTGCCTGGCAGAAAGGAAAAATGCTGGCACTGAGATGGCGCGACAAAAAAGATGTGTGCCTGATGAGTACCATCCACAACACCTCTACTGTCATGGTACACACAAAAAGGTGGAAAAGATGTTATGAAACCACAACTGGTCATGGATTATAACAACACCATGGGAGGTGTGGATAGAGCTGACCAGGCCATGACTTTTTATCCGGCAATGCGGAAACAACAAAAAAAATATTATAAAAAAATATTCAGGCATCTCCTGGAACAGTGTTTGTGGAACGCATTCATTCTCCTAAAAAAGAAGAGTGACAGGCCTGTGGTTCATGCGGACTTTGTGTGGAAAATTGCTGAGCTCATATTTCTCAGGCACCAAACACCAACGGCTGTAAGTAGATCCGGACGTCGTGCTGCTGGTTTTGTGAACCCCCGAACGCATGACCGGTCGTCACTTTATGGACCACATTCCACCAACGGAAAAGAAGTCTGCACCCACAAGGATGTGTGTGGTTTGCTGTTCCAAACGTGACGACACTGGATGGAAAATACGAAAAGAAACGTGGTACTACTGTCCTGACTGTGACGTTGGACTTTGTGCTGTACCCTGTTTCAAAATTTTCCACACCCGGGACGTTTATTGAAGCAATATGACCACTAATATTGCATCCTTTTTGGAAAAAAAAACAAATATATTGCATCCTTGTTTGACAAAAAAAAAAAAATGGCAGTGTTTTTGATTACGTTATTTACTATAATGTATTAATTTATTGAATAAAAAGTGTTATTTTTTGGAAAAAAAAAGTGTTATTACTATTATATTATTATTTTTTATTATTTTATAGTTATTTATTATATTATAATTTATGATTTTGTGTTTCAAACTTTATCATACCCGGGATGTTATAAAGAAGAACGCACAGTAAAAAGAAATCATATATAAATAGTTGGTTTGGGCTGCTCATTCTTAAGAATTACTAGCAAAATAATGGTACCGCTTTCAGCACCTAAAATCTGAAAGAATCATACCGCCAGGGAGGTTAATGACCAGGCCATTTTTTGCGATACGGCACTGCGTTGCCTTAACCTACAATTGCTTGGTCGTGCGACACTGTACCCAAATACAATTGATGTCTTTGTTCACCACTAATAGAGCTTTCTTTTGGTGGTCTTTGATCACCTCTGCAGTTTTTTTTTTTTTGAGCTATAAACAAAAAAACCCTAACAATTTTGAAAAAAAAAACATTTTTTTAACCTTCTGCTATAAAACAGTCCCCACATTTTTTTTTAAAAAATCAAATTTTTTCATCAATTTAGGCCAATATGTATTGTGTTACTTATTTTTCGTAAAAAAAATCCTAGTAAGTGTGTTCTGATTGGTTTGCGCAAAAGTTATAGCGTCTACAAACTATGGGATAGATTTATGGACTTTTTATTTTTTTTATTGTTTTTACTAGTAATTGTGATCAGCAATTTTTAGCGGGACTGCGATATTGCGGCGGACAAATCTGACAATAAGTGACACTTTTTGGGGACCAGTGACACCAATTCAGTGATCAGTGCTAAAAAAAAATGCACTGTTACTGTATAAATGCCACTGGCAGGGAAAGGGATAACACATGGGGTGATCAAGGGATTAAGTGTGCTCTTAGGGAATAGTTTCGAACTGTGTGGGGGATGGATGTGCTAGGGGAAAAGGGAGATCTGTGTTTTAGCTTAGCTGAAACACAAGATCTCTCTCTGCCTCTGTGACAGAACAGCCATCTGCCTTGTTTACATAGGCAGACGGCTATTCTGCCATTCTCCTGTACGATCGCGGGTCGCCAGTGGCCATTGTGGCAACTGGACTCGCTGATCACAGCGAAAGCGGCGCTCCGGTGGCGCGCGCGCTCCCCTGAGAACCGGTGCACAAAATCATGTACATATACGTGATTTTGCGCAGCTAGGCCGCCCTGCCATAGTATATATGCCGTGGAAGTGATTAAAGCAACGATTGCAAACCCTTAGAGATACAAGCCCCTCAGGCAGCAATCAGTATCCATATTGCCTGTCTATGCCTAATTTGTCAATTAACTTTTTCTTCCTTTTTTTTTTGTCAATTCACAGTTCTAATATCTTTTTTATACTTTACCTGCACAAAACTGGCAAACATTATTTTCAGGCAACTTAAATCAGTTGTTTACTGCTGACTCCTTACTGCAGTTAAATCCCATCAATTGTTTCCCCAGCTTGTTAGTAGTAGCAGAACAAAATATTGTAACAGGAAGTTCAATAAACAAAAACATGCCTTAACCACTTCTCGACCACCCGTCGCAGATTTACTGCGGCAGGGTGGCTCTCCGCGCCCCCTGGCAGGGTGGCTCTCCACGCCCCCCCCCCCCCACAGTTAGAATCACTCCCCTAGGCTCAGATTTAACCTAATGATCACCCATGGGGTTAACCCTTTCCCTGCCAGTGTCATTATTACAGTAAGAGTGCATATTTTTAGCACTGATTACTGTAGTAATGTCACTGGTACCCCCAAAAGTGTCAAAAATGTCAGTTAGGGGTCCGATCTGTCCGCTGCAATGTCGCAATCCCGCAAAAAAACGCAGATCGCCGTCATTACTAGTAAAAAAAAAAAACAATAAAAATGACATAAATCTTTCCCGTAGTTAGTAGACGCAATAAATTTTGCGCAAACCAATCGAAATATGCTTATTGTGGGGTTGTTTTTTACCAAAAATATGTAGCAGAAAACAAATTGGCCTAAAATGTTAAAAAATTTTGATTTTTAAATTTTTTTTGGGAATGTTATAAAGCAGAATGTGAAAAATATATTTTTTTTCAAAATTGTCGCTCTTTTTTTGTTTATAAAAATTGCACAGGTGATCAAATATCACCAAAAGAAAGCTCTATTTGTGAGAAAAAAAGGACAACAATTTTATTTGGGTACAGCATCGCACAACCACGCAATTGTCCGTTAAAATAACTCAGTGCTGAATCACAAAATAGGGCCTGGTCATTAAGGGGGAAAATCTTCCGGTCTTAAAGTGGTTATAAAGGCAGAATTTTTTTTTCTATGCATTAAGATAAAAAGCCTTCTGTGGGCAGCAGCCCTTTTCAGCCCCCCTATTATTTACCTAAACCCTTCTCGATCCAGCGATGTTGCACAAGAGACTCAGCTGCCTGGGACTCTCCCTCCTCATTGGCTGAGACAGCAGCGAAACGTCATTGCCTCACGCTGCTGTCAATCAAAGTCAGTAAGCCAATAAAGAGAGAGAAGGAGCAAAGTGGGGCCGCGGCTTTGTGTCTAAATGAACACAGGGAGGCTCGGGTCGAGTGCCCCCCTAGCTAGCTGCTTGCGGTGGGGGCACTCAGCAGGAGGGAGGAGCCAGGAGCACAGAAAGGGACCCAAGAAGAGGAGGATCTAGGTAGCTTTGTGCAAAACCAACTGCATAGAGCAGGTAAGTATGACATGTTTATTATTTTGAATTCTAAAAAACTGAAACTTTAGTATCACTTTAAGACATTTTTTGAAAAAAGTAGTAACTTTTTTTACATTCTTAAAAATATGGACCTAATATACAGTATCTACACTGCAGACAAACATAGAAAATGTGCAAGCATGAAAAGTTAAATATATGATTAGCAAAGACAAAGTATACTTTCAGTCCAAAACAGTAGTTAGACATATTCCTTCAGGTCATTTACAAGTAATGTTTATGTACAGATAAACAGAGGTCATGCTGCAATGGAAGGAAGTGTCCAAACCACAAAGCTGCTTCTTGAGATTACAGATAAGACACATTTTGTACTAGTCATGCTTTTACTTTCATTGTTGTATTTACAAACAGAAGCTACCTGCCTAAAAACCAAGCAGGAACTGTCAAACTCACTGCTCTGCGACTGATCAAACTACTTAATAAAAGCGGACCACAGGGCTCTTGAATAACAGCCCAGGTATATCAGGTAAACTGTAAAAAAAATAGTGACTGCAAATTAAACTATTAAAAACAATGCCAACATTAACAAAATAGTAAGTGAGTTGCACACACATAACACACACTTGTACCTAATACACACACACACACACACAGAAGTTCTACATATGGACCATCAAAACATATCTCTGTGTCCATTAGAGCGTATAGAATAGAACAGAGGTAAAATTATATAGTTTATTATTAAATGCATTGACGATGTGTACCACAATTTTTACATATCTTCATTTTGTATTATAGCCAAACACAAGTAAAAGTACACCTAACCTAAAGGCAAAGCTTTTTTTTTAAGTAGTAAAGGGTTAGAACCAGTTTCAGGTCTTCTTTTGTTATATGTGGCCCCATTAAGGAGATTTACTCTTTAATTTTCTGTTGACCAATGTCACTGAGAATGAAATTAAGGGGAAATCTGAGATTTTGAGTTGTCACCAAAATTAAAATAGAGGGGAAATCTTAAAATGGGGATACTATTCTCTATGTCAACATGACAGGAAAAAAGTGACAGTGGTTTTAACTCTCCCCTACTTTATCCAAAAAAAATGTTTTAGCTTTAGATAATCTTTAAAGAATAACTCCACTTTTGTTGAGAAAAAAAAAATTCCCCTTTGGGTGATCTATGTACATTGCAAGGATTTTAACAAACTTTGTTGCAGATTCCTACCTTTTGTTATTCTAAAGAAATCATTGTGTTTGTCTTTGTCCATGTAGAAAGTAAATCTAATGGGAGTGGTTTCATAATCTTTAATCAGCTGCTGCACCTGCAGGGCCCTAATGAGGAAAGCTGCTGGGTCTGCATCCCTTTAGATGTGATTTCCTATTTGGAGTATCTCACCAAAAATGACATTTTTGCTGCGGGGGATGCCTGAAATCTGGCTTGTAACTTAGTGTAGACTTCTGGGAGAATTGTTGAGCCAATCACACAAGCAAGAAATGATGTTTCTTGGGTGTGGTCAGTACACATTCTATGTACAGGACACCTCCAGGTAGCCATATTGCATTGCATTTTACAGAAAATTACTGAGCTTCAGATTGAAAAGAAAAGGTAACTTTTAATAACATTCAAATACAATATGACTTATGCAACTGCATATGCTATATATATATTTTTTTTTATTTGCTGTCCCCCCCCCCCCCCCACAAAAATGGAGTTACCCTTTAAGTTAAATGTTATGGCTTATTTATTACCTCCAGAAAATGTCATGTTTTACATTTGGAAAAACGTAGTATATGTACGCATAACCAGTCATTATGACTGAGATCGGAACCAAAAACCTCTGCTAAGTCCAACAGTGGCTCTTCTGGCTGAGCCACCTGAGAGGCTAGACAGGTCTCTGTCTGATCCTTTGATCCTCACCTCAGGAGACGAGCAAGCCAGGGTCTAGTAGCAGATAAAGTAGGTAGGGAGCAGAAGAGTAGTCAGTAAACAGGCCAAAGGTCAGTAACAAGTGCAGGTTGTGATCAGGCGGAAGCGTAGTCGGGCAACAAGCCAAAAGTCGGTAACGAGTAATAGTGGAGATAAAGACAGCTGCAGGCATGCAATGGAGCAAAATATCGGCTGGAGAAAGCACAATATCCTCAGGAGCCGGGGTGATCCTGAAGATCGCAACCTGGTCTAACACACAGCAAAATCCATCTCCACCATCAGGAGCTCTGGGGAACACCAAATAATACTTAGACCAGGCATGTCCAACCTGCGGCCCGAGGGCCGCATGCAGCCCGGAACCGCAGGCAATACGGCCCACTGCCCCCTGACAATTTTTATTTTTTTGCTGGGGAGGAAGGAAGTTGAGTCGGGGCACAGCCACAGTGGCTTCCAACTAACTGTAGGCAGAGGCTGCCTCAGAGGGGAGGGGGAGTGCTGCCGGATTAAAAGCAGATCAGGGATCTCCTGCTTACCCAGCGGCCGCTGTCTTACTAACCCCCACTTCCTGAACTGGCTCCTATGATAGACAGCACATTGGTGACTACTGTCATAGGAGCCGGTCCAGGAGGCAGGACTTCGTATGACAGCGGTCGCCGGGTAAGCGAGAGATCCCTGCTCTGTGTAATCCAGCGGCTCTCCTCTCTCTTCATTGCAGACTGCATTGGAAGGGCACGCACTGGTAGGCTACATTGGATGGACACTGATCAGGCTGCATTGGATGGACACTGATCAGACTGCATTAGATGGACACTGATCAGGTTGCATTGGATGGACATGCACTGATCAGGCTGCATTGGATGGACACTGATCAGGCTGCATTGGATAGGCATGCACTGGTGAGGCTGCATTGGATGGGAATGCACTGGTGAAGCTGCATTGGATGGCTCTGTTTGGGCTGCATTGGATGGGTACGCACTAGGCTGCAAGTGCCGTGCGATCCTCCGGCTGCCGCAGGAGACTTAGGATGTCTGCAGTCAGTGACAGAGCCGCTGCTTCCTGTATAGTTCCACCTCTGTCACAGGAGGAGTGATATGAAATGCACTCAGCCTGTGACAGGAGCCATACAGGAAGCAGCGGCTCTGCTCTCTATTGCAGCTGCTTCCTCCAGCAGTACCCAACGTCATGACCAGCAGTACCCGCATGACCAGCATTACCCAACAGCAGTAACTGCCAGCAGTAACCGCACCAGCAGTACCCGCCAGCAGTAACCGCACCAGAAGTACCCGCCGGCAGTAACCGGCAGCAGTCTGCACAATAAGTAGAAAAGGTATTTGCATTAGCGTGTGTAAATTGTTGCAATATGTTTTTTAATAACCAGTTGTGTTTTGTCATAATATGTCATGTCCTTGTTCATACATGTCTGAATAAGGACATGACATTTTCTGGCTGCCTAAATCATATGTGCTAGGGGTGCAAGTATCCCCCTGCACATAACTGTAAATATCCCAGCTTGTGCAGTGTTTCCGACTCCTACCACCATGACCACTTCAAATCACTGAAGTGGTCATGGTGGTTAGAGACTGTTCTTTTAATATCTCCCAGAAGAAGTAAACCTCTGTATACTGATTCCATTTGTGTTAAATTAGTGCGGGGGGCGTCAACGTGAGAAGGACGTGGTGCTATTTTATTACTTATATACAATAACTATAGTATATATTTTATATGCGGCCCAAGAAAATTTCTCTACACTCAATGTGGCCCAGAGAAGCCTAAAGGTTGGACACCCATGGCTTAAACCCTGGACCTCGGGTGAAGCGCCATCCGCCTGCTTGTTTACTTATAGCTGGTCAGTAGGAGCCGCTCTACTGCTTTAGCTACTGGTCTACGAGCATGACCCCTGACTGTGACACTGGTTTTGTGTACTGTTAAAGACTTGGCAACCATTGGAAGAAATAATGGAAGATGCACAAAATCATAGATTCTGACTCAATTCATCAATATCTTTATAAAAAGGAAGATAAAGGGTGGTTGATTTACTAAAGGCAAATCTGGTCTTTCGTTTTGCAACTCTGTATAGGAATTATGCCTAAAACATAGTGAATGAGGTAAACCTCTGCTGACTTTCATCATCTAGTCATGTGCAAGCAAATAAACTGTTTTTTTATTTTTTACTTTCCTTACACAAGGTTGGACATTCTTTGCAATGTGAAGCTTCACCACATTCACTAAGCTCAGGGGAAAATACCCTTGCAGAGTGCAGATTCACTTGCAAAGTGAACAGTGTAATTGCCTTTAGTCAATCAACCCACAGTGTGCAGAACTTATGTCAAGTTCTTGCATTTTTCATTTAGCATTTGCACAGGGCATTCTGTTTCACAAAATGATATGGGTACCAGGGGCTGATTTACTAAAGGCAAAAAGGCTGTTCATTTTGCAGGGAAAAATGCACATTGAAAGGGATTTTTCCCACAGCATAGGTAATGCGATAAAATTTCACTTTGCAAAGAATAATCAAACATATGCAAAAAAAGTACAAAAAAACAGCTCTACTGCTTGCACATCAGTGGATGATGGAAGTCAGCAGTACTTTCCCTCATTCACTAAGCTCTAGGGAACATGCCCTTGCAAAGTGAATAGACTATTTGCCTTTAGTAAATTAACCCCTATGTTTTGAAACTCCCTGTTACTATCAAAATTGTAAACATATAGCGTTTTAATTTAACTTACACTCTCAGTACCTACACTTCTAACTATGCATACTCTGACTCCCACTCCTTGAAGCTTTATCCTCAAGTGTAGTTCTAAGCAAGGGAGGTTGCATAGCACAGGTTGGCAAGTGGTTGCAGGCCCACTGTATCTAAACCTTAGATCTCTCATAGATACAAATCACTTCATATAGCCCAGCAAGAGCTGAGGAAGGTTCTGCTTTTAAGAATTATACATGCTAATACTGTATATACTCATATTCAATGCCTCATTAAATGTTAAATACAGAAATTTTATATAAATGGAAACAGGATGGCAAATGACATCTTGGCTGGGATGCCTACTACATTCACTGAAAGGATGAGTACAGAGATGAAATTACACCAGGGACGTCAGCATTGGGATGACAGAAGAAAATGATAGTCAATAGTTTCTTTTGCAATGTCACTCGTTTCTTGGAAGGTGTGATTGACAGTCCCATCTGCTAAGCTTAGTATGTGTTTGCATCACCTTCTCTGTCTCTTTCTCTCTACCATACATAGACTTAGAAGCCCACTTATGCAGTGTTTCAACACCCTGGCAATATATCATACAGCATGTTTAAGGGTTTAGTGTGCTTGTAGCATGCGGCACTAACCGTGGATGAAGTCACAGTAATTGGTGGTGGATTATTTTTCCTGCACTAGGCACCCTACATTGGACTTTGCTGTTCTTTTTGGACATTATATATTTATTTAGTTTATTTAACACAGATTTTTGTTTGCCTTATGGAACATTCATCATTGATTGTTTAATGTTTACACGGTATTGGATGATTTTTTATCACAGTTTACTGGTATTGCTTTTTATGAGTTTGATTTATCATCAACACATAAATTTAGCGCGGCTCTTCCTTTGCATGTATATATATGTATATATATATATATATATATATATATATATATATATATATATATATCACACACACACAGTGCTCTGCATAAATCAGTACATCCCAACAGATTTGACAGAAGCCCTTTACTTTCCTTTCAGAATCAACATTTTCTAAGGGACACTATACTACAAAATAATCCCACAAATGCAGGCCATTGCAACCAAGATTGCAAACAAGATTTATTAATTTGCACACACAAAAGTATTTTTCCTAACAAATGGATACACCCCAATTAAAGTCTTAGGAGAAAAGCTAAATTTTAGACAACAAAATCATAATTAACAAGAATTCAGGTGAGTCCTATTATTCATTAAACAGTTGTCCAGCAGACAGTTGATTATAAAAGGGCATTACTTAACAAAGAAAACCACTTCCTACTTTATGCTGTCTGCAATTGACCACATGGAAGAGAAATGTCACAAGGCCTGAGAAAGAAAATAATTTCTTTACACAAAAAAGGTGAATGCTGCAAGAAGATCAGCAAAGCTTTACTGA
Organism: Pelophylax lessonae; assembly: GCF_965119305.1. Lineage (NCBI taxonomy): Eukaryota > Metazoa > Chordata > Amphibia > Anura > Ranidae > Pelophylax > Pelophylax lessonae. Next base: position 371,714,954 of record NC_138770.1, read on the forward strand.
TCAGTCAGAATACTGTAGCAAAAGTGATAAAAAAATGTAACAAAGATGGAATTTCAACCATCTCACAGAGACGTCCAGGTTGTCCATGGAAGTTAACACCTCGTCATGAGCGTCTTCTGATGAGAAGGGTTGAAGAAAATTGCCATGCATGTTCATTGCAGGTAGCTAGAGAAGAAAGCCAAACTGGAGGTGATTGTTTCCCGTGACACAATACGGTGCAGACTGCAGAGGAATTGCATGCATGGGTGTTGTCCCCAAAGGAAGCCTCACCTAAAGCCCATGCACAAAAAAGCCTACCTAGAATTTGCCAGGGCCCATGCTGAAAAAGAAGAAGACAACTGGGACTCTGTACTCTGGAGTGATGAGACCAAGATAAATATTTTTGAAACTGATGGCTTCAAAACTGTATGGTGTTGCAAAGGTGAGGAGTACAAACAAAAATGCATGGTGCCTACAGTGAAACATGATGGTGGCAGTGTCCTTGTGTGGGGCTGCATGAGTGCTGCTTCTGTCGAGGAGCTGCATTTCATTGATGGCATCACTAATTCACAGATGTACCGCTCTAGATTGATAGAGAAGGTGCTACCATCACTCCGTGCCCTTGGTCATTGTGCACTTTTTCCAATATGACAATGACCCAAAACACACATCTATGGCCACTTTTGCCTTTCCAAAGAAGAACAGGGTGAAAGTGATTTAGCGGCCAAGTATGTCTCCTGATCTGAACCCAATCGAACACCTATGGGAAATTCTGAAGAGACAAGTTGTATATATATATATATATATATATATATATATATATATATATATATATATATATATATATACACACACATATATACATACAGTAGCTCACAAAAGTGAGTACTGCCCTCACTGTTTTGTAAATATGTTATATCTTTTTATGCGACAACACTGAAGAAATGACACTTTGCTACAATGTAAAGTAGTGAATGTACAGCTTGTATAATAGTGTAAATTTGCTGTCCTCTCAAAATAACTCAACACATAGCCACTTATATCTAAAGCGCTAGCAACAAAAGTTAGTACACCCCTAAGTGAAAATGTCCAAATGGGGACCAATTAGCCATTTTCCCTCCTCGGGTGACTCGTTAATGTTGTAAGGTCTCAGGTGTGGTAAATTTGGGGTCATCGCTCTCACTCTCTCATACTGGTCACTGGAAGTTCAACATGGCACCTCATGGCAAATAACTCTCTGAGGATCTGAAAAAAAGAATTGTTGCTCTACATAAAGATGACTTAGGCTAAAAAAAGATTGCCAAGACCCTGAAACTGAGCTGCAGCACGGTGGCCAAGACCATACAGCGGTTTAACTGGACAGGTTACACTCAGAACAGGCTTCGCCATGGTCAACCAAAGAAGTTGAGAGCACATGCTCAGCATCATATCCAGAGGTTGCCTTTGGGAAATAGACGTATGAGTACTGCCAGCATTGCTGCAGAGGTTGAAGGGGTGGGGGATCAGCCTGCTAGTGCTCAGACCATACTCCGCACACTGCATCATATTGGTCTGCATGGCTGTCGTCCAGAAGGAAGCCTCTTCTAAAGAGAATGCACCTGGTTGCACATTCTTGACATCACCTGAACCAAATAAGTTTATCTTGGTCTCATCAGATCACAGGACATGGTTCCAGGTAATCCATGTCCTTAGTCTGCTTGTCTTCAGCAAACTTTTTGCGGGCTTTCTTGTGCATCATCTTTAGACGAGGCTTTCTTCTGGGATGACAGCCATGCAGACCAATATGATGCAGTGTGCGGAGTATGGTCTGAGCACTGACAGGCTGGCCCCCCACACCTTCAACCTCTGCAGCAATGCTGGCAGCACTCATACATCCTTTTACCAAAGACAACCTCTGAATATGATGTGGAGCACATGCACTCAACTGCTTTGGTTGACCATCGCGAGGCCTGTTCTGAATGGAACCTCTTGTTAAACCGTTGTATGGTCTTGGCCACCATGTTGATGCTTAGTTTCAGGGTCTTGGCAATCTTTTTTTTTTTAAGCCTAATCCATCTTTATGTAGAGCAACACATTTTTTTTCAGATCCTCAAGAGAGTTATTTGTCATGAGGTGCCATGTTGAACTTCCAGTGACCAGTATGAGAGAGTGAGAGCGATAACACCAAATTTAACACACCTGCTCCTTATTCACACCTGAGACCTTGTAACACTAACGAGTCACCCAAGGAGGGAAAATGGCTTATTGGGCCCCATTTGGACATTTTCACTTTTGTTGCTAGCGCTTTAGACTTAAGTGGCTGTGTGTTGAGTTATTTTGAGGGGACAGCAAATTTACACTGTTATACAAGCTGTACACTCACTACTTTACATTGTAGCAAAGTGTAATTTCTTCAGTGTTGTCAAATAAAAAGATTTTTTTTACAAAAAATTGGGGGTGTACTAACTTTTGTGAAATACTGGATTACGTTAAAAAACTACAGTTAATGTAATATTTATTTTATTTTCCCCTGTCCAGAATGCACTAGTAAATACAGTCTAAAACACTTGTTTTAGGAAAAAAACATATTTAGGGGAAAAGTGTCCTCCTTGGTTCGAGTGAAACCAGCTGGCAAATACCAAAAGAAGGCCTCTTAGTCAGGTATCAAAGCCTTTATTCTTCACAGGCACAGCAAAGCACACAATAAGATGCCAGGAGACAGAAAGTTGTCTTGAAGGATACTGCAACATACTTTTTTTTTAATAACTAAACAGTGCAAAAAATATAGTGCAGTTGGATATCATGAAAGAAACTCCACTCTCTACTCAAAGAGGTACACGTATCTGCAAGAAATGCACCCAGAATTGCCATCTGCTTGTTTTACTTACATAGATATGTAGTTGTGGATTAAGTTCTTTCAAACTTCTTTTTTTTTAATCTAAAGCTGACCACACTTCACCTATCCCATTGTAGGTTGGAGAACAACCATTGTGCTCCAACCTAATCTACTAATCTGTAATATCTCCATCAGAGGCTTTGGGCTCCCTCTGCCTTTGTGATCTTCTTCACTGGCTCTGCCTGAACACAGATCACACCTCTTGACAGAGCCCATGTGTTCTAAAGATACAGATATTTTTTAGGACCAGCAACTTAAAGGGGGGAAGATAAAGCATCTGCATAAAAAGTACTACATATAGTGTATCTGTTCAGTAAAGGGTAAAAATAGACTGTAGGTCCACTTAATTGAACTTTTTACCAGGAGACTATAGTGAATGATTTAGCTCGCCTATAGTCCTGCTAAACAGAAGCATTTCTTTACTACACTGTAGACTTTTATATGTTTTTATTGATTAAAGTTTGAAGAAAAAAGCCTATGGGCTATGTGATCTTGGTGCTCTATCTTGGACAAATCAATGCATTATCTGATGAAAAACTATCACTAATTACTTAAAAACTGATTTTCTTTAGAATCAGCACAACAATCCATACTACACAGATTGAAATGATAAGGTAATTATAGTTGAAATGGCAATGAAGTTCCATGATACAATGGAAAAAGAAAATCACAAGTCAATGCAAACCAGCAGTGGGCTGTGAAGAGCACACATCTGCACTACTTCCTTTAAATTGCTTTTGGAAGAGTGACTTCTGAGTTAACATTTGCAATGAAACAAACAGAAATTATACTGCTGGCCACACTCCATTGCCTTTTACTTTTATCTGTGCGCACTATTTGAGGGTGTTAACGGCTGTGCATTAAACACACCAGATTCACACTTTTTAATGGATATTATATAACCAGCCTTATTTAACAAAATGCACTGGAGTCAGAAAGCTCAAATTAAAAAGTATTGGTACTGAGCAATGTGACCTAATTTATCAACTACGCCTACTGTGAGAAGGCAGATTTACTAAGCAATACCTGACAGCTTTTCATTTGTTGGTAACTGGATGCACTAGCTAACTGGCCTTAAGCTGGCCATAGATGGTTCGAATCTCAGCCAGGGTAAGCAGAGACTGGCAAAGATTTTGTCAATGTATGGACAAGCTGGTTGTACCGAAGTCAATCCATTGATATAGCTTTTGGTAGTTATCGTGTTCTTCCGGGAGGGATGGCTCACCATGTCACCCCACCGGGAGAACAAAATAGCTCCATGGGAGGGATTTCCCCATCAACACAGTCAGTGTTGGAGCGGTCTTTGTTCCTGAAACCAATAGTTGCAGTAACAAAATTTGCATGATCTATGGCCTGAATTACTTGCACTGTGAGTAACTTGCTGCAACAAATGTGAACTGCGGGAAACCCCAGTGGGTGCCTGCATAGTGCCAGTTCTCAGACTGTAAGGTCCCTTTCACATTGACCGTGTCCAGTATGGTGAACATATCCCCTGCTGAATTGAAGCAGAACCAAACACATATCAATTTTTTAACATGTGTATCTGTTCAGTTTTTTGCTGCAGGAGCTTTCAGGACCAGTATTAGAAAGACCACCTCTGATCCATCACATTTACAGTGAGGGAAAAAGTATTTGATCCCCTGCTGATTTTGTACATTTGCCCACTGACAAAAAATGATCAGTCTATAATTTTAATGGTAGGTTTATTTTAACAGTGAGAGACAGAATAACAACAACAAAAATATCCAGAAAAACTCATTTCAAAATAGTTAAAAAGTGATTTGCATTTTATTAAGTAAAATAAGTATTTGATCCCCTACCAATCAGCACGATTTCTGGCTCCCAGATGTCTTCTATACCAGGTAACAAGCTGAGATTAAGAGCACTCCCTCCAATTTCCACACCATGGCCAAGACCAAAGAGCTGTCCAAGAATGTCAGGGATAATATTGTAGACCTACACAGGGCTGGAATGGGCTACAAGACCATTGCCAAGCAGATTGGTGAGAGGGTGTCAACAGTTGGTGCGATTATTTGCAAATGGAAGAAATAACTGTCAATCTCCTCAGTCTGGGGCTCCATGCAAGATCTCACCTCATGGAGTTTCAATGATCCTGAGAAAGGTGGGGAATCAGTCCAGAACTACACAAGAGAACCTTCTCAATGATCTCAAGGCAGCTGGGACCAAAGTAACCAAGAAAACAATTGGTAACACACTACGCCATGAAGGAACTGCAGTGCCATCAAGGTCCCCCTGCTAAATAAAAGCACATATACAGGCGCGTCTGAAGTTTGTGAAGGAACATCTGAATGATTCAGAGGAGAACTGGGTGAAAGTGTTGAGGTCAGATGAGACCAAAATCAAGCTCGTTGGCATCAATTCAACTCGCCATGTTTGGAGGAGGAGGAATGCTGCCTATTACCCCAAGAACACCATTCCCACTGTCAAACATGGAGTTGGAAACATTATGTTTTGAGGGTGTTTTTTCTGCTAAGGGGACAGGACAACTTCACCACATCAAAGGGATGATGGACGGGGCCATGTACCGTCCAATCTTGGGTGAGAACCTCCTTCCCTCAGGTAGGGCATTGAAAATGGGTCGTGGATGGGCATTCCAGCATGGGAATAACCTAAAACACTTGGCCAAGGAACAAAGGAGCGGTTTAAGAAGAAGCACAATAAGGTCCTGGAGTGGCCTAGCCAGTCTCCAGACCTTAATCCCAAAGAAATTATGTGGAGGGAGCTGAAGATTCGAGTTACCAAATGTCAGCCTTGAAACCTTAATGACTTGGAGAGGAACTGCAAAGAGGAGTGGGACAAAATCCCTCCTGAGATGTATGCAAACCTGGTGGCCAACTACAAGAGATGTCTGACCTCTGTGATCGCCAACAAGAGTTTTGCCACCAAGTACTAAGTCATGTTTTGCAAAGGGGTCAAATAATTATTTCACTTATTAAAATGCAAATCAATTAATAACTTTTTTGAAATGCGATTTTCTGAATATTGTTTCTCCCTATTAAAATAAACCTACCATTAAAATTACAGACTGATCATTTCTTTGTCAGTGGGCAAACAAAGGTACACTTTGTACCTATGATAATGTCACAGGAAGTGACGGAATGCGTCAGTTATTGGAACGCACGTCATGACGCACCGCGCATTGGAAGGCGAGCCGGAACACTCCGCTCGCTACTCTGCATGCCCACGATTGTTTGTCTTTTTGGAGTTACTTTGATATGCTTTTACCCCTATGCAGGAAATAAAATTTTTATAAACTTTCTACACTATCTTGGAGCATTTCCTTTTTTACATAAACCTGGCCCTATACCCTGAGGAGTGGAGAATAGGTGAGGAGGAATCCAACCATCACCTCCACTAGGAGAACACAGGGAACCCAGTACCTTTGGCCTGGCAGGCCCACAAGCGAGTGTGGTCTTAGTGCTTTACAGCACATAAGACCCAATACCTCTGGTAAGTGATCGACCTTTACCACATTCACTGGAAAAGGAACCCTACACCACGAAAAGTCACAAACTTTGGATGTTTTGAGCACAAAAGCACCTGCACTTTGATATAGTTTTAAAAAGACTTTTTCCTGTCACCCGATGGACTTCATAAAATAACCCTGCACTATTTGCCAATTATTTATTTATTTATTAATGTTATTGTCACCATAAACCTTGATGTTTTATTGCACTAGAACTTAGTAACTATTTATTTATAATTTATAATTTATATTTTATATTAATTTGTCACATATAGGCCACCAGCAAGCGCTGTAGATAGTCCCCTTTGACTATTTTTTGTTTAGTCCAGGACCCTCCCTCATCTATGACTGAACCATAAAGCATCCCTGGGCTCTACCCCCTACAAGCACATGAAAAAAATGGGATTTATGTACTTACCATAAAATCAATTTCTCTGAGTTCATTGACGGACACAGCGCTCCATAAATCATCACCAGTGAGTTGTATTGCCTCCTCCAAGAGGACGACTTGGCAGAACCAAAAAACACCTGGCTATGCCCATGGGCCCTTCTCAGCTGCTATATAACCCCCTCTCTGCTCTAGGTAATCAGTTTAGTAGCAAGCAGTATTAGAAGTAGCAGAACTCCATAGAGGGGTGGGTGCTGTGACCACTGATGAAAGAAATGGATTTTCCGATAAGTACAAAAATCACATTTTCTCTTTCGTTCATCGACGGACACAGCGTTTCATATATCATAACCAGTGGGACGTCCAAAAGTGGTGCCAAAATGAAAATGATGGGTGGGGAAAATAACTCAAGGCTTAATATAAGAGCCCTTAACCAGGACACAGGAGCCCATCTGAAAAATGAAGGTTTCAAGAAAAAACACCCCTCTAGAGGGAAAAGCCCCTCTTAAACAGCAGCCTGCAAAACCTTGCGGCCAAAGGAAGCATCCGCAGATGCCAAAGTATCTACCTTATACAATTTTGTGAAGGTATGCACGGAGGACCAAGTGGCTGCCTTGCAAACTTGCGATATTGAAGCCTGAGTCGTCATCTTTCTGATCCATCTGGAGATGGTAGGACTGTGCAAACAGAAGGGGCTTTAAGGTGGATACCACCAGACTCAGTATGCAAATCGGGAGAGAGAACTGTCTGTGTGAATCACGGCCTGTGGTTCCTGAAATTTGTCCAGAGGAAGGATCACCCTGGTCAGAATTAAAATCAGACCTAGGTAATTCAATAGATAGGGATAGGGGAATCTTAGGTAGTTCAGACATCACCTGAACCTTTGCAGGATTTTGCGGATCTCCTTGACGCTGACCAAAAGAAGTCCGCGGGGCTGCAAACCAGATAATGGATGAGGGCAGACCTTCATGCTGAAGGAGTCTTGTCTGCGGGTCCAGAGAAGCTAGCTCTAGGCTCACCAGAACAAGGTTGCTTGGAACCTCCCGGGGAACATTTGAAAGATCTATTTCCCTTATTCTCTGTCCCAGAAGCACAAAATAATTTTCTGAGAAAGAAGAGCCCCCGTCTGCGACGAGGCTCCTTCCCTTTCCTGGATTGTGGAAGGAAGGTACTCTTCCCTTCCGTGATACCCTTAATGATGTCATCCAGGGTAGTCCCAAACAGGCAATTCTCCTTCAAAGGGCAGATCAATGAGAGCTTTCTTAGAAACTTGGTCTGTGGACCAATTCTTAGGCCACAGCATGCGCCAAATCACCACCGCTAAAACAGAAAGTTTGGACAGCACAGGAGCAGTATCCAAAGCTGCATTACAAATAAACTGCAGCCCATGGGTCAACTGGTCCGCTAAATCAACATAAGCAGAGGGGACCTGCTCACCCCCCAGGCCCTGGCGCAAAAGCTTGGCCCATTCAGTTAGGGTCTGAGACACCAGGGCTGAGGCAAAGACTTGCCACAATGCCGAACTAGCCTTAGCAAACATGATGCATGCCACAGCCTCCGCGTACTTGTCAGCCGGGTCCTTAAAGGATGGGGATTCCTCTACTGGGATCATGGTTGCTTTATTCAACCTGGAAACAGGAGTGTCGACCACTGGTGGACTAGTCCACTTCTTTAAAAGTGACTCCTCAAAAGGATAAGGTAACGTTTGGGGACCACAAACGGTAATTTTAGTTGTTCCCATTCCTTACAGGAAAAACCTGTCAAAATAAGGCACAAGGAAACACCTTGGAATGCGAGGTGACTTATGTGTACCAAACGACACAGCCATGTCTGTGGCTACACCAGCCGCATTCTCCATTTTTAAAGTCTCACATACTGAAGTAATAAGCGCATCCATCAGCGCTTTTTCATTCGCTGCTGCGACCATGGAGGGATCATCCTCACTATCACATGGATCTGTTGGTGTGAAATTTAGCCCCCCTGGATGGGCCGTGTCCATGGGGGCATCAGGCTCAGAAAAGATGAGACAGATTGAGCAGGGGAAGACGGAGGACACTTCCTCCTGGGCCTTTGCACACACGCCACTTCCACTTGGGACACTAAGGACTGCAGGACCGCAGTCAGTGCAACCGTGGGAAGCTGGGGTTCAGAGGAACCTGCCACCTCCATTAGGTGGTCAATGGGGGAGATGTGACTTACAGGTTCTATAAGGAAAGAAAGACCTTCCATTCCAAAAACAAATTTTTTTTTTGCACTGCTAAAGGATCCCCCCAAGGCTTAGGGTACCTGTTAGCAGAGAGAGAGGGATAACAGGGAACCCCAAGGACCCACGCTACCAACTGGAGGAGCGCGGATAATTCGAACCCAGCATCATCATGGACGCTATCCGTGTTCACATGTCCCGGGAAAAGGAGAAGGAAACTAAGGAGGAATAGGAGGAGCTTCCACATCTCCACGATGCCTCAGTCCTCCAGCATCCCTGTGACATCACCCACTACACAAACATGGCCGCCAACCAGAGACCAGCTAGACTAAAGGAAAATGGCCCCCATGACGTCATTCGGGTACACAGACATGGCCGCCAACCGGGACCAGCTAGACTAAAGGAAAATGGTCCCGTGACATAATTTGGCTACACAAACATGGCTCCAACCGGAGACCAGCTAGACTAAGGGGAAAATGGCCCCCATCAGCTACACTTAAGTATGCTGGCAGGATCTTTCCTGCACCCTCTGCAATGCTGCTCCCTCTGCAAGGGGACACCCCCCCCGAAGGTATTGCATACGTTTAGGGGGAGACTGTGCTGTGCCCACTTCACTGGTCTCTGCGCTGGGAGCCCCCTGCACTATACCCACACTGCAATAGCAGGGTATGCACTTAGGGGTCTCCTACACTGGGACCCCTCCAGACTACCAGGGCGGGACATACACTATCCCAGGACCCTTACAGAGTGGGGATAGTGGGGTAGACCCCAGGGGTCTGTTTTGCATTATCTGTCCTGGGACCCCCACCAGACGCCAGGTCCATACAGGGGGGAAAGGGAGCGGGGGAAGCCCAGCTCAGTGAGGGATTTAAGGAAGGGAGGTCCCTGGAGGTTTACCCGTGTCCCCCTCAAAGAAAAAGGGGAAAGGGGGAACCGTACTTACCCTTCCATGGTGCGGGTAATGCTCCAGACAGAACTCTGAAGTAGGGGAGTTGCCGGCCAAGGAAACGCTGTGAATCAGACCCAAGCCTGGTCGTATGCGACCCTGCGAGACATTTAACTCGTGGGCAAACCTCTGTACGTAAGGCTATGTTGCGGCCGACCTAGCGCTTAGCTGCAGACTGCACGCGCTCACTGGCTGGGGTGGGGGACCACTGAATTTAGATTATCCAGCCCATCGCCCAACCTCACAGTTAATCATAGATCTCCAGAGAGGAAAAAAAAAAAAAAAAAAAAGATGTAAGGAAGGAGAAAGTTGCTAGGACCAGAGATCCCAGCGGGGCAGGGGATATATACCAGCTGAGGACGGCCCATGGGCGTAGCCAGGTGATTTTTTGTTCTGTTCTGTCAAGTCGTACTTCTGGAGGAGGCAAAATAACCCACTGGTTATGATTTATGGAGCGCTGTGTCCGTCGATGAACGAAAGAGAAATTGTTTTTTGTTCACTATTATGAACATCAACATACATTTATTCAGCATGCTAGCCTCCTAATGCAAACAAAAATGTAATATAAGGAAGCCTACCAGTCCTTAGATGTGGTGGTGTCAGTTTTCTTTGTTTCAAGCGGTTTCCCTTTATTTTCACCAGGTAATTTTGCCAGTAACACAATTCTAGTCCTAGCATGACAAAAATAAAGCTGGCCATAGATAATTAGCTTTTTTCTCCCATTCAGCCAGCGGGCTCAAACAAAAAACGAAACACTCCTCAATCCACACAAATAAGGTGGATGGAAAAATCCTCTCTACTGGGACTCAGAGACTGCAAAATTGAAGAAAGAGAAGGGGTGTTTATACACTACTCAAAAAAAATAAAGGAACACTTTTTAATCAGAGTATAGCATTAAGTTAATTAAACTTCTGGGATATTGATCTGGTCAGTTAAGTAACAGGGAGTTTTAGCTGCTTTGGTGTTAATAAAATGAACAGGTGCATTAGATGGGCAACAATGAGGCGACCTCCAAAACAGGAACGGTTTTACAGGTGGAGGCCACTGACACATTTTTCACTGGTTTTGCATTTGGCTAGGGTTTATGTCACTACTGTTTGCGTGAGGTAATACCTGGACCCTATAGAGGTTGTACAGGCAGTTCAACTCCTCCAGGATGGCACATCAATACATGCCATTGCCAGTGGGTTTTCTGTGTCCCCCAGCACAGTCTCAAAAGCATGGAGTAGATTCTAGGAGACAGGCAGTTACTCTAGGAGAGCTGGACAGGGCCGTAGAAGGTCCTTAACCCATCAGCAGAACCGGTATCTGCTCCTTTGTGCAAGAAGGAACAGGATGAGCACTGCCAGAGCCCTACAAAATGACCTCCAGCAGGCCACTGGCATTCTGTGCTTTTCACAGATGAGAGCAGGTTCACCCTGAGCACAGGTGACAGAGGTGAAAGGGTCTGGAGAAGCCGTGGAGAATGTTATGCTGCCTGTAACATTGTTCAGCATGACTGGTTTAGTGGTGGGTCAGTGATGATCTGGGGAGGCATATCCATGGAGGGACGCACAGACCACTACAGGCTAGACAATGGCAACCTGACTGCCAGTAGTTACCGGGATGAAATCTTTGGACACATTGTCAGACCCTACACTGGTGCAGTGGGTTCTGGGTTCCTACTGGTGCACGACAATTGATACCTTTAAATGGCCCCCACGCTCACCTGACCTAAATCCACTAGAACACCTCTGGGACATTATGTTTTGTTCCATCCGATGCCGCCAGCTTGCACCTCAGTCTGTTCAGGAGCTCAGTGATGCCCTGGTTCAGATCTGGGAGGAAATACCCCAGGACACCATCAGTTGTCTCATAAGGACCATGCCCCTATGTTTTCAGGCTTCCATGCAAGTATGTGGGGGCTATACAAATTACTGAGCACCATTATGAGTTGCTGCAATGAAATTTCAGCAAACTGGACTAGCAGGCTGCATAATTTTTTCACTTTGATTTTTGGGGTGTCTTTGAATTCAGTCCTCTGTGGGATGATAATTTTCATTTCCATTAAACTATGTGGCATCCTTTTATTCCTAACACATTAGTCTATATCGGTATAGATATCCAGCGTGATATTTTTTCCCATTGAGATCTGATGTGTTTTCAAAGTGTTCCTTTAATTTTTATGAGCAGTGTATTTAACATATCACATCTTTAGGAGGTATCATCCCAATAATAGCAAAACAAAAAGGAAAGTAATATATTGGTACTTTCGATATAGCTCCAAAGATAAAGTACAGAGACATAACATAAAATATAAATAAAACATTATGCAGCTTTACTATGACAATGTTAAAATATGCAGGGTGGAAGAACCTTAAAATTCCAGTAATTTAACCAGTTCTGGACCGGAATGATTTGCCCCCTTAATGACCAGGCCATTTTTTGCGATTCAGCACAGTGTTATTTTAACGGAAAATTGCGCAGTCATGCAAAACTGTACTGAAATAGAATTGATGTCCTTTTTTTTCCCACAAATAGAGCTTTGTTTTGGTGGTATTTGATCACCTGTGCGATTTTTATTTCTTTGCGCTATAAACAAAAAAATAGCAACAATTCTGAAAAAAAAAAAAGAAAAAAACATTTTTCACATTCTGCTATATAACATTCTCGAAATAAAAATTCAGAATCATTTTTTCTCATCCTTTTAGGCCAATTTGTATTGCTATATCATTTTGGTAAAACAAAAAATCGCAATAGGCATATTTTGATTGGTTTGCGCAAACGTTATTGTGTCTAAAAACTAGGGGAAAGATTTATGTCATTTTTATTTTATTTTTTTACTAGTAATGACGGCGATCTGTGATTTTTAACAGGACTGTGACATTGCCGCAGACAGATCGGACCCCTAACTGACCTTTTTGACACTTTTGGGGGGACCAGTGACATTACTACAGTAATCAGTGCTAAAAATATGCACTGTTACTGTACTAATGACACTGGCAGGGAAGAGGTTAACCTAGTGGGTGATCAAAGGGTTAACTGTGAGCCTAGGGGAGTGTTTACTAACTGTGGGGGGAGGGGCTTGTGAAATTACCAGAGACCTGTGATCCTATATAGAAGGAACACAGGCGCTCTGTGATCATTTCAGAGAGAAGAACTGTCAGCCGTGTTTACAACAGCTGGCCGTTCTTCTCTCTCTCGCCCTCCAGCACCACTCGCGCAACCGACGTAGCCGAGCCAGCCAGAAATGTTAATAGTGCCACATATCCTCAAACAGGAGTTGGCAAAACGCTGAGTATGTGAGGGTCCAATGAGATCACCATATGAAGGTCAGCGCCTTTTGCAGGAAACCCCACTTTATCAGGGCTTTGGATCTCAAATATGTACAAAAATAAACACTAAAACCAAAATTCGGCCGGTCCCTGCTAAACCACATAAATTTCTATCCATCTATGGCCAGCCCTAGTGTATCAAAGCAATAAAAACAGGAAATCACTATAGGACTGGAGGGGTGTTGTTCTGTAGTCCTCAGAGATATCAAGACAATGTAAGTTAGCACAGGCATCTCATTAGGTTTCTGGCAAGATCAACAATTTTTGCACTTATCAAACATGTATAACATTTACTGACAGATGAGGAAATTGAATGATTAAATCTACTAGCATGGTTTTATTAACTGATTGTTGATTATCAGATCACCATTATAGTCATATTGTATTATGTAGGATATGATTTCCAGATTTGTTTTAAAGTCACCTTTGAATGTACACAATAATTAAAATACTAACAGTTTCCATTAAAGCGATGTTCCAGCTGGGGAAAAAAAAATTAAAGTCAGCAGCTACAAATACTGTAGCTGCGGACTTTTAATATATAGACACTTACCTGTCCAGGGACCCCGCAATGTCGGCACCCCAGCTGATTTTCGGCTGCGCTTTCTAAATTTCGGGGGAAGGGAGAGAAGGGCCGAACTTTCGAGGGATGGCGCCGTCTCCTGGAAGTGGGGAAGGGAACCTGTCAAAAACAGGCACCCGTTCCCACCCCTCCCCCCTGAAAGGTGCCAAATGTGGCACCGGAGGGGGGGGGGAAGCAGATCAGCAGAAGTTCCACTTTTGGGTGGAACTCTGCTTTAATATATTTGTTAACACTTTGTTATCGACTCAAACACTGTTTGAAAAAGTTTTAAAACATAATTTAGCAATGTATAAATATGATAATAGTTTATGTGAACAAGTTATTTTTGCTCATTGCATTTCATATCGGTAATAAAACACATAAAACAATAAAATGTTAATACAAAAAGTTTTCTTGGCTGATATTAGTATAGTCATCCCAATCTGCTGGGTTGAAGTAACAGTATTTGATGTCTGAACTGATGTTGCAGTCTGCGACTGAGGACTATATAGTAGCCACCACCCTCCATCACTAAGGCTTAATAAATGAACCACGCCCCCCCCCCCCAAAAAACAAAACAAAAAAAAACCAACTAAATCTCTTGGACCCAGAGCTTCAATTACTTTGTCACACATTGCTTTTTTTGGGACTCTGGGAACTTGAGTATCCAAAGTTGCATTAGAATGACCTTTTGTACTTGACAGAAATACATTCTTGAAAGACATGGGATCCTCAGCTTGCCTAGGTGAGCCCATCAGAAGCTGGGTCCATGGTAAGTATTTGTTTGGGTAATTGTTCTTTTCAGGCCCAGTAAGTAAGGACAGAGAAGGGGGGTCTACTATAAAGCCCTTAGTTGCTACAAATGGGGTTACATTGATGAGACTGCACGTTAACCACCTGCTGACAGCTCACTGTATATACTGTGAGTGGGTGGCAGGTACAAGTACAGTCATGTACATGTACGTAACCAGCCTTCTTTCAGGATTGGGGCACGCATTTGTATGCCCCCTGCTGACCCCTACTGTGATTGGACACAGCACGAGTTTGGCACCAAATTTAAGCCAATGATTTCCGCTGAAACCTGCTGATTTGCTGTGTCCAATCACACAGAGTTCTGTGTTTACAGAAACAAAAAACTCTGTACAGTGATCAGCAATCTGTTTTTTCTCCCTGAAAAGCAGGAAATAAAATCAGCACAGATTATACATATTACGCATTGTTAGGCACACAGTTAACCCCATAATTGCCCCTAGATGTTAATTCCTTCACAGGCGGTGCCATTAGTACATTGTCAGTGTACAGTATTATTACTGATCACTGTATTAGTGTCACCGGCAATGTCAGTGCCAGTTAGTGACCCTCCCAGCCAGTGTCAGTTAGTGCCAGATTCCCCGCCAACCTATCACAGTAATCCCACTATAAGTTGCTGATCACCGCAATTATAGCATAGTGTCTATAGCTGTGTAAATTCCGGTACACACACACATATATATATATATATATACATACATACAGATACATACACACACAAAGCGATCAGCCATAACATTATGACCACCCACCTAATATTAGAGTATGGCCCCCTTTTGCTAAAACAGCCCTGACCCTGAACATCCACATGAATGGCAGGACCCACGGTTTAACAGCAGAACATTGCCCAAAGCATCACACTGCCTCTGCTGACTTGCTTTCTTATACCGCTTTCTGGTGCCATCTCTTGCCCAGGTAAGTAACGAACACGCACCCGGCCATCCACAAGATGTAAAAGACAACGTGATTTATCAGACTAGGCCACCTTCTGGTGGTAGAAGCTTTTGGCTGTGGACACAGGTCACCATGGGCTTCACAGCCCCATACACAAAAAACTGTGATGCCCATTTTTTTGTGCTTTCACCACATCAACTTCATCAACAACATGTTCGCTCCTAGTTTGTAGACGCTATAACTTTTGCACAAGCATATTAATCTAAAATTACTTGTATTTTTGATTTTACCAAAGGCATGTATCAGAATACATGTTGGCCTATATTTATGAAGGAATTCGATTTTTTGATTGGATGTGTTTTTTTACCAGAAAGTAAAAAAATAATATTATTTATTTTTTTTATCTTTTTTTGTTTAAATAATTTAAAAAACTTAGTGGTGATCATATACAACCAAAAGAAATCTCTATTTGTGTGAAAAAAAAGATATACATTTAATTTGTACCGTGTTTCATGACAATGCAATTGCCTTCAGCACAGTGCTGAACAGCAAAAAATGCCCTGGTCATGAACGGGGTAAAACCTTCTGGAGGTCAACTGGTTAAAAGAACATGTGTGTGCTTCTAGCATAATAGGTGTTTTGTGGCCATGCAAAGAGTCATTATATCATGAATGTATAGTAATACTCACGGACATATAATTATTCTCCACTGTTTAGGTAAAGTTTATTTAAAAATATTTATTTTTTGGTACAGCTTAAGCCACATGATTTACCTGTAATGAAGTGTATACCATGTCCTGCTGACTGCAGTTTACAATAGACACCTTCTCTTAAGTGATGTTGTGCCACTAAACATCCAGCACTGTATAGATTAACTGCCTCTGGTGTGACATTAACTTCTGGACCAGAAGTTTTTACCCTCTAATGACCAGGCCATTTTTTGCGATACAGCACTGCGTTATTTTAACTGACAATTGCGCGGTCGTGCGATGCTGTACCCAAATAAAATTGATGTTCTTTTTTCCCCACAAGTAGGGCTTTTTGGTGGTATTTGATCACCTCTGCAATTTTTATTTTTTACGCTAAAAACAAAAAAAGAGTGACAATTCTGAAAAAAAAAACAATATTTTTCACTTTCTGCTATAAAACATTCCCAATTTTAAAAAAAATAAAAATACAATTTTTTCATCATTTTAGGCCAATATGTATTCTACTACATATTTTTGGTAAAAAAAATCCCAATTAGTGTATATTGATTGGTTTGCGCAAACGTTATCGCATCTACAAACTAGGGGAAAGATATGTCATTTTTATTTATTTATTTTTCACTAGTACTGGTGGCAATCAGCGATTTTTAGCGAGACTGCGACACTGCGGTGGACAGATTGGACACCTAACTGACATTTTTTACCCTTTTGGGGAGGACCAGTGACATACTGCTAAAAAATATGCACTGTTACTGTACTGACACTGGCAGCGAAGAGATTAACACCAGGGGTGATCAAAGAGTTAAATGTGTCCCTAGGGGGTGCTTTCTAACTGTGTGGGGATGGACCTGCTGGATGAACACAGAGACCTGTGTTCCTAAATAAGTCTTTTACAGTGTTTACATCGGGCAGACTGCCATTCTGTCTCTAGGGGGAGTGATTGTGGGTGAACGGCAGACAGGTAGGTTGTTTCGCGGTGAGAGAGCCAACCTTCCGCAGTATAAGTACGGCGGCTGGTTGGCAAGTGAGAAAAGTACACTGAAAAGGTCCAGACAGTCCCCAATTCTTTGAGAGGGGGAAGGGACACTGTCATTCACCTGCCCTTCTCCTTTTATCAGAATTCGTTACCATTCCGTGAAAGCCATACAAGGAATAGAGGAAAGAGGTGAGGCACTGTTGGGATTTTTTCAGTGTAATTTAATGTCCCGTCTGATACAGTTAGACCATGCAATGGCAGATGTTTGGTGTTGTGAAGATGACACAGCTTCATGAGAAAGAAGATTTCTACAGTAAGAAGCATTGGGCAGGATGTGGGATACAGTTATTTACAGGTAAGTTATGTGACTAAAGCTGTACCTAAAAAAAAAAAAAAATCAACTTCAGCTTAAAGCTTTTATATCTTTTGTACCTGTTTTTAGACTCTTTCCTCCTATGCCAGGTACCTTTTACTGTTATGTTATGAAAGATAATACAATTATTCCAAAATGGTATTTAAAGTGACTCACACTCAAGTGTATATGCAAATAAAATGTGCAATAGTAAATAAAACACAAGATGGAAAAATGGTTCATTGCCTTAATATGGGTCTTTGGAAAAAATAAAAGGGGAATGACTATAAAGCAGTTATGTGTCATAAAATATAAATGGATAAAAGTCTCAGCTTGCTCTGACTCATTCCATCCTGTAGGCTAACTAAGGTTACAAGCTGTTTGGCATTTTAGGTCTAGGGCAGAATGAGATTTGTATGATAAAACCACAACTTGTTCCAACTGATCACAAAGAGCTTTTATTTTAAACTTTCACTGCTGTCTAGTTTTTGAAAATTAGATTAGGATCTTGTTACCGTAAACAACCAAAAATTGAACATTTGCAATATCTGCTGGTAAATAAAGGGTCTGCATGAATTTCTGCAAATCCTACCATTATGCAGAAGTTTATCAAGATGATATTTGATAAAAATAAAGACCATAAAGACCAGTACTAGTATAATACAGTAATTAACTTGTGTCAATGTACATTTCTGAGAAACCCACCTTTATCCAGCAGATTCTCAATTATTTGATAGAAATGAGTGGTGGTCAGATTTAAGACTAGCAATATAAAAATGTGAAAAAGTATTAGATGTCAAATACATTTCTGCAACTCCCACCATATATATATATATATATATATATATATATATATATATATATATATATATATATATATATATGGAGAGAGAGATAGATAGATATTTTACACACACTCAACAAATTATAAATGCAACACTTTTGTTCTTGCCCCCATTCTTCATGAGCTGAACTCAAAGATCTAAGATTTTTTCTATGTACACAAAAGGCCTATTTCTCTCAAATATTGTTCACAAATCTGTCTAAATCTGTGTTAGTGAGCACTTCTCCTTTGCCGAGATAATCCAACCACCTCACTGGTGTGGCATATCAAGATGCTGATTAGACAGCATGGTTATTGCACAGGTGTGCCTTAGACTGGCCACAATAAAAGGCCACTCTAAAATGTGCAGTTTTACTGTATTGGGGGAGGGTGTGGGGGGGTCCAAAAATCAGTATCTAGTGTGACCACCATTTGCCTCACACAGTGCAACACATATCCTTTACATAGAGTTGATCAGGTTGTTGATTGTGGCCTATGGAATTTTGGTCCACTCCTCTTCAATGGCTGTGCAAAGTTACTGGATATTGGCAGGACCTGGAACATGCTGTCGTATACGCGGATCCAGAGCATCCCAAGCATGCTCAATGGATGACTTGTCCAGTGAGTATGCTGGCCATGCAAGAACTGTGATGTTTTCAGCTTCCAGGAATTGTGTACAGATCCTTGCAACATTGGGCCATGCATTATCATGCTGCAACATGACGTGATGGCCATGGATGAATGGCACAAAGATGGGCCTCAGGGTCTCATCACGGTATCTCTGTGCATTCAAAATGCCATCAATAAAATGCACCTGTGTTCGTTGTTCATAACATACGCCTGCCCATACCATAACCCCACCACCACCATGGGCCACTCGATCCACAACATTGACATCAGCAAACTTCTCACCCACACAAGGCCATACACGCTGTCTGCCATCTGCCCTGTACAGTAAAAAGCCAGGATTCATCCATGAGGAGAACAGCTCTTCAAAAAGAGCCAGATGCCATAGAATGTGAGCATTTGCCCACTCAATTTGGTTACGAGGACGAACTGCAATCAGGTTGAGACCCCGATGAGGATGACGACAAGTCTTAGATCTCTGAGTTCAGCTCATGAAAAATGGGGGCAAAAACAAAAGTGTTTCATTTATAATTTTGTTCAGTGTATATATATTTTGCACAAAAATATAAAAAGCATTGAGGGAGAAATGTCCTGTTTTTGCCTAAATTTTAAAAAAGTTATCTTCAGTAGGTAAGTTTTTAGTCAGATGGCTATACTGATCATGTAAGCAACATAATAATTCTTCTTCTTCTATACCTACTTGCTTTTAATGTACCTAAGAATTTTAGGTTCAAACCCACTTGTGCATACTGACATAAATGGAAGATCTTCGTTGAAAGACGTTAAGGTCTGTAGACTTTTAGAAGTATATCTAACACTGCTAAGATAAGTCGTGAGCCACATATATAAATAATGAGTTGTTCTAAAAATACATAATGGGGAATTTATTCATACCTCCCAACTTTTAGAACTTGAGAATGAGGGACACTTGAGGGAGGTAGAGACCTGCAGCGCGCTAAGTGTGCAACAGCAAAAAGTAGGTGTGGCTAAACTTTACAGCGGGAGGGGCTTAAGCGGGAAAGTTAAACCCAGGCTTTAGATATGTGCTGAGGGGGGGGGGGCTTTGGCAAGGGAGAAGACTTGTGCTAGAAGGTGGGATCACAAGGATTTCAAACCCAACTCCCCCTTCTAGCACATATCCTCTTACACCCCCCACCCCCAAATCACTCCTCTAAGTGTACACCGTTGTTACCTGCCTCCCCTCCTGGTCACTGTAAATCTACAGCCATAATAAACTCATTGCAGACCTCAGATCATCAGCGTGGCTCATCCAGAACAGTGTCACTCCACCCTGGATCCTACTCCTGTCTGTGTACATGAGAATATCAGAGCCAAGGAGGAGACAGCTTTAGCCTGCCCTGCAGTGTGTTGTACAGGCGACTGGCAGGGAGAGATGCCAGCTGCCATAGAGGGGCAGATAGTGACATATGGAAACCCAGATACCTCTCAAGAGATGCGGGGCAGGAGTCCTGGGTGCCAACGCTACCGTGCCTGTCAAGCCAGTTACTGGAGTTCAGTGTCTGTACTTCCTGGAATTGGGCTCTGGGATTTAGCAAGAATTTGCCAGATGGACGGAGTTTAAATCAAATCTCGGGACAGTCATGAATCTGGGGCGGTTGGGAGGTATGCTTATCAAAACTGGAGCAAACAGAATCCGGAGGAAATTACCTTTCATCTTCAGCTTGTTTAGTTAAGCTTTGAAAATAATAGAGATGCTAATTGGTTGCCATGGACAGTTGCTCCAGATTCTGGCTACTCCAGTTTTGTTAAATTCCCCTCATGGTGTATTAGCAGAAAAAAATGCATTTAAGATTTACCAACGCAGGTGACTGGCAGCCCGTGGCTTTTCTTTTTTTAATCTAGTGATCCTAGCTATACTGTTGAACCAAGCACACTTATTTTGTTCACCATCTATTACATTTCTGGAAACATCATTCTGGTATACAGTATTTATTAGTTGGAAAAGTGTATCAATTTTTCATTACAGAGAAGGGCACCAGAATTAGATGTTCACTATGTAAGCATGATGTGTCAGATTTTTGTTCATATATGACGGTCTTAACAACATGGAGATTTCCTGAGTCCTCTATTCATATTTTGTACTGGGGTTCTGAGACATTCAGGAATGTTTCTGAAGTGATGGAACTTGCTGAGCAATAAAAACTCTATATAAAAAGCTTATGTTATATGTGGTGTCGTGAGGAAAAGTTACAGGCATGTTAGTTATTTGATAATTATTGCAAATGAATATTGGTTGAAATTGCTCAAAGCAGCCTTGTGTGCGACCAGCATTGTTTTGCTTCTTTGACTTCAATTACAATTAATTTTCGAAATACTAATGAACCAAATAAAGGTACATATAAATAAAAAAAAGTGTCATTGTGCTAATCAAACCCTCAAAATATCATAACACATATTTACATATAAAATTGAAAGTACCAAAATACTAATAAAATATCTAGTAAATCTGATTATTCCCTGCTGTGCAAAAAAATACATAAAAATATATGACAGCAATATTATATATTTCAGGTACTTATATAGCGCTGTCAATTTACACAGCGCATTTACATATACATTGTACATTCACATCAGTCCCTGCCCTCAAGGAGAGTACAATCTAAGGTCCCTAACTCACATACATACACAGTAGGGACAATTTTTTTTATTTTTTGATACAGGATCCAATTAACCTACCAGCATGTCTTTGGAGTGTGGGAGGAAACTGGAATACCCAGAGGAAACCCACGCAGGCACAGGGAGAACATGCAAACTCCAGGCAGGTAGTATCGTGGTTGGGATTCGAACCAGCGACCCTCTTGCTGCTAGGTGAAAGTGCTAACCACTACACCACTGTGCTGCCCAATATACAAGGTATGTCTATTAAATAACGAGACTGTGATTTCACCTAGTAAACAAAGCAGTCAGAACCAGTTATAACTGCATGTGTGGTGACCCTAAACATGTGTGAACCTCCATGACAAGCAGCAACACTCTATGACGTTCAGATGATTGTGAGCCCCCATTTATTTTGATTGTGTTTTCTGTAGTGTGCCAAAAAAATGCTTAAGTTTGGTTGGAAAACACCGTCATCACCAAGAATGACAAAAGCTTGTCAAAGCAAGTCAAAATTCAAAGCCACGCTCCTAGTGTTTTTCGATATCAAGGGTGTAATTGTGAAAGAATGGGTTCCAGAAGGCACAACAGTTAACCAGCATTATTATAAAGAAAGTTTTGATAAAGCAGACAGAAAGAGTCAGAAAAAACAGCCACAACTGTGGGAAAATGGTTTAATACTTCACCAGGACAATGCGCCTGCTCACACAGCACTTTCTGTGAAGCAGCTTTTTACCGACAAGCACATTACTACACTTGAACATCCTCCATATTCGCCAGATTTAGCACCATGCGACTTTTATCTTTTCCCAAAAGTTAAATCAGTGCTTAAAGGGACTTTGCTGTAAAGAAGAAAACGGCGGATGTGTTGAAACAGCTGACAGAAATTGAATTTCTCCATGCCTTCGACCAGTGGAAAACAAGACTGCATCAATCTATTGGTGCAAATGTGGAATACATTGAAGGGAACAAGCATTACATTTGTAATCCATATAACAAAAGGTGAGTTATTTTTTCAGTCTCCATATTTAACAGACACACCTCGTAAAGTGTAAAATGCTCTTGAATCTCTTATTCCATGCAACTTTAAACAAGTCGTTAAATCTTATTATCCCACCACTGTGCAAAAGAACACAAATTCATTAAAGTGGTCATGATCTCCTCCACCCATGCTCACTGGCCGCTCACCTCATGTTATGAGTCTTGTGAGTCATAACACGCTGTTCCCCTCAGGGGATATAATCAGGGTGACGTGCTGTATATCCACCTTCTTGAATCATCTCCCAGTATCCCGGATGCACACAGAGGATGATTATATGGAAAACAGAACACACAATTTCTAGTGTTCTCTGTTTTAAACTATTTAATCCATTAAAAGCATATAAGATACACTCACATAGATGGCACTTCAGCCACACAAGCTGCTATAGGCTCCTACACATGAACTCGACTGGACGCTGGATAACACATGACCGCGGGATGATGTCAGCGATCAGGCTCCGCCCCATATGCCTTATGTTCTGGATGAGGACTTCCTGAGTAGGGGTGGAGCCCCACCACATCTGCATTTATTATATATGCATGACTGCTGGTTACCAGGCAACTAGCTTTGCTAATCTCACCCGGAAGAATCCCAGGACCAGAAGCACGCTTACTGCTCTCACTAACCCCCGGGGACACCTAGACTAATATTTTTGAAAGTTTGGAAGTACTATTGAAATTACAATCCAGTGAAGCAAATCACATAATATTCATCACTGTAAAGTCATGTTTTTAGTTAAGCTGAATGTATAACTAAAAGTTTTTTTTTTTTTTTTAGTCCTGAATAGAGTGTGGAAGGATTAGCAACCATGTCAAAGTTTTAATTGTTGTTTATGTTCTCCTAGCTAGATCTCCCCCTATTTTTTTTGTCCAGGTGAAACCACTGGGACTGAAACAGAAAGTGGTGGGAAAGGCAAAATTTTAGAACTGTAACCAGAAAAGAAGGTGATGGTACATTTTCAGATGGGGGTTTCTGACTTGGGGTCAGTGAAAAGAAAAATCTCCCCCATGGAACGAAGGCCAAAGGAATTAAAAAAAAAGAAAAGCTTTAGTCCTTTGTTACTCCTCCCAAAACGAAATAAATGGTTTACATACCTAGATTATTAGAAACTTCAGGTCACAATCATATATACCATCAGTAACCAACTTTATTTGGATTCCACCAACTGTTGCTAACTTGTTTCTTCGTATGAATGTCTTGCCTCAAAATTTTTAGCTTGGTACTTGGAAAATTTATATTTTCTAGACGTTAAATAAAAGTCTTTCTGTACATTTTCTCCCACTTATTGTCTAAGCTCATGTGGATATATTTAACCATAATGAACACTTTCCACTATCGCCTCCTCGTTGAAACTGTACCTGCCCCCTCACATCTGTCTGATATGTTTCCATATACTTTACAATGTAAGATACCTGATGTTATTTTCATATTTTCCATCAGCTTACAGTTCATCTTATGACATATCATATATCCAAGCTAAGCCCTCTTTGGCATCCTTTATTAGAATATAGCTATTGACTAACATATATACCAGTGGTGGTCAACAGACTTTAAAAAGGGGGCCTAAAGCAGGCCATACACAATGCAAGTTTCCTTCCTGCAACCAAAGAAATTTGCTTGATTCCCCCATCAACACAGACAGTTCTTAAGCAGTATTTCCTCCTGCCGAGCCATTTTCTTCTCCCATTGTCTTCCCCCGGGGGAAGCTGTCCCTACCTGGGTAATACAGTGATTATTGCTAGCGGCTGTACCCGCTACTAGGATAATCACAAGTGAAATCCGGCAGGCTGGTTGTACCGATGTGGATTGATCAAACAATTTGATACATTCAGCCTGCCTATATACGGTTTAAATCTTGGCGACCAGGAGACCCAAGCTACTAGCCGGCATGTCCGTTGGTTAGTCGAAGACCCTAAGAAAGCCGGGATTGGCTTTGATCGGGTCGTTGCTATGGTAACCCAGAAGAGCTGACATGACAACACTTCCAGTTTACCAGCATCTTAACCTTTTTTGAACATCTAAAGTATTAAAAAAGCAGATTTTGGCGTTTTGAATGCTTTCAAGTGCAAAGGAGGGATGTTATTAACATCCAAAAACTGCATTTGAAAAACTGCTGTGCAAATATCGTGTGACATAAAAAAATTGCAAAACCCACCAATTTAGTCTCTAGACACTGCTTTTAAAAAAACGTATAATGTTTTGGGGTTCTAACTACACTAAAAGTGTCAAAAATGTCAGTTAGGTGTCCGATCTGTCTGTCGCAATGACGCAGTTAACATTTTTTATTGGGAATGTTATATAGCAGAAAGTGAAAAAAAAAATTCCAGAATTTTTGCTCCTTTTTGTTTATAGCGCAAAAAATAAAAATCGCAGAGGTGACCAAATACCACCAAAAGAAAGCTTTATTTGTGAGAAAAAAATATTTTTTTTATTTATTTGGGTACAGCGTTGCACGAACGCGCCATTGACAGTTAAAGTAAAGCAGTGCCGAATCGCAAAAAATGGCCTGGTCATTAAGGGGGAAAACCTTCCAGTCCAGAAGTGGTTAAACATGCATATAGGTAGAAGGAACAATAATGTTTAGCTAACTCAAAAAATACAATTGGAAAATAAACTGAAATTGACTGACTTTTTAGGGATGTTTTAGGTTTAATTTTTCTAGTGCCCAAACAAAATAAATTACACTTGAAAAACTGACAGTTACATACTCTAACTCTTAAACCCAAACTAACCCTTAACACTAATTTTTAACCCCAGGAGCAGGGTGTGCTATCAGGGCAATAAATAACACATAAATAACACATTTGTTCTTGGCCTCATGGTCTTGGCACAGCTAATTTTAGGTGTGGGGTTTCAAATGCCAAGAGCATTAAGTTAAAAAAAAAAAAAGCTGCAGCTCCCCTAACACGTTTAACCACTGTAGCTCTAGCACATGTATACGCTTCATGAGTCATTTTGATATTTTAGCCTTAAGTGGGGTACACAATATAAGAAAACCAGGTGAACAAACGTCCGATTTTCCTCGTTGTTTCACAGCAAATCAGAACCGATAAAAAAAAATTTGGACGAAAATTCTCGTATGACAAAAGTTTTTTTGCTGTTGTTGTTTATTGTTTCTGATCATTTGCAGTATTTCGTTTCTGATTTTTCTCATACGAAAACAGTACACATTAAGTGAAATTTGTTCTTTCTGTTCCTATACGAGAAAAATTTTGGAGCTCATCCCTTCGGAAAACTTTGTTCAGAAGGTCGGAATGGGCTGTAGAAAGTTGTGTACATACTATATGAAAAACGTATGAAAGTTCTTTCAACGAAAGTTCTCGCCTGATTTTCTTATAGTGTGTACGAGCCTTAAGGCCTACCAAGATGGGAAGAACTGTATCATTACTTTTAACACCTAAGTATTACCTACAAAATCTTAGGGGGGACATGGCTTTCTGGCAATACAGTCCTGCAAAATTATTTTATTTTCCATGAAAGGCAAAAAAAGTAGCAGTTTGACCAGTGCTTGCTTTAGAACATCTAGTGCTACTGTAGATAAAAAAAATAAAAAAACTTTTATTCTATGAATTGTCCCATTATAAAACTAAGGCTCTATTCACACCTGAGCGTATAGTTTTCAGGCATTTTTTTAGGTGTTTTTCAGGCATTTTTTGCAGGTAAGAAAAACACTTGTAATCTGCCCGAAAAAAAAAAGCTCATGTACTTTTTTAAGCTTCAAGCGACAAAACGCTCATATGTGAACAGGGGCCTTTTAAAAATTAGGATTTTGCTAGTTGGGCATTTTGAGATTTCAGAGATGAGCATTTTACGAGCTGAAAAACGCTCAGGTGCGAACAGGGCCTAAAATGACAGTTCGGATATAAAGAGTTGTGAATTCTACAAATACAGTCTACAAATTAAATACATCACTTTTTTTAATTGATGCAAAAGCAAACAAAAGAAGTTTACACCTAGATGATAAAAAGCCCCTACCCCCGCCCCCCACCAAAAAAAAATTAAATAAATAAAATAGAAAAATAAAACAGATAAGGTACATGAGGCATTAAATGGAAAAAAATCATAATGTATTTTTAAGTAGTGATCTGACTAGTAACATATTTATGTCTTTGGATGCCTACACTCACTCCTCCACTGTATCTATGAAGGTGCAACATATCCAGTCTTGAACAGCAGCATTGTCGGGGTAAGGTGAGAGCAGTTAGATAGACTTTACAAAAGAGACCTACAAAAAAAATCCACCCGAGAAGGAAAGTCCTGCTTGTTTGCCTCCTCTCCCCCTCCTTTGCTGCATTTGGCAATCTTTTTTTTTTTGAGGGGGAGGGGGAGAAAGAGGTGGGGGTACCTGATTTTCACAAGTATCTGCTGTCACCTCCACCCGGATCACAGCTGCGGTCCAAGCAGAAGTTCACCCCCCTTTGCCGCAGTCTGGGACCAGTGATGTGTTCCAGAAGACTGTGGACCATTCACAGTGGTAAGCAGGCTGTGAAGCTGCAAGGCAGGTTTCCCGTAGTGAAGATGAAGACTCCTGGACAAGATGTCCATTGAAGAATCGGTTAGGGTGAGATCAACGCTGGATACCTGGACAGGCAAGTATCCTTATATCAAAAAACAGTAGCTACAGTATTTGTAGCTGCTGACTTTTAAAATGTTGGGGGAGACTGAAGATCCTCTTTAAGTAGTTACATAAACATTTAGTTCCTTTTGGGCTAAAGATTTCAATGAAAAAAAGTGTAAGCACCTCTGAATGGATACAAATTAATTGGAAAGTTTATTTAGCATGGTTGATTATATAGTTTTGGTATATTTAAAGCTGTTAGTACAAAGATTGTAGGGTTAGTCTAAAATGGTAAGGTGACCCCAAAACAGTGTGTCTTAAACCTCTAACTACCTACCACTTTTGCTGCACAGCTTGATCTGTTGAAGGAATTTGAAAAAAACACAGACTTACTGACAGTATCAACAGGTAATTAAATTAGATTACAGCGGGGACTCTGGGGAAAAAAAAAAAAAGACTGCTGGGTTATTAATGCAAATGAAAAACTGCATCATATACGTCATTTTTTTTTTTTTGGCCTTAATTCCCCCTAAGCAGTACAATCTAGTCATCTCTTTGCACCAGACTGATTGGACAAAGAGGGCACAGCAGCACAGTGGTGAATTATCCCTCTGTTCACTGTGATCTCTTCTGGCTAATATCAAGTTAGTAATGGCGGCATGGAATTACTGCAGGGGGCAGCTCTGAATTAAATGTTGCAGAAGCGGCTTTTTTTTCTTTAACAAGCTATTCATTTTTTTTTTTTTTTAGTTCACATTGATGCTTGGTTATTAAGGAGGAGTTCCAGTCATTTTAACAAAAATTAAAAGTCAGCAGCTACAAAAACCATAGTTGCTGACTTTTGAAAAATAGTCACACCTGTCACAGGATCCAGCACTGTGCTCACCCGAGGGGTTATCAGGGACCGAAGTGCCAGCATATTAACTGTGGACACCCGACTTGCGGCTTCACAGCCAGGTTCCCAGTGCAACTAAGCAATCCGAGTGAAAGTGGGAGCGGGTATCTGTCAAAACCAGGTACCCTCTCCCCACCCAAAAAAAATTGCAAAACAGCAAAGAGGTGCCGGGGAAGAAGCCTTATAGTGGCACTTCCCCTTTTGGGTAAGTTCCGCTTAGGCCCAGGTTCACATATGTGGGATCAGATTTTGACAGTGGGATTCCAGACCCCTCTGCGACTTTGCTCAGCTGTTCAGGTGCGATTCAGGTGCGAATAGTAAAAGTGTATGACAATGGAAATCGCACCTGAACCATGCTCAAAAACTTACCAGACCCTATTTAAAAATGTGCTGCGGGTGGCTCGCACATATTTGAACTGGCTCCATTTAAAAGGCAGCAGGTTTACAGGTCATGCAAATTGAATGTGGTTCAAAACGCATCCAATTTGCGTATATGTGAACCAGGTCTTAAAGAAGAACTATTGGTAAAATTAAAAATGACAAATATGCATAATGCACCCTCTTAAAGGAAGTGGAAAAAGGAAGGGTCTACTGGCAGGATCATCAGGTAATAAACTATTTTACAATGGTGACTCAGAAAACCAAAAAAATGCTGTGTTAATGCTAATGGTAGACTGCATCATATGTATTTATTTTTGATTCTGCTCATAGTTCTAACTTGTCTGAGAGAATACTGGTCACTTTGGTCCTACCCAAAGTTGGTGCTGAGTAACATCTTTAAATAGTTGGATTGGATTGTTTTAGGATGATAAACAATCAAAGTCTAGGGTAACCTGTAACAAAGACAGGTGCTTTATCGTACACAGAAGGAAGACCAAGAGTTATTTTCATTAGCTTACAGCAAATTGAGTTACAATTGCTTGTTATGGTGGAAATAAAAATTGTATTGGTCACTATAGTAAAAAAAAAAAATGAAAGTATAAAAAGGATAAAGATAACAACAAAAGTCTGTGGTCTGTTTTAAGTAGTCTTCAACACTCTCGCTTCCTGACAGTATTCAGCAATTTCATTTACATTTCTCCATCTGAGTCACAGAGTAATCTGTAAAGCCAACAATGACTAATAAATGCTCCAATAATTGAATCATCAAGCTTTCAGTGAGTAAGAATTCATTTGCTTGTGATGAAAGGTGGCTTACATGCAAAGGTACTCTCATGGTGCACAACTTGTGCACAGATGTAGACAGGACGGACGGTTTGCGGTTTTAACTGGCTCCACAGACATCTCCAAAAAAAAAAAAAAAAAGCAATTCACACTGTACTGTACCGAACCAAATCCTTTCAACCGCTTGTGTCAAAAAGAAACCAGCTTTTGTGAAAAATCGGATGTTCTATCTAGCAAAAGAAATACGCTAAAGATGATATTCCTAAAATTACGAAACCGAAATTGGGTAGACTGTTACTGTAGAGTATACTTCTAACTGATTTCGAGGATTGTTTTGTTGATATCAATCTATACTGAACTATATAGAAAAAAAGGGCTTTAAGGCATGCGATAGAAGGCTGGTTACTTGTGACTATGTCTGTGCATTACTACCCTATAATACAAAAGACTTTAAAGTACATTTACAAATCACAATATATAAATTGTACCCTACTGAGACATCAGCCATAAAATATCCTACCACTAGGAAAGCTCTTTGAGCTGTGCCCAAAAAATTCACTTTAGACGTGTTTGTGTGCCAGCATGTACCCCACTGATAAAATGTTTGCCAGGCAGGAAAAAAAGAAAACGATTATTTTGGATGAAATTATTGTAGAACTGTCAACCACCCCAATACTTCCAAAACAGAAACTTTGTATGAGGTATTATTGCTAATTACTAAGTCCTCTGTCTCCACATGATCCAGAAACTTGCCATAGACAACAATTAGCAAATGCTTCTTTCAAAGTTTCAATCAAGAAATTTGGTTAACGTTTTAATTATAACTCTTTATTCAGAGGAATTCAGGGGTGAATAAGCTTAAGGAAAACAATATATTACCTTTAAATGATGCCTCTCTCTATTAATATACATTTTCCGTAAATCACAGAATCGTTATTCATGTGACAGTTTGTCTTCATGCTGATTAACACTTTGGAAGGTCATTGTGGGCTCATGGAAGACTCCGTTTTGACGTCTGGATCCGACACTCTTACAGCGTCTATAAGAAAGGAAAATATGTTTGTAATTCATAATCAGATTACAGAAAACCCAAGAACTGGGAACACATCAAAATAGGATTCCAAAATGAACAGCACTAAAGTGCTGTACTCTCACTTCATCTTTTTATCCCACTTAGTCATCAAGTTTACTACCACTGCACATAGTGAGTGGGTGGTTACAAGGTCTGTAGAAGCTAAGGAGGCATGATCTAAACATTACTTTTTTTTTTTTTTCTTACATGTTGGCCTTTTCTTGGGGAAACAAATATGGCGGTCTAGAAAACACAACCCCAATGATCAACTTAAGCCTGGCCATCACGGGAAATCATAACCTGCGATGAGAGAAATAAATCAAAACAACAGCACTTTTCTTTATTACATTTAAAGAGGACGTAAACCCTCCTCTGCAAGTTGTACCCATAGGTAAGCCTATGATAAGGCTTACCTATAGGTACTGTAAATATCTCCTAAACATGTACCATTTAGGAGATATTTACCTTACATGCAGCCAGTGACGTCACTGGCGCATGCCCTCTGAAGGAACGACTGCTGGTGCCTTTCCTTCAGAGTCCCATGCCGTGACCGTCGGCTCCCGCGCGCATGAGATGGCCGGATGCCGCGATCCCGGAAGACGGGTGACTGAACATGTCGCCCGTCATAGAGGTAAGCACGGCGGGGGGCTCGTTCTAAGGTAAGTATTTCATAATGAGCTAGTATGCGATGCATACTAGCTCATTATGGGTTTCTCTTTCAGGTTGAAAAAAATTTGGGTTTACAACCTTTTTTAAGTCCATTTTTTGAGGTATTTTCCTTTTACACTGTTGCAGGGCTGTCGCATCATATTTTATTAGCTGTGTTTTGTGTAGATGTACAAGTGTTCCTTCTAGTGTTCTTTATGTAAGAGAATTTAACTGGAAGCTAATGTAAACTCTAAAAATGAACATATCTTATTTGTGACCCTTTGGTACATAAAATTTATAACTGAAGGTGTTTTGTTATACCTGTTCAATGAGTGCAAAAAAAAAATACCAACCGGCTGCGATGTGCTATCTCAAGGCATTTAATCAGCCCCTCCAATTCTCATCTTGAACTACAAAACACTTCATCTCTAGGATGAGGAGATGCAGAGGGCAAAGACAACTGGACAATGCTGGTGCCTTTCCTTGTAATTGTCAGTCTAGGAAGTTAGGTGCTGAGCACATTTCTCCTAGGATAAATACATATTTTTTGGTACTTTAGAGCCTTTAAATAGAAAAAAACATGGAGAAACATCCATGGCTTGCAAAGATATACTGCATATAGCTTTTATTACACTTTAATTGACCATTGAGATAAGTCCATTTAGCTTTACAAGGGGGTGTTTTGTTTCCAGCCACCTAAATTAAAGGCTACCCATAAAGCTGGTACACACTGGCTGAATATTGTGCGGTTCAACAATAACTAACCGACATTCAGTCAGTGTGTACAGCACCTTGTTTGGCTTCTGGTGCGTGGGGGGGGCAGTCCGCCTTTTAGAACACATCGGAAAGGATCGTTGTACTAACACTTTATAGTTAGCACAGTGAGGTCCTCAGTTTTTTTTTTTTTTCCCTCAGCCAGTGTGTACGAGGCAATAGACCTTAGAAGACAGTTAGATCTACACGCAAAATTTAATTGCCAACAGGTCACCTTGGTGCACTCCATACACATCTTATCTCAGAGAAGAATAGCAATCAGGGCAAGTTTCCTAACCTGCCTCCTAAGTCGACAGTATCAGACTGCATGACATCTGCACCTGGTCCAGCCAAAAAAAAATGGCAGTGAGGGAGTGATAATAAGTAACCAGTGTAGCCTTCTTATGAAATTAGTAAATACGTATATATGTTCAGTATATTTAGAACGTGTGCACAGAAATTCAACCCGAATAAGCTGAGTTGTAGTAAGCTGGTAACAATAACATACTATTTAAAAAATCAAAGACCTTTCCATTAAAGCCAAAGACTTAACATTACAACTAGAAAGGGAGTTAGAACAGATATGACTGGCCATAAGATTCGCACAAAGCAGCTGCCAACTGAGTTTTGTGTCACCAAGGGAAGGGGGGCATATTTCTAAGTGAATAGTTCTTCCCAATCACATGTTCACACAATGGTAAGGAGGGGACAAAACTGACAAGATCCACTTGACCGTAAACTGGATCTGTAGGTGCTGCTTTTTTCCTATGTTCCTTAATGTGACTAAATGACTGAAGACATCTCTGCCTACTCATTACTGATACATGGGTATAATCTGTTGAAAAATCACAGGTGTTCAGCTACACAGAACAGTGATGACTCATTTAGTAACATAATGAAGAGCTAATGCCCAGCACAGGACTCTTGTTTTCTCAGTATTTGCAGAGTACATGATTATGCTGTTGACTTCCCTTTTGGAAAGTTAACACAATTTACATGCTTCTATTTTAAACCATGATTTATTTATTTAAATATTTCCACATATTTACGTCTTTACATCAGTCACTGTACCATGGTGGCTAAAACTACCATGTTTTTTTCTCAAACTGTATTCACGCAAGAATAGGCAGAAACTATTTTTATTGCTGTAGACAAATCTGTGAGGGTGGGGAAATCTAAAGAACCAAACTTACCACCTCTATGATACTCTCTGGTGGGAAAGCATAAGCTGTACTCTACAGTAAGTGCAAACATTGAGGGTCCGTGCAAAAAAACGCTGCTTGTACAGGAGTTTTTCATTTTACCTGTAGAAGCAGCTCAAGTTTATCCTACTGTATGTGTCAATGCACATTAGGATGTTTAAAGGCACATTAGGATGTTTGGAAGCAGAAAAACAAACCCTTCTGGTTTGTGTTTTTGAGAACAGTTTACTGGCAGAAAAAAAGCACTAAACGCTCTTAAACGCCTGTACAAAAACCATGAGCATTTTTTTTCTGCCAAAAGAACTGGCTATTTTTTTTAAGCCCAGTGTGCATGGACCCTAAAACCTGTAAGAGGTGAAGTTTTTTTTCCAGTTAATCATGCAGATAAAAAGTAGTAACTATATACCTTTCATCCTTGTACAATAAAGGGTTCTTACATCATTACATCATAAATCTACATCATAAAAAACTATTAATAAATGCTATATTACATACTGTTCATACTCACCCAGTCACTATGACATCCATTTTCTGTATTTAGCAAAAAACCTGGTTGATCCTTCTGTTCTCAATCTCCCCCTTTTGCCCAAGTCAGCAATTTAGCTAGAGGTTTTGCAGAACAGTGTTGGCAGCTCTGCACATGCTCAGTTTTCAGTGAGTTTATATGTTTAACATTTCCTCCCTATCACATCTGAGCACCCAATGTCACACATGTGGGAATATAAACAGTGGTATATGACAGCCCTCTCCCTCCCTCCACCTCTATGCCCACGTACCAGCTAAACACAAGTGGGGCGGGATATTATACGTAGATTGATAGAGGCTTCACCTCCGCATGCACATGTAAACAGTGATGGCACCACATGTGAGGCATTGCAAGAGTGAGTGAGAGCATTCATTCTAGGTGCAGACCTCCTGTGTAACGCTAAACTGGTAACCTGTAAAACATTTTAAAGTGTAACCTAAATAGTTTAAAGCAGCCTTTTTCAACCAGAGAGCATTCAGGCTTCTTTAGGGGTGCCTTAGCAAAATGCCTAAAATTGCACAAAATTGTATACAAAGCAGTGAGTGGATGAAGGCTGCCTTTTGTTTACACAAAGCCACAGGTCTTCATTGTGCACCATTACAACCTTTCAGCCCCCAGTGCCTTAACAACCAGTGATGTCATCAGCTAAAAAGGTGCCTGCACATCAGCACTGGCATCACATTCACTAAAGCCCCGTACATACGTACCGATTGTCGGCCGCAAATATTCGGCCGCCGACCGATCGGCCGATTGTAGGCTTGTTAGTATGATGCTTCCGACAGCCGACAGCGCATTTTCGGCCGAACAGAATCTGTCCTGCAGGCATTAAAATATTTGTACGCCGACAACAGAACGGCCGATTGTGCGTCAGTCAGTACAGATTTCGGCCAACAGACAGCAGATTTGCAAGACTGGGCATGCTCAGAAAAGAAAAAAGACAAGGAAAGTTAACCATCACATGACATCACTTCTGCAGTCGGCTGTTGTTGGCCGACAAAATTCGTGTGCAGTCTTTTGCAGTTTTCAACAGACACGAAAGCCCTGGACAAAAGACGGCCGATCGTTCGGCCGACGATCGGTACGTGTGTACGGGGCTTAAGGGAGAGAAACTTTGTAACACTAGTCCCTACCAGTGTGCAAAAGTATATTAGCTTTGGAAGATTAAATCATGTTGGGTGTCCTACGTTTGTGGATCTTGGTGGGTTATGCTAAACTAGGGGTAGGCAACCTTAAAGAGGTGGAGATCTACATGTACAACAGGGGAGAAGTCAAAGATCACCACCAGGCACAGTGTCACCTCCTCACACCTGATTTAAAACCTAATTGCCATACTACCATGTCGCAATCGTGTGCATTGCACAGAAATCATGAGCTTAAATCAGGTGGTGAGAAGGCAACATATCGCCTTCTCACCTCCTGTCAAACACACTTGGATCGCTTTCCAGAGGAGCAGAAGTGCCTGCTGCAATTGTGAATGAGGCCTTAGTTGCATTTGGCAGCAGCACCCTTCATGCTTGTTTGCACGTAAAGTTGGGGGCAGGTAAAACCCTGTTGTTGAATCACGGTTTTACCACTCCCCATCCTTACCCCCTTTAGCTACTGAAAATGGGAACTGCATGTTCATGCAGGGTCCAAGGGGTTAAAGTCAATGGTGAGAAAGCAACACAACACTGCCTGCTTTAACCCCTTCTTTTCTTTACTTCACAAGGTTGCAGGGAATTTGCAGAGTGACCTCATTCACTTGAATTGGCAAATGCTACAACCACGAACCATTACAGGGCGTATAACTCCTGCTGTGGCTTCATGTGTACACCCCTGGCCATTGCAGCTAAAGGGATGCGGTTGGGGTGGGGGTGGTAAAAACACATCTTAACTATGTGTTTTTACCACCCCAAAAACTGCAAATAGAAAAATGAACCCTACCTATTCTGAGCTCCCTATAAGGCTGCCTTCACACTGATGTGCTGCGGTTTACCTACACCGTGGCTGTAGCGCAGTGCATCTGTGACCTACAGGGGTTAGCTATGCTTTGCCATAGAATTCTATTATTACCTGCAGGTGTAGTGCACTTTCTAAAAGTGGATCAAAACTCCTCTATCCAGAAAGTGCACCAAACCCTCAGGATATAATAGAAGCCTATGGCTAAGTGCAGCAAACCAGCAGGTCAAATTTCTATCTATGGGTTGCCCTGTCTGTTCAATATAATCGGATTGTTAGACCGGCTTCTGTCAAACAGTCCTGCTGGAAAACCAGCATTTGATCAGCCACTGCAGCGCTAATCAGTGTATTCTGACAGGGAAGTTAAAGAAGGGAGTCTATGAATTTTTTTTTCTTTTATCCCCCTTGTAGAACAAAAAAAACCCCCACAAAATGTCTTGAAAACCGATAGTTAAAGCAGAGCTCCACCCAAAAGGGGAAGCTCCACTTGTCTGCCTCCTCCTCCGCTGCAACATTTGGCATCTTTTGGTGGGCAGCGGGTACCTGCTTTTGACAGGTACCTGCTCCCACTTCCAGCTTAGTTAGACGGCCCTGATAGACGATTGAAAAATCGGCTCAGGCGAGGACCATGCTGGACTCCTTGTAGCTGCTGACATTTAATTTTTTTTTGGGGGGGGGGAAGCCTGGAGCTCTTCTAATGTTTCATCTTCATCTAAATATGGTGGCAATCAGGTTGGGATTACAGCCTTTGTTTTGTTCTATGTGGACAGAACATTTCAGTGAGAGAACCAACATGTTCATATCTTTGTGCAAACAGCTGGGTAAACCATTGCGCAGTACAAACTATATGCAGCCATATATATTTTAAAAATCATCAAATTTATGGTCCTAAAGAAAGTTTGCTAGCCTATTTTAGAAGCTTTAAAATAAGAGGACAAAAATGTCATGACATATTTACTATTTTAGCATAGGTGAAGTTAACTAGCTTACACATAGTAAGAAGGTTGTACTGAACCCTAGGCAATAGCAGCTTCCAAGATTGTGCAATCACACTGTGCATACAATATATGAATAGTTTCACAAAACAGCGCATTATGTAGTCTGCAAAACCCTGCATTGCAATGATTCCTCGACAGTTAGGTCTTTTTAGAGACCTGTGACCAACTTAAAAACTTCCTCGTAAAAACACAAAACAGTCAAGTATTTTACATGCTTTCTTAAGATTCATACAATATTCTAAATACACATACAATCTTTTGGAAAGCTTGTTGCTGGTCTGACAGCAGGATGTCTTTCAATAAAATAGTCATAAATGAGGGCAATTCAAAATAAATATATAATTAACCAATGTTTAAGCAGATGTCTCCCTCGGGGGGGGACCCCTTTTCAATTTATCAGGACATGCAGAGGAATGCTGTGAAGTTCAAAGGTTTAGAATATCCTCCAAAGCTTCCTTATTGCCTTTTATTGTGACAGTCAGTCTCAGTAAACAACAGGCAGGTTGATGCAGGAGATGCAGATCCAAGCTACAAAGTAGACTTGGGCTAAAAAAAGCAGAAACTGCAAGTAACTTTTGCTGCATGCATTTCTGGATTTGCTGATCATTTTAACATGTAGTTTTCACCCAAGTAAACCTTTGCTTCTACATTCTTTCACCATATGCTCAGTTGGTCAGAAAAGTATGTATAGTGATGTGTATATGGTTTTTCTTCATTTATTAGGATCAGAACTAAAATAACTTTTTCAGTCAGGTAAATTTGAAATATCATTGAATATTTTAATGCTATCTGCTGTGCTGTCCCTTTAACTAATCCAGCGTTCCCCAAAGTGGACTATATTGAGCTCCAAGAGTCGATGGGATGATCCAAGAGGTTGACAAAATGGCTGGTTGAGTAAGTAAATGTCTGGGAGTCAACAGACTGTTGATAAATGATTGAAGGTAGGCATGGTAAATTATTCTGTGTGGTCTCTGTAGAGCTCCATGCCAGTCTCTAATCCTGAAGGTAAGGTAGCTAGGGTTGGATGCTCAGCAAGCAGAAAGAGTGGTCTCAAGTTGGTGTTATCAATTGTGTGTTGTTACTGGTCTTGTTTACCAGCAAGGTTTGCGTGATGTGTCTGTGACTTTTCACCATTCTCGTTTCAGCAAGTATATACGTGTTCATTTCCCATGTTGAGCGTCACTCACAAACTCAAATTCTGTAGGAGATCACAGTGATCAAACCCCTCAAACTCTGTTGAAGAACCAGCGTGTACACTTACCTCAAACTCTGCTGGAGAGGCAATGAGTACACCCATTCCAATGAGAGTGCAGCGAAGGAATTGATTGCTATGCATTTACTAAAATTTTAGTATTGTTACTACCATAATGGCAGGTACTGATAGTGTTATCAGCATTCGCAAGAGTATCACTTTATCAGTATTTTATTTGTAGTACTATTATTTAGAGTGTCAGTGAAATAAATAAAAGTGCTTTTTACCAAAACAACTGTGTGCAAGTATGCCACAATTGTTGTGCAAAATGACCCTGCAACTGTTAGATCTTTTGACCAGCATCAAATCTACAGCCAGCCGAAGTCTATCCTTTTAAAAAAAATACTTAGTTCTGAATAGGGTGGTCCATACATTGTATGCCATATTTCCTTGTTAAGTAGTTTTAAATTCCACTTTTACTTGTAGGGTCAACTACGTAGGGATCAGCTGCTCTTTATTATTGGCTGCCAATACCACAGTGTTATACATAATTAAGGGGGGGGGGGGGCTGGCTTTGAAACCCCAGAAGGAAGTGGTGAAAGAGAGAGAAGCTGACACCACATGTCCACATACAGGAGCTGCATTGCATTAAAGAAATGCTGTATTTTATCCAGGCCAGAAGCAAAGACTATTAGATAAATGTTCATGTGTTCTGGCTGCTTAGCTGTAGCTGTCAATAACTTCGACATCTGAATCCTAGTGACAGAATAGTCTCTGTCCTAGTATTATTACCTCACATGCACTGTGCCAGATAGCTAGGTCTGTGCTACTGTATGTATATAGTGGGCACCTTCCAGTACATTAGTAGGTGAACCTGTTTTTTTGCAATAGCGTTTATATGCTGCTCCTGTAATCTAATATATAATATTATATTACTATATAAAGCTTATATTATTTCCATTCTGGAGTGCATCTATATATTTATAGTTGATGTTATATTCTGGTTGCAGTAGTTCCTCTGTTTCCAATTTCTTTGATTAAATTACCGATTATTTTTCCCAGGAAGAGACCCCTCTTACAGAGGCCCTGTCCTGGGTGGAACATTGCCAACTTTATTATCAAACCTACCATTCTATCATTGAAGGTTTTGGTTCTCTTATATACCTACAGGTTATTGCAATTTCATGATTGATGAGGGGCATTTCTCATACCCCCCCCCCCCTTAAAGGGCTACATATATAACATTTGCATTCAATGACTGGATTATAAGACACACTGCAGTGCATCTGCATTACACAGCATTAAAGAAGTTACTGCACACCTCTGAGCATGTATGACTGCCTCACTGGGAGTCTAGTTAACAATAAATTCTCACAGCTGCACTGACAAACAGTCAGGAGATACATTACATTTTTCAAGCGTCATTGCCTTTAGCTTATTATTTATTGGTAATTTACTCAGATGCTTTTATACATGTAGATTATTTAATTTAAAAAAGCATAGATCTCCTAAATAAGGGTGAATTTAAGGAATAAAATAATCAGTCAAGTCTTGTATGTTGACATTTAAAAGAATTAATCCACTCACTTCCACCTAATAATCTTGCTATTGAGTATTACTTTCATCCTGCACAGCACTGCACCTTTCAAACTCTCAGTGGAATCGTTGATGACAGCAGGCCTGTACGCTCAACTCCCGAACAGAACAAAAGATTTCCCTCAGTGCTACACCACACACAAACTGTTTAGTTTGCTTCTTTCCCTTTGCGGCGCCACAAGCTGAAAACTTAATTAATCAGATCCTGTAGCGAAGGCATGTGGTATAAATGCAATAATCTCCAGGAATTGCAGTGAGCACTACTATACACTTGTGCTTGTGTTTCTGAATCAATTACAGGTTTGTTATGAATTAGCAGGACCAGTCAAAACATATTCATCAGTCACTTCTTAGGGCCCGTAGTAGCGGTGAATAAACATGTACAGTTCTAAAGGGAGAACAATAATAGTATTAAAAATGGTACTCAGGA
This sequence comes from Pelophylax lessonae, assembly GCF_965119305.1. Classification (NCBI taxonomy): domain Eukaryota; kingdom Metazoa; phylum Chordata; class Amphibia; order Anura; family Ranidae; genus Pelophylax; species Pelophylax lessonae. The sequence continues at coordinate 371,754,527 of NC_138770.1, forward strand.
ATAGTGCAGCAGGGTATGCCTATACACACACATACATATTTAGATATATCAAAACATAAATACCCCACAAATTGTCACAGTGACTTTCCTTTTAACTCTTTGAAAACATACCTTTTACTCAGGATTATAAAAAGTCCTAACTTTTTTGGAAAGCTGGAGGACAATGTTTAGGGTTAGGTTTAAATAGCAGTGTATTTATTTCATTTGAGCATTCCTACAACTGTATACAGCAGTTTCAAACATAATTTCATTTAAGTTCTGTTTAAAAAAATGAAAGGAGTACATTTCCAAATATTGGATTCCTTATTTGTGTTACACTAGATTTCTAAAAAGGTACTGGGGGAGTTATATAGATATTTTCTTTTCTATATACACTATAATACCAAAAGTATTGGGACACCTGCCTTTACACACACATGAACTTTAATGGCATCCCAGTCTTTGTTCCTAGGGTTCAATATTGAGTTGGCCCACCCTTTGCAGCTATAACAGCTTCAACTCTTCTGGGAAGGCTTTCCACAAGGTTTAGGAATGTGTCTATGGGAATTTTTGACCATTCTTCCAGAAGTGCATTTGGGAGGTCAGGCACTGATGTAGACAAGGAGGCCTGGTTTTCAGTCTCTGCTCTAATTCATCCCAAAGCTGTTCTATCTGGTTGGGGTAAGACTCTGTGCAGGCCCACCAAGTTTCTCCACCCCAAACTCACTCACCCACGACTTTTTTGGACCTTGCTTTGTGCACTGGTGCGCAGTCATGTTGGAACAGGAAGGGCCATCCCCAAACTGTCCCCACAAAGTTGGGAGAATGAAATTGTCCAAATTGTCTTTTTTCATACACAAATTGTTATTAGTTTTAAATTATGTTTACAGTAAAAGTGAAAAAAGAAAAAACATTTCATAAAGCATTATCCGTAATTCCAATAATCCCCATACCCCCCCCCCCTTCCTCCCTTCTCTACCCCCCTCCCTCTAACTTTATTAATCGATATCCAATTTGATGTTGCTCTCCGTCTTTCTTCTAGTTTGACCAATATTCCCTTTTCTATTATGGATCCGTTGTCCAAATTTCAACATATTTACTGGATTTATTTTAAAATCTGCCCATTTTCCCCATTTTTAATGAGCAATTAATTTGTTCCTCATCCCTACTACCAATATACTCTATGTTGTAAGCGTAGTCGATTCAACTGCATCATTCCTTAAGGATTGGACTCTCTACTTCCAGCTATTATTTTGGTATTACTCCCTTTGCTGCATTCAGTAGGGTTAGAACCATTGTAGTTCTATATTGTTTTAATGGTGTTGTTGTTCTGTGGAACAAGCACAACCATGGATCGTCAGGGACAGTCACGCCGGTGACCTCCTTGATAATTTGCCAGACTTTTTACCAGTAGTCTCGGATCTTGGAACAGTCCCTTAAAATATGGAACATCGTTCCTAGACCCCCGCATCCTCTCCAACATTGATCTGATTTCTCCAATTTATATTTGTGTGCTTTTACTGGTGTAATATACAATCTAGACAAACATTTATAGTTCAATTCAATGGTGCCACGTCTACGAACAGTGTACGGCTCTCAATAAGACATTTGTTTTGTGATTTGACAATCGTGACCCTATCTCCCTTTCCCATTTTATCATGAATGGAGGCTTCTCTGGGCAAGTCCCCTCTGTTAGTATCTTGTAGATTTGAGATATGTAGTGTTTTGGCTTATCAGCCGAGTTGCATAATTTTTCCTCCATATTTCGATCTTTCTCAGATCTAATTTGCTGTGGTAAAGAAAGACCTCACAAAATGCTTCAGCTGGAGATAGCTCCATTCATTTAGTTTCATATTATTTTTGCCAAAATGTAACTCTTGGCATGTCCTATTATCACCATTGTGAATAATATATTTTAACTGCGTGTTTCCTATCCAATTAATAAAGTGTTTCTCATTTCGAGATGCAAAGTAATTTGTGCCTTCCAGTGATATCAAAGGGGAATTATATTCCCAATTAAACTGTTTATTAACCCTTTCCCAAATCTTATACACCGCTCTTATCATTACAGGTGCTTCTCGTTGTGTTTCCCTAAAGATTGGTGGAATCCATATAGTTTTATATAATTGAGTGTTGTTTTGTGTAAATTCAATTTGCACCCACCTTTTCCTTAGATTTCCCTTTGTCCATTCTACCATTCGTGAAATTATCACTGCTTTATAATAACTTTCCATATCTGGTGCGGACAACCCTCCTTGTGATTTATCCCTAGTGAGAACCGCATACTGCACCCTTCTTTCTTTGCCAAGTATAGTTTAATTGTCTAAAATGTCTTGGTATGCTGACGTCTTAAGAGTTTCCTTTACTGGAACTAAAGGGCCAATCCCAACCCCTGAAAAACAACCCCACACCATAATCCCCCTTCCACCAAATGATTTGGACCAGTGCACAAAGCAAGATCCATAAAGACATGGATGAGTGAGTTTGGGGTGGAGGAACTCTTAGACATACACCTCAAGGATCAGAACATTCAGGGGTATGAGAGATGATTTCGGCCACACACACCTACACAGGTTGAACTGGATGGACTATTGTCTTTATTCAACCTCACCCACTATGTAGCTATATGTATGTAAATATGTAACTTGACTGGCCTGCACAGAGTCCTGACCTTAACCAGACAGAATACATTTAGGATGAATTAGAGCAGAGACTGCGAGCCAGGCCTTCTCATCCACATCAGTGCCTGACCTCCCAAATACACTTCTGAAAGAATGGTCCCATAGACACACTCATAAACCTTGTAGAGATAGCCTTCCCAGAAAAGTTGAAGCTGTTATAGCTGCAAAGGGTGGGCCAGCTCAATATTGAACCCTACAGAAGAAGACTGGGAGGCCATTAAAGTTCATGTGCATGTAAAGATGTCCCAATACTTTAATGATATATATATGAAAATAGGTATATGTATAAATGTACTAATGATACATTTCGTACAGAGATGTAAAAGCAAGAGGCATATTTATAAAACTAAGTCAATGGGCACATTTACCAGCCTACTTTGCTTGCATGTGTCAGCTATTCTTTAAATGGCCACCATGCAGATACACAATAGTTAGAATACAAGTCAGCAGTGAGTGGAAAGGGCTAATGGAGATGAGAATTTTAAATTAAAAACCTCTTTACAGGGTGTTGCATGTGTGTGCCAGCAAGAAGGCATAGCAAATTCTACGCAGGAATCATTAGCAAATCAGTCATAAAATTCATTATTTTATAGTTGAAAACAGTGAAATTTAACCACTTTACCGCTGAGTACCGGAGTACTACTGCGGCAAAGTGGCACGATCCCGTCTGACGACGTAGACCTACATCGCCAGACTCCTCCCCCTGTAGGCGGCGCTCGCGCACCGCCGGAGGCGCGCTCCCGCTGTTTTCATTCACAGCGGGAGTCGGGCCAGGGGAGGAGCAGCGGCGATCGCCGCTGCTCTGCCCCGATCGTCGGGGAATCCAGTTTGGAGATCCGCCCGCCTGTGTAAACAGAGCGGGCGGATCTCCTCAGTGACAGGGAGTGACAGATCGGAGTGTTCAGCATAGCTGGACACCCGATCTGTCCCTGGCTCACACAGTCACCTCCCCCCCCACACGTCAGTAAGCACCAGGCATACATTAACCCCTCCCTCTCCAATAAAATTAACCCCTTCCCTGCCAGTGTCATTTTTACAGTAACAGTGCATATTTATAGCACTGATTACTGCAGTAATGTCACTGGTACCCCCAAAAGTGTCAAAAATGTCAGTCAAGGGTCCGATCTGTCCGTCGCAATGTCGCAGTCCCGCAAAAAAAAAAATCGCAGATCGCCGCCATTACTCGTTAAAAAAAAAAACACCAAAAATGACATAAATCTTTCCCTTTGTTAGTAAACGCAATAACTTTTGCGCAAACCAATCAAAATACGCTTATTGCGATTTTTTTTACCAAACATGGGTAGCAGAAAACAAATTGGCCAAAAATTTTTAAAAAAATTGGTTTTTACATCTTTTTTGGGGGGAATTTCATATAAAAAAATGTTAAAAATATTGTTATTTTTTCAAAATAAACGCTCTTTTTTTTGTTTATAGCGCAAAAAGTAAAAATCGCACAGGTGATCAAATACCACCAAAAGAAAGCTCTGTTTGTGGGGAAAAAATGATGTAAATTTCGTTTGGGTACGGCGTCGCATGACCGCGCAATTGTCAGTTAAAGTCGCACAGCGCCGAATCGCAAAAAGTGGCCCAGACGTAAGACAGCAAAATGCTCTAGTGGTAAAGTGGTTAAAACCTAGCAAAATTCATGATTTTATTGATGAACATATCATAACTCCAGTAATTTTACTAAGAACTTGATTTCACAGTGAATGATTGGATCCCACACTGCTATCTATAGCTAGATAGTAATTGACAGATAAATAGTTATATAATCCTTGAAGCTCAATTCAAGCTTGGGCACAAAGTAAAAAATGACAGGTGTCGGCAGGAGTAAAAATTTTACCAAAGCCGCTTCAGTGGCTTTATTGACATCCTTTCTAGTGCTATCCCCCACAGACTCAAACTCAAAGATCAGGTGCCGCTCCTCTTCTGGCTTGAACTATACTTCCTCCACTATATTTCACAGTTGGGATGAGGTTTAGATGTTAGCATGTAATACTCTACTTTTACAGAATATAACATTGTGCACACTTAGCAAAACAATTTACTTTGGTCTTATTTTCCAATGGAAAATTGCTCCAGCGGAACTTGTAGGAAATGTATGTGGTCTTTGGAAAACCAATAGTGTCTCTTACCTGAGAAACTATTGGTTTTCTCTGTAGAAAACTTTCACAAACACAGCTCTAGTGTTTTTTATTATGGTTGACTAACAAATACAAATGTTTCCAAGTGCAAGCAATGCTTGCACATCTTTAACCTGATGGAAGTTGACACTGTTAAATCCAGTTTACCATTATATAAGCTTAAACTATTCTTCTCCTCTGGTCCTCTGAAAAGTTTTCTTCATTTATTTTATTTTATTTTTTTTTAATTCTGTTAGACCACACTTTGACAGAACTAATATAAGGACCAGGTAATTATAATGGTGCGATTTGTCTACAAGGCAGTGCAAGTAAAAACCAACACCTGATTTGATTTTAACTCATTACTTTTTTTGAACTATCATTATAGGAGTTTGCATACCTTTTCCAAAAATTACCTAGGTGTTTCGGTATAGATGCAATATGTAATGCCTTGCCTGTTTGTTAAAAAAACTCAATCTCACAACGGTTGACTTTTCTTTTTAAGTAACTGTATGTATATGTTGTAGCAGTGTTGCGCAATCTACCTTCACATATGCAGGTTGAGGATGTCTGTTCTGAGTGGAGAAAACTAATTTTGCTGTTTTCTCCAGGATTGGCTTCTGGAGCCCAGAGGTTTTGTAGAGACTTGAACGGGATGAAGCTTCCAAATCTGGGTCCACATTTTATAGGAAACCAGAATCCTGATTGTGTAGGTGTGCAGAACCCTTTTTAGTATATGGGCTATCTGTGATTCAAGGCACTTTCCCCTGGAGACAAGATGCTGCACAAACAGCGTGTGTGACCACAAACACTAGGAGAGTGCAACATTTACATATCATTTCCTTCTTCTTGTGATATTTAGGCTAAAATTAGCTTTGCTTTTAGTACATAATCTGGTAAACAGATTTTTGCATCTAATATTTTAAATTAGGATTAAAAAAAAAGAAGATTTTATAATTTTTCATAAACGATTGGGTTTTGGTGTACACATATTTACCATATTATTTTCATTTTTGCTGTTACTTTCAAGTAGATTTTAACCACTTAAGGACAAGGCCTATTTCTGGCACATTGTTTACAAGTTAAAATCAGTATTTTTTGCTAGAAAATTACTTAGAACCCCCAAACATTATATTTTTTTTAGCAGAGACCCTAGAGAATAAAATGAAGATTGTTGCAATACTTTATGTCACACTGTATTTGCCCACCTTACAAATACAATTTTTTGGGGAAAAAATACACTTTATTGACATTAAAAAAAACAGTAAAGTTTGCCCAATTTTTTTCTATAATGTGAAAAATAATGTTACGTCGAGTAAACAGATACCCAACAGGTCATTTTTCAAAACTGCAAACGCTCGTGGGATGGCAGCGACAAACATTGGTTCTTAAAAATCTCCATAGGCAACAATTTAAAAATTTGTAAAGGTTACCAGTTTAGAGTTTCAGAGGTCTAGGGTTAAAATGATTGCTCCCGCTCTAACGATCGTGGCGAAACCTCACATGTGTGGTTTGAACACCGTTCACATATGTGGGTGTGACTTGCGTATGTGGTAGCTTCTACGCGAGACATCAAGTCCAAAGTCAGTGCAGCCCTCTACCAGGAAATTCTTGAACATTTCATGCTTCCCTCTGTTGACCAGCTTTATTGAGATACTGATTTCATTTTCCAGCAGGACTTGGCACCTGCTCACACTGCCAAAGGTACCAATACCTGGCTTATTGATCATGGTATCATTGTGCTTGATTAGGCAGAAAACTCGTCTGACCTAAACCCCATAGAGAATTAGTGGGGTATTGTCAAGAGAAAGATAAGAGACAGCAGACCCAACAATGCAGATAAGCAGAAAGTCACTATCAAAGCAACTTGGGCTTCCATAACACCTTAGCAATGCCACAGGTTGATCACCTCCATGTCACACCACATTGATACAGTAATTCATGCAAAAGGAGCACCAAGTATTGAGTACATACTATACTGTACATGGACATACTTTTCAGTAAGCCAACATTTCTGTATTAAAAAAACGTTTTTTTTACTGGTCTTATGTAATATTCAAATTTTCTGAGATATTGAATTTTGGGTTTTCACTAGCTGGAAGCCATAATCATCAAAAAAAAGAAAAGAAAGAAATGCTTGAAATATATCACTCTGTGTGTAACACATCTCTATAAATATAGGAGTTTCACTTTCTGAATTGAATTACTGAAATAAATTAACTTTTTCATGATATTCTAATTTTATGAGATGTACCTGTATATACCCACACATTTTTACATATACAAACCACACAATTACAGAGGGCACTCACAGGACTGGACTGGAAAAATTTCAGTTTTTACAAAAAAGGCTACTTTCTATGCATTATCTTGTAAAGCGAGTGCCGTATTGATTTCCTTACATGCTAAAAGACTTTTTTGTGCACCTAGATTTAAGAGACCTTATTGGGTCTATAACCAAAGAGAACCTTCAGTTCCCTGCAAGAGAAGTAGCAGTATACTAACCTTTTTTGACAGCCTGCGTTAACTAGCTTCTCTCTTTTGAAATGTTGCAGTTTACATATGTGCCTTTGGCATTTGAAAATTTTTGGTATTGTCAGATGCCTGTGTCCCTCGCAACACTGTGGCTCCTCCCTATAATCTCTATGTCCCTGCTATATCTTGTAGTGATGTAGGGGCTGCAGGAAGAACCTAATGCATGCAGCAAGGCACAGGAATTTGTCACTCCCAGAGCTGCTGAATGTCAAAACACTAAAGCCTGGTACACATAGGAAGTTTTTTTTGTTCAACCCAGCAGCTGAACAAAAAAAAAAGAGGAGCTTGTGAGGGGCTTGCTGTACTAACTATGTGAGGTTAGTACAGCTGTCTCCCTGCTGAGCTATTGTGCGCTGACAGGGGGACCGCCCCCTTGCCAGAACACATCAGTCAGCACTTGCAGCCATTGGCTGCGAGAGCAAATCAGATGCTGGCCAGCTATTGGTTTTCCAGCATGCCTGCTCAACAAAAGCCAGACATTAAGCTGGCTTTTGTTTTAGAGGCTATTGTACACACTGGCCGAATATCACCTGGATTCTGTTCACCTGGCTGATATTCAGCCCACGCGTACCAGCCTTAAGGGAGGCCACATATCTAACCAAGGGTTGCAGGAAAGACAATCACTCCATTTCCCCATGATCACAGTCAGTGTTGATGGGGGAATCCCCCCATGGAACAGGCCGAAATTCGAACCATCTATGGCTGGCTTTAAAGGGGCAGTAGCACTGAAAAAAAAGGTAGATCTGGCCACCAGAGAGGTTAGTATACAACTACTTCTCTTGCAGAAAACCTACAGTTTCATTTCCTTAGAAATCAGATGGACACAGAGAAGGTATCACCTCCTAATACTAACATATGTATTGCATATAGGTTTCAAAAGAGAAGACAAAGATTATTATTATTCATTTATTTTTTTTACCAATACACACCGACATTGTAACGTGTCATGATTAACCATGCATTAAACACTAGGCACACGACTTTTAATTAATTACACCCACACAATGAAACTGATCACTAACATAAATTAAATGAGTGAAGGTTTAAAGGCCAAGTAGATTTCCAATGGCATAACAAGAAATGTGGATTGAATATATGCGAGTTCTACCTTTTATCGTGTGATTATGGAAATTCTGTGTAATAACCGTAATCTGATGTAATAGGAAAGCACACCTTAAATGATGGCAAATATAGATTTCATCAGCTATGAATTAATTTCTGGCAATTGCCATTTTTAGATTATTTCATGCAGTAAATCTGTCGTACCCTACTTTTAATGTAATCATTATATTAGAAATCACCTTGCAGTGATTTTATGCAATTCCTTAATACCTATGTCAGACAACACCATTAATCTTGTGCCGCGCAATATATTTAGTTGTGGGCAGGGGGGGGGGGGACTTTTGCCACTAAGGTAAGGTACACAGGACAAATCTATCATAGAGCTGCCTGGACTTGATACTTGGAACACCGAGGGTCACTAAACATAGAAGAGATCTAGGTCATATCATTCATCACCTCTCTGATCTTTTACATTTATATATTCACTCATTCCATGGCACAGAAAAAGTCAACACAGTAATCCAAAAAGCAAACATGCCACATCCTTATGAAATCTGAGCACACCACTCCAGAACAAAGGAGCCCTTTCCCTTCACATTCAAGCTTAGAAATGCACAGTAAAGATCAACACTGGCATGCGCTTGACTCCCTCTGGAGCCTGCACATATTTCACTTTCAACTGTTCATGCTAGATTAAAACTGCATAAAAAGTAGAAGGAGCCACTGTGTTATGGCTACTATCGAGTGAGGCTGCATTTGCAAAATGACCAGTAGCAGAGTACTGTTTTTTTGGACCTATGGACCTTAATATGCTATTATAATGGTAATGTCTATATACTGGTTCCTGGTGCAGCCTCTTCGGGGGCATAATAAATATTGTTATTTTGGAACTATCTTTATTTATTTTTAATTATATAACTCTGTTTTAAATCTTCGATGAATACTAAAGAAAAAGCACATTATGTTGTTTATGTACGTAACTTGTGTCCTTAACTGGTGTGGATGGCTGACCCTCCACTAGACATTTGCTGCATATTACTATGGCTATTGTCTGCAGGAATCCCATCAAATAGTAAGTTAAAAAAACACAAGACAAATTCAGCAGTACCAAAAAACAGAATAAACATACAACGCTATAAAGCAAGAACAAGTAAAAAAAAAAAAGATTCACAGCCCAAAATTGGTCAATATTTCAAAGTAATCAGGCTTGTCAAATGTAACACTGGTTCTATAGAAAAAAGGAAATGTTATTAAGTACTGGCTAAAGTTAGGGGAACGATGGTAAAAACCCATAGACTGGACAAAACTGACTGGCAAATGTCCTTTATGAAAGCATCAAATCTTTCAGCAGCTATAAAGAACTGAATGATAAAAGGTCAAATGACTAAACTGCGCCTAATGCCCTTCGGTCCAGTTGCAGGAGTCGGGCAGATTGCAGGGTGCCACCTTTCCAAAAAAATATCAACCATGGCATATCCCTTAAGGCGTATGTCAAGAATTCATTGCCAACTTTACAAGAGAATGCAACATGTCCTCAGGAAGAGTTGCACATTGCTGGGAAAGAACTGCCTGCCATTGCTGGCGAGAACCTATCTATTTCTAAGGCCTTATATACCTCTTGAAAATCTGAGCACTGCAGCAAAGGTAGAGGGTTAGATATGATAATCATATGTTTATAGCAAAATAGTAATGGAGTGTCTATACCTACATGACATAATCATTATGCATAGATTTTGCACTGGATGGTGCAGCTCATTAAGGATAGGGTGGCTGTTCATGGCTACCCTTTTAATGGAGACCAGGGTGGCCTCTGAGAATGTGGACGTCAGACCATTCACTAAAGACTGTGGACAACACTAACACAGCTTATGATCAAGCAGCCAGAGAATGGTAGAAGCACTAAAAAGACTAAAAAAGCTTAACATTTTACCAGCCCTTAATTATTTGGAAAATATTTTATATTGCATGCTTCTTTCTTTATTTCAGCGGCCAAGCTGGTAAAATACCATCTGCATGAGAACCTTAACAGGGGAAGCACTGAAGGGAGTCTTGGAAGGCATTGTCACCTAGTGCCTCTTCATGATATCTATTGTAATTCATGAATTTTAATATGAATAAAATTGGTGTTTTTGCACCTAAAAAATGCTTTATAACATATTTAGTTGATTTTAACATTACATTTTTTTTCAAAATAGTAAACTTGGGTTAAAATCTTTACTTAGTTTCTAGTTAATGCTGTACTGTTAAACTGATTTTGTGAGTTAATTCCTGAAAATGGACTGTGACCTTACCGTAACTAAAGATAAAAACAACAGGCTGATAAAAAGTTCAGTATGGCACTGGCATCAAAGCACCTGCCTTATCACACTCCTTTTATCTGCAATAATAAAGATCACCTCTGCAGTCAATTATGTATATCTCATAATCAGTAAGAGTAGATAGTGGTAGTGCTGTGTGATAATGAAACTGTCTGCCCCTTCTAACCTCTATTGAAAAGCCCTTCATGAAGCTACGTCACCGTCTCCTTAGGAACACACCCATGAAAGCACAGTAATGCCGCCGCATGACTCAGAGCCTGGATGAGAGAGGAATCTCTGGCTTCTCTGCGGAGTTTCAACAATTACAACCCTTCATTTAAACCATACTCTTTTTAAAACATATGTATTAAATCAGTAAAATAGTACTCCTCTAACTATCACGCATTTATTTGTACAAATTTAATAAGGCCTACACGACACAGATCTGTCTGCAATTGTAAATTGTGGATGGTAACCATCTTCAATATATTTTGATGTCTAAATGCTGCAAATGATAGATTAATCAACAAGGGGTTAATCTTTTACACCACCTTGTGACTAAAGGGGAACTCCATATATATATATATCTATAACTTATTGACAATATGAGTCCCTGCCCACAGTATGATTATAGGAAAAAGACACACAGGATTCGCATTTAGGCATAGTGTAAAGCTTCAGAGCATTGTTTTTAAATGAGGAAGACTGGCTTGTCAGTATTCTCAGAGTTCATTATAAGCCAGGCCTGATCATAGTTCAAGGCTCCCATGTTTGGGACAGAGCTCTATCAGGAGAGAGCTGGGTGTTCTAGCCAGGAGGGATGTGTGTTCCTGCCAGAGGACTATACCCTATGTTGGACGGATTCCTTGCCTGCAGGAGTGGGAAGACTGAAAAAGCTAGGCTAGTGATTACAGGGAAGTCTGTAAGTCTCAAGAGGAGTATGAGAACCCACAGTTCCTGCAGACCCCGTATTCAGGAGCCAGAGAGTGGTCCCATGTAGCAGGGGTTCTGCAACTGGTCTGAGTGAACCAAGAGGAGCTGAGTGAAACAGGTCTACGAAGCCAAAGTACTAAAGAAAGTAGCAGCATTGCTAAAGAGATGTCCAGTGGCTTAGTATATCCTGTTCACAGTTTTGTTGTTGGAAAATTCCTTCATTGGCAACTTTATGTGAACTTTTCTTTTTGCTTGTTTTTTTTTTTGTTTTTTTTTAAAGTTGATTACTAAACCTTTAAAAAACAATTCAGGGACTAGCATGGACTTCACTAAAATAAGTCTACCCCAGAGCTTAATCACCCCAATATAATAATATAAATACAAAGGAAACCTTGGCAAACTGAAACGCTAGTGGATAAACATTTTATGGATTGATGAAACAAAAGTTGAATTGTTCAGGAAGAATACTCAGCGCTATGTATAAAGCAAAAAGGCCACAGATTATCAACATCAAAACATTATCCCAATGGTAAAGTATGGTGGAGGGAACATCATGATGGGTTGCTTTTCTGTCTCAGTGCCTTGATCACTTGACATCATCGAGGGAAAATTAATTCCCAAAATATCCTGCAGGATATTGTCAGGGTGGCCACTGCTAGCTGAGGCTTAGTAGAAGTTGGGTGATGCAGCAGGACAATAACTGTAAACATCGAAGTAAATGCACTGCAGACTGGCTTAGAAAAAGAAAAACCACCCTTTGAAGTGGCCCAGCCAAAGACCAGACCTTAACCTTGCTGTGTAATGACCTCAAGAGAACCGTTCACACCAAACATACTACAAATGTGTATGAGCTGAAGCAGTTTTGTAAGGAAGAACGGTCAAAAATTCCTCCTCAACATTCTGCAGGTCTGATCCAGAGCTATATAAAGCACTTGCTGTTACTGCTGCCAAAGGAGGTTCGACCAGCTACTAAACTCCAAGGGTTCACTTAGTTTTTTCTCCTACACTGTGCAAGTGGTGCAAATGGGCCCTACGCCAAATTTTCTGTATTTCATGGGAAGGAGGAGGGGTGTGCTGCAGAAAATGTTTAAAATGATAGAAGTCGGCACCTGTTAACACTCATTATATCATATAGTATATGATAATGGTAAAGATTATTAAAAGTGTTTAAAGAGACGGTCACCAATGCTTTCTTGTTTTTCTTTTGCTTTAATTCCTTTTTTTTTTTTTTTTAACTTGCTAGAAAATGTGCCTTGGAGTTTGCTAGACAATGTGTCAGTTTTCCTAGCACAGCATCTCCCTTTCTTACACATCAATGACCTCTACTCTTCTGAGAGTGAACAATTATTGTGTTTGCTTGCCAAGGTCCTCTACATGTCTTCACCTCCCTGACAACACATCCAAGGTGGCAGTGCCCAGCAGTAGTCTTGGGAGTTTTGGATATCTATACAAGGGAGGAGTTTAAGAGTAAATAACATACATAAAATACATTAAATGCACATATAATCTTACGGGAATACTTCTGTTGAAATAAATAGTCCAGCAACAGGGCTGTAAACAGAGGAACAGAGAGCGTGAGGGTCAGGTTCTGATCCAGGCTGTGTCTGAAAAGATGCAAACAGCCCATCTCCGGAGCGAACCTGCAAAAGTGCCCCTATAGGAAGCGGGGGGACTCGGCTAGGAGAGGAGTCAGAAGAGCCCGCGGGAGACCAGAGAAGAAGAGGATCGGGGCTGTGCAAAACTATTGCACAAAGCAGGCAAGTATAACATCTTCATTATTTTTATGAAAAAACCGTGGAAGCTTTACATTCATTTTAACTCAACTGCCCACTCTCCTGCTGTCCTGTTTACCCGTCTGAACAAAGTACAATCTAGTACTGTGAAAAATCCAAGCTAGTTTGACCAGAGCAAAAGACTCTCTCTAAATGTGAGAGCTCAAGTCTGGCAATTGGTCAATCACGCTCCCTGCAATGCATTGTGGTTGCAATTGTGCCAGTTGGGATATGGCCTTATGTTTATAGGCAGCTTCAGTCAATCCCAATTGACAGATCTTAAAAACTAAAGAGATGTGTTTGGTGAGAAACCCATATCTCATTACTAGTATTTCGCTAGCATCCAGTTTGCAGTTTATAATCTGCACTGCTCCTCTCCCTCCTGCTTTGCTTAAAAAGAAATGCTCATGCATCCTGAGCATTTCTTTTTATGGCCAGAGTGGAGCAAAAATGTATTGCAAGATGGTTGGATTATGCTTACATGTCCAAGCATTCTCTACTGTGGTTGGTCAGCTTAATTTAGGCCTATGCTGCATTGCGGAGCTAGTCCACAACATAAACCTTGGGTATTTTTTCTATGTTTAATAAAATTCAAGCTATGTGTGCTTATTGCTTTAGTAAATATTTTGGTAATGATAGACTCCAGTGCAAATTATGTAGAGAGACAGGAAATGACTTAGAAAAAAGAAGCAGGAATCCATCAAACCAAAGCATAGGAAACTTTGGTACTGAAGTACAGTATGAATGTTAACTACTCTCAACCCTACAGATATGATTGTATTTGTTTTTAATCTTTATATAGGTACTGACATGCTGATACATATATTTTTTCATTGACATTTGGCATAACGCAAAGAGCGAAATGAAAATCTGAAATTGGTAGTTTTTATTGTAGAAATCTTCTAGCATCGTTCATATCTACAGAACTCACAACCCCAGAGATTACACCAGGTTTTATGTTTCTTTTGGGAAATGTGACACTACAAAAACAATAAACTGTATCCAGCAGTATACAAATTAAAAAAATGTAGTCACTATAGCAGATGGTTTGGATGCATTATTACCTGTTATGACTGGGTGGACTTACTATTCTAGCAGGAAACATGAGCTTATGCCTAAGTCTGACATGAGACTTTCAGTTTATTTGGAAAAAGTGCAGCCTGTCAATAGTGTAGATGTAAACTCAATCACTGGAATTTCATATCAGCTTTACCATGATAATATGATTTTAAAAGTAGTTCAAGCCTTGAACAAGTGGCCCTGCTCATGTCTACCATTTAGCACTAAGGAAACCTGGTTTAGAGCAATAATATGTAGCCTAAGCTGGAGCGAGTGGACATTGATGTTCAAAACGTAGAATCCCATTTTTTCTAATTGTCCCAATTTTCACTTGCAGTGCATCCAGAAAATATACACAGCGCTTCACTTTTTCCACATTTTGTTATGTTACAGCTTTATTCCAAAATGGGTTAAATGTATGATTTTCCTCAAAATTCTACAAACAATACCCCATAATGACAACCTGAAAGAAGTTTGTTTGAAATCTTTGCATATTTTTTAAAAATAAAAAACGACAAAAATCACATTGTACATAAGTATTCACAGCCTTTGCCATGAGACTCTAAGATGAGCTCAGGTGCATTTTGTTTCCACTGATCATCCTTGAGTTGATTGGACATGATTTGGAAAGGCATACACCTGTATATATAGGGTCCCACAGTTAACAGTGCATGTCAGAGCACAAACCAAGCCGTGAGGTCCAAGGAATTGTCTGTAGACCTCAGAGACGGGATTGTATCGAGGAACAGATCTGAGGAAGGGTACAGAAAAATTTCTGCAGCATTGAAGGACCCAATGAGTATAGTGGCCTCCATCATCTGTAAAAGGAAGAAGTTTGGAATCACCAGGACTCTTCCTAGAGCAGGCTGCCTGGCCAAACTGAGCGATCAGGGGAGAAGGGCCTTAGTCAGGAAGGTGACCAAGAACCTGATGGTAGCTCTGACAGAGCTCCAGCATTTCTCTGTGGAGAGAGAAGAACCTTCCAGAAAAAAAAACCATCTCTGCAGCACTCCACCAATTAGGCCTGTATGGTAGAGTGGCCAAATGGAAGCCACACCTCAGTAAAAAGACATGACAGCCTGTCTGGAGTTTTGCCAAAAAGGCACCTGAAGCACTCTCAAACCCTGAGAAACAAAATTCTCTGGTCTGATGAAACAAAGATTAAACTCTAAGTGGCAAGCGTCATGTCTGGAGTAAACCAGGCACTGTTCATTACCTGGCCAATACCATCTCTACAATGAAGCATGGTGGTGGCAGCATCATGCTATGGGGATTTTTTTCAGTAGCAGGGACTGGAAGACTAGTCAGAATCGAGGGAAAGTTGAAGCAGCAATGTACAGAGACATCCTTGCTGAAAACCTGCTCCAGAGTGCTCTGGGCCTCAGACTGGGGCGAAGGTTCATCTTTCAACAGGACAACGACCCTATGCACATAGCCAAAATAACTAAGGAGTGGCTACGGGAAAACTCTGTGAATGTCTTTGGGTGGTCCAGTCAGAGCCCAGACTTGAACCCATTTAAACTTTTGAAGAGATCTAAAAATGGCTGTGAACCAATGCTCCCCATTCAACCTGATGGAGCTTGAGAGGTCCTGCAAAGAAGAATGGGGGAAACTGCTACAAAATAGGTGTGCCAAGCTGGTAGCATCATACTCAAAAAGACATGAGGCTCTAATTGGTGCCAAAAGGTGTTTCAACAAAGTATTGAGCAAAGGCTGTGAATACCTTATGTACATGTGATTTTTTTTGTTTTTTTTTTAAATAAATTTGCAAAGATTTCAAACTTCTTTCACATTATCATTATGGGGCATTGTTTGTAGAATTTTGAGGGAAATAATGAATTTAATAAATTTTGGAATAAGGCTGTAACATAACAAAATGTGGAAAAAGTGAAGCGCTGTGAATACGGTTTGGATGCACTGTATATGCTCAGTCATTCTACACTCAAAAGTGCATGTCTTTTTTTTCCCCCAAGCTGGTTTGGCCCAATAGACTTCAATGCAAGTATTTTGCGCCTGAAGGACTCCATTCCTTCTCTAAAACTGTTTTCCTCTCTGCACATCCCAGGAAACAAATGCTTGAAGCTTGACAAACATTAAAAAATACTTGCACAAAGATTGTAAAACGCCTGAAGGAAACAAAAAAAAAAAAAACGCTTTAAAATCAGGAAAATGCTTTGCTTACTTTCTTCTTTTTTTGCTGGAGCAGTCAAATCATAACAGTAGAAGGATGACAGCAAAGGTAGTTACCATAGTGCTCCAATGAAAAGTTCAGTTTTGGCTAAGCCAAATCATAGCATCCTCTGCCAGAGGTCCAATGGAGCACAAATATGTTTGGGGTCAACCTATATTCCTCAACCTGACAAGTTGTGGAGTTTTCTTCAATATTTTGGACATTTTGCTAGTGTTCTCACATAGGGTAAACAGTATTTTAGATTAAGTGCTTGTTTGAGCAGTGATTTTGGCATTCAAGGATCAAATGGAGTGGCTATACAAATGTCACACTGACATTTTCTTTTATAATTAGAATTTTCTTTTCTCTATCCAAAGCAAAATGAAAACTGTTAAGTGTCTCATCAGACAACAGTAAATTACATCAATATTTAAATGCATAGCAGGTGAAAGTAAAGCTGTGGGAGTGAAAATGCAAGTGCTCATTGGAAAGAATGACTTCACACAAACACATCTCACTATCAGATTAGAACGCAGAGTGACTCATTCTTTGTTATGAGAGACAGCAGTTAACACCCACAGCACAAAGACTAGCTTCCCCTGCTGACAACGATTACGCTCACACACTGCATTGCTTGAGATAGAAGGCATACTACTAATTCCCGCAGTGCTCTGGCTAGTCATCACACCTCCTGACACAGCAATACTGTAGCGTACAGACACAGTGGCTTTTACCATGACTTTATGGGAGCAAATTGCTCTTAACATTCTTTTAAAGGAAACTTGTACTTAGAGAAACAATGGAGGCTCCCACTGCTGACTTCTTATTCTGAAAATGTGAGTTGCCTGGCTGCCATTCTAATTATCTAGCTTCAATAATTTGAATCACTAGGGTTGATATACTACAGGCAAATAGTTTATTAACTTTGCAAGGGAATTTACTCTTAACTCAATGACCTCAATCATTCAATCTGGTGCAAGCAAAAATACAGTGTTTTTTTTCCCCTGCACATGATTGGATATTTTTTGCAAAGTGAATTTTCAACACATTCACTAGGCTAGGGGAAAATTAACTTGCAAACTGAACAGCCTGTTTATTTGCTTCAAGTATATAAAGCTAGACATACATTGATCAGTTTTTTCTGTTCAACCAGCGGGTTGAACTAAAAAAAAAAAAACTGACCTGATTCCCACATCCACACATTCAATGTGGATGGGGGAATCCCCCCTGCTGTCATGGTATTCTGACAACAGTGAAAGCAGTGACTCCCCTGTCATCAAAATACATTGATGAGTGCTGCAGACTATTGCACTGATTGAGGGGATATATACCATCAGGGCAGTAGAACAGAAGTCAATCAGTAGAGTAGTGACCACACATGGATCAAAATTTGGCCAGTCCCTGCTGAACCGACTGAATTTCAACCCATGTGTGGCCAGTTTTACTTAAACAGTGTTCAAGCCTGGTTCTCAGACGTATAGCCAGGTAACCCTTGTTTTTAGAAAGTTTGCATTTCTAGATTAAAACACAACACTTTCACCATCACTTGGAGCACAATAATATTTGTAGTGCTGACAATAAGACACTAGAGCTGACCCTATGCCTGAAAATCGAACCATGTACAAGGTGCTCTAATGCCTCTGTATCCCCATTAATGAACCTTTTTTCTTTTTTTTTTTAAAGCTCCCTGCAGCTAACACCTAACAGCTTCAGATGCAGAGTACGGCTCTCTGTTACACACCTGCCCCTCCTCTAAGTCCAGACTTTAATGCAAAGAATATCCCTTCTAGTCATGTGCCTGATCAGCAGCCTTCTGTCAGGTCATCAGACGTTGACATGTAGGCATTAGCAGTAGGCAGTTTTCAAAACGCTTCTAAATGACAGTCATTGAGGGAGGGGACGGAGAGGAAAAAAAAAAAAACACTTTGAATATGTTTTTTTTTTTCTATTGGAATGTGGTGTCTTTACTTAGTCATTTTTGCACAAGTCTAAGCACCGGCAAGCCTTTTCTTCAGTCACCTCTTTTTACCAAGAATTCATAAAGTGCTTGCAGGCACTTAGTTGTCAGGTGGTTTGGTCTTTGTCATCATCGTTTAAGATATATGTCATGTCTACATCAATATAAAGATTAGGACAATGCTGTTATGTCAGGGACATACAGATTATTATTAGAAAGAGAGGGTGAATGAGCAAGATGGCGGCTTAGTAAGTTGAAGGGAGTTCATATATGGGAGCTTCTGATCAGTCTACTGAGCAAGAGCAGAACTTTACATGTGCAGTTTTCATAACATACACATTTTTGCATGTAAGGGAATTCTCAAGATATATGTGTGTTGCTGCTTTATCTCTATTTAATCAAATGAAAATCTGTGAGTGTTGTACGACTACCTGTAAAAATATGTATTTTGTGACATTCTTTTTATTTGTTAGAAAGTCAATTAACGATGTGGCACTTTAGAGGCACCTTGTAACATTAAATATTAAAGTACACAAAAACTCAAATTTGCTACCTTTTGGGTAGTCCAGCACCAAAGTGAGGCTTGGTATACAATCATATAAAGCTTCTGCTGATTAGCTTTTGCAAGTAACAATACATTTGTGAGCTACAAACAATCTGTTCATCCAAAGCTCAATATCTCCAAGCTAAGAAGAGGTCATTGCTGCAAGAGGAGAGATGCTTTTGAATAAATACATAAAGCTTTAGCACTCTAAGTACTGCAATAGATCATGAAAAATTCATCTGCTCCTCACTTGAAACCCTCACCATTTCTCAGATATACCAATGATTACTCTCTTAAATCACACAGAAAATGGAGACCAAGACATTGAGACTGCTTCTTAACGATCGTTATACCCTTACGTCAAGCAGAGAAGCTGGACATTACTGGCACTGCAGACTGCAATGAGATCATCTGTACTCAATTAGTGTACAATCATCAAATGAGGGGAAAAAAGCAAACACTTCTTATTATTAAGGAAGGCATTACACAGATACTCTATGCTTGGCCCATGTCCAGGAGACAGTCTGAAGTTGTACTGGAGATGACATTGCGAGTCTGGTCCAAGTTACTTTATCAGGTTGCAAATTACTTTGTAAGTCCATCCTTGCATTACATGGTTTTAAATAACTATTGATTTATCTGTCTTTTAATGAAAATGCCAGACAAAAGACCAGCAATCAAACCATACCAATTTTGCCTTTCATCCCAAGTTTCTTTCACCCCATGTTTTCAAGTGCAACTATATCCCAACATTTTAATTACATGTCCTTTTTCTGTAATGCATAAGGCTGCTGGTTGAATAGTACATGAAACTTATTTATCATGATTTCTTAGCACTTCAGTCATTCATAATTTAGTTCAACAATATAAAAAAATGCATTTCTAACATTTTCTAGCTTATTATTATAACTGTTGTGTAGTACACGAAGGGCAATTTTTACAATCCCTGAACAAATTTTGAACAGTGTTATTCTGCAAAGAGCACAGCATCAAACATCATTAAAATCATAGGGAGTTTTGCTGTTGTCCAGCATATGATTAAACAGAAAACAAATGTGTGGGAGAGCCAGAGTCACTAACAGGTAGTCATGGAAATATCTAGGTTCATTGTCATGGCACTTCAGTAATATAAAATAAATCAAAAGGAAAATCTGGCCAGGGCAACCAGTTTTATCAGACCTGTTGATCAAATTTGGTGAACCATGTTCATAACAATTGCTGCAGGTAATGCCCCGTACACACGTGCAGATTATCTGAAGACTTTTGTCTGCAGACTTACCTTTTCTATGTAGTGCAAGGGCCTGCCGGATTGCATACAAATTGAAAGTGTTTAGGTTTGACCTCATATTATATGGTTTTGGTAAGTCTACAGACAAAAGTCTTCAGATAATCTGCACGTGTGTACGGGGCATAACTCAGTTCTTTGGTACCACTTTGAAACTATGCCGTTTATCTCCTAGTAATGTAAGAATATGTTTCCATATACCCACATGTTTCCAAAGCAAATTTTTTTTAGCATTAGAATATGTACTTCCTCCTTGTAATCATTCCAGTGATAAACTTTGATTAGTGTAAGAAGATTTGTGTAAAGCCTAGTACACACGATAAGATTATCGGACGATTGATCGTCTGTTTTCTGCATGCTAGTCTCCATATCAAAAATTAATAGGTTACTAAAGTACGACAATCACTGTACGACAGAATGAAAATTTGGAAGTGATGTAATGTATTTGTATTGTATTTTTGAATGAAAACGGTACTGATTGAACAAAATTCATAAGATCTGGTATTGTACGAGAAAAATTCTCATGTTTGTCCCTTCAGTGTACTAACGATCAGATTATCGTACTATCGTTTTAAAAGCTATATTTTTTTTGTACGATATTCTTATTGTGTGTAAACAGCTTAACTGAGCACAAGCAATAAAATAGGAAAGGAGAAAAGACATAGGTCAGCTTTTCAAAAACACACATTTCATAAAATCTGTGCTTCAGGTTTTCTTTCAAAAGAAAACAGAAAATTGAGCAGATGGCTGACTTGTGAGAATGCATAATTAAATTAATACATAACTTAAAAAAAAAACCTTTTCTTTCTGAAATCTGTGCAATATTTCCACCTATTTCCTTCCTTTTGTCATACTGCATTAGTTTAAATTTTTGTTTTTACTTTAACTCTGCTAGGGATTACAGCATGGGAAAAGTGTTTTTAGGGATGAATTTTTCGAATAAAAAGCAACACTGTTCTCAAAACGCCTCCCTTCCCCCCTTCTCCAATAAAGTATGTATCAATGGATTAACAAAAACACACACCAAAAAAAAAAAATAATATTTTTGCCTTAAAACAAGGGTATGTGATCTGCAACCATTGCACTGGCTGGGGGGGGGGGGGGGAGAAAAATCAACCAATAAGTCACATTTCAGTTATGTAAGTTAGCTCTGGAGACTACAATTTTCGATATTCAATCTAATAGCGTTATGAGAACTGTGATGCGGTGGAAAACAGGACATGCAGGATCCCCTGATTTTCTATGGACTAAATGAAAGTTTATTATGGTGAGAGCAAGGGGTGCAACATTTACAGCCCTTCAGTATTGAGATATAAAAGACAATCACATCTTTTTTTTTGCGAGAGGGTGCTATCCTCTAATAGAGAAAATACTTGGCCATTATTTGGATATGAACAACTGGCACCTTTAGCATTGCATTATCAAAAAGTTACCATGGGGCCAGATAAAAGAGAGTAATGCCAATCTTTTAAATGATCATCACTTTGCCTATTAAGGGAAAAGTGACAAAGGCCCCTTAAAAGCCTGCAGTGACCCACTTGTACTATTCAGCCAGAGCCTCGTTAGGCGCTCTGTTTACCTTCTGTTGTGACCTTGTATAAGCTGGGTGATGGAAGTGACAGTGTTTAGACCTGGCAATTACCCACCTTGCCTGATCACTGCATCATGCTCCCCCCATGGCTGGAAGTAAAGTAAAGGGTCTTTTGTGATATTAAACAAATAGCAGGGCGCTTAGGTCAGTCTTATATAAAAAACACTTTATTAAAATAAGCAGCACACTTACATAGAAGTTATCATAAAACAGCATTGATAGGGAACACCTGGGACCAAGCAGCTGTAATCAGTGTGAGGCTGTAGGCATCACTGGGTAAACAGAGACCGAGGATGACAGGGTAATGATACGTTTCCAGAGACTTGCCCTCTTCTTCAAGTGCATTTGAAGAGGAGGGCAAGTCCCTGGAAACGAGTCATGCACACCCCCTCTCCTGACATCCACCAGACATTTTTACAGCTGTCATCCTCGTGTTCAGCCTAGAACTCCACTGCTAATATCCATACTTTGAGCTGCCTGACTCCCTGTCATCCTAGGTCTCTGTTTACCCAATGATGCCTACAGCCTCACACCGATTAGAGCTGCTATTCTTTGTTAACTTCTATATAAGTATGCAGCTTTTTTTTAATAAAGTGTTTTTTATTTGATACTGACCTCAGTGCCCTGCTATTCGTCTTCTTCCAAATTGAAATGATCCTACCCAAATATTCTGTGGGAGCTGCAGAGGTTCCAGTCTCCATCTATCCAGCTGCTGCATTCATTCCTCTACCCTGTTCATGGTCTACAGATACAGATGAAAGTTCCAATGGACCAAGGGACTTTGCACTTCTCCTAGGAGAGCTGTATGTACTGTGTACTTGTACACAGTACATTTTGTGATAGTGCTAAAGGAGGCACAGAACAGTAGGGTAACATAACCTATGCTAGGCAAGTATAAGTTGGTGGGTGGAGTGTAGCGAGTTCAACCTGCATTGTATTTCTCCATCCTACAGATGCATCATTATAGATGCACAGTGTACATAGCCACTTTGCCAGCATATTGAACTGTCAACTGATGTTTGGTCTACTTTACCTTTGCTTGTTGCATTACTGCCGTTGAAATGATACCAAATGTGTTTTCCTTGCCCAATATATAAATGTTTTAATAAACTATATGCAATGTGTTATTTTTACATTATCTTTTATTTTCCTATTTACTAGTATATATTATATAACTGGCACTACATGCAAGATTGATTGCTTATTGATGTAAAAAAATAGAACTAACACTTGCTGTACCACAGAGGGCAGTGTCAAAAACTATAACTTTTAGAGATAAATAGTTTCTTTAGGCAAGAAAGTAGCCATGACTTCATCAGTTCTATTACTGGCAGCCATGGCGTGAGTATAATGTCAGGACTGTTTAGGGTTACTTTCATAGCTTTGAACTGCAATCAGGAGGTGCCATGAAAAATATATTTAGATGACAAAAAGGATAGTTGTTCACCCCTAAAGTTATAGATCAAGAAAATGTAGAATGATTCCTGCTTATATTTCAACAAAGGGACTAGCAAAAGTGTTGCTATTGCACAGCATTTTTAAAGAGAAGCTCTAAAAGTTTTGTTGCCTGCTGTATATTTCACAGATTCAACTTCCCACACGATCTTAATCCAGCATTTCCATGTTCATGTAACAAGTGCAGAACAGTTCCCTGCTAACAGCTGTAAAAAAAAAAAAAGCAGCTGGCAATGTTTATCAGCACTGAAAGAGAGATAAAAAGAAACATTGTATCTTTCAGTTCATTTACAAATCAAAGAGATGAACAAGGTCAGTTTAACCACTTAAAGTGGTTGTAAACCCACTTTGTTGACATTTACCTATAGGTAAGCCTATATTAAGGCTTACCTATAGGTGCTGTAAATATCTCCTAAACTTGCACCGTTTAGAAGATATTTACAGTGCATGCAGCCGATGACGTCATCGGTGCATGCGCTCTGAAGGAACGGCCACCCGTGCCGTTCCTTCAGAGCCCTGTGCTGTGGACGGCAGCTCCCGCGCAGGAGTAATGTAATCACGCCACCGGTCAATCAGATGGCCGGAGGACCTGAACCAAGAACCAGGATGGCCGAACATGTCGGCCGTCCTGTCGCTGAGTGGGCGGCACTGCGGGGGCTTCAATTTAAGGTAAGTATTTCATAATGAGCTAGTATGCGATGCATACTAGCTCATTATGCCTTTGTTTTTACAGGCTTTTATTTATCTAATTGTTTTGCCAAGGGTTTACTTCCTCTTTAAAGACTAAGTCTTTTTCTGACACTTTTTTCTTATAAGTTAAAATCTGTATTTTTTGCTAGAAAATTACTTAGAACCCACAAACATTATATATAATTTTTTATCAGAGACCCTAGAGAATAAAATGGCAGTCGTTGCGATATTTTAGATCACACTTTATTTGCGCAGCGGTCCTTCAAACTATTTTTTTTTTTTGGGAAAAAATACACTTCAATGAACTAAAAAAAATTTTTTTAATATACTGTGAAAGATGATGTTATGCCGAGAATTGTGATCTTTATTCTAAGCAAAAAATATTGTGATTTTCATTTTATCCAAAATTGTGCCACTCTAATATTTATTTTATATTATTTTGTTTAAACTTTACAAGTTTATGATCTGCTTTTACAATTTCATTACTTGTATATCATCCTCATTTTAGAAATAAAAAGTCGAATACATCGTGCTTCCCTGACAGGTTTTATAGATCATTCTGACTCAACAGTAACTGTTTACTTTAGGACAAACTCTCGCTTTAGACCGGGAAGGTGGTATGCCGATTCAGCTGTCTATGTATTCTAATTAGAACCAATCATCGGAGGATCAAATTACCGGTACATTCTCTTTACAGTACAGAGCTAAGGAATATAAAAAGTCTATATAGCTACATCTGCTGACTGCATATGGTAAATAAGAAGATTTCAGCATTGCATGCTTTCTGTAGTAATAAACCACAAAGTACACACAATGTACGCAGGATTTAATGTATCAAATTTACCCCAAACATTAACATTGTTTTACGTGTGACTGGTACTTAAGAAATCTTTAGTTAAAAAAAAAGAAAATAATAATAATTTTTGCTTTTAAAGAAGAAAATGTGTGTATGTGTACTAAAAGGATTTTACAGGAATGTTTAGAAGTGAAAAAAAAAAAAAGAAGAGCATTTTAACTAAGTGGTTTAGGCATCCAAGAATCACAAATAAGCTTCACATTTCTAAGAAATGTGATCCACAGCAGTGCGTACCTGTACACTGTTCTGAGTTCCTGTGGTTTTGTCATTTTTACATATGTAACCATTGTTATTGGTTATGAATAATTGTCAGTGAAGATTAAATTTTAGATTCTAAAACGTTTCATACAATTTTTTTTTTTTTTTATAGAATTGGAAAAGGCTTAATGCTATTCCGGGCTCCGTTTGAGAGATCCTTTTTCCTACTTCCTGTCCTAGAGACAACCTTTTTACCAGACAGGAAATGAAGGAATCACTCCAATGGAGCTTCCTATGACATTAAAACCACACAGGACTTCTAACCCTTCTCTATTCTATTAACAAAACACACACAAAAAGTTTTGTGTATAGATACACTTTACAAGAAGTATTGTTCTCACAGCACACTATAGAAAGCATACAACATAAGTCAAACAGAAGAAAATCTCAAGTCCTTTACATTTACATCAACAGAGAAAGATCTAGAAAGAATAACCTAAAAGTACAACACATGAAATATATACAGAACATATTGCTAAACTCTGTTAAAAATGACAGACAGACATGATTTCTCCTACCTACTCCAAAATGGCTAACGTGATTTAAATAAGAAAATTTGTTTTTAACAAAGCTCTAAGGCAGGTTTATGCAAGAGACAGAAGGTATGATTAATGCCGCCCACCTGTATACAGGAAGTGTTGGGGTCATAGAAATAGTATGTATTGTACCAGCTCTTGATCTTCATCTAAGAAGCGAACATATACGTGAATAAAAACACATGCATCTTTCTGTGCACCACTCCCTTTCCCACACCGGAAGCCCCCAACCACATGTGTGCACTGAAAAATCTATCACTTTTACAGAGAACAGAGCAAAACCAAGGTAAGATTTCAAAATAAACACTCTACAGTAATGTGGTAAGACGCTGGGTATAGGAATAGACAACACACCCAGCCTTGCAGTGGTGGTTATTATCCAGATTTATGAGAACTCAAAAGTCATATGATTAGATGCAAAGAGTGAGCTTGACAAGCCATGATGTGATACAGGTAGTGTACCCCAGACATGCTCAATGATCTCTTTGTATATCAAAATGAAACACAATGCTACACTGAGCAAATATAGGACTTTCTATTAGAGTATACAATGATCAGATATCCTTAACATTTCCTGAATGCAACATGAGTGTTCTTATTGCTGACTTCTGAAAATGCCATTTACCTGCCTACTATGCTAAGCCGCTGGCTTCAATAACTGACTCAAACGAATAGCAGGAAAGCAGAAAACCTGAAGTGCATACTTGTTCCAAGTCTGTGACTAATAGCATTAAACCAGAGGGTCAACATGACAACCGGGTAACTAATATTTGCACCAAGAAAACTCGCCAGTGGAAGCTTTCATTGTTCTCGCTTGACATTTTTCCTTTATTAAAGAAATACGTTTTTAGATTGCAAAGAATAAAAACACTGTATCTGACCTCATGCACAAAAACAAAAAAAATAAAAACAATTATATGTCACTAGACCAGGGATTCCCAAACTACGGCCCTGCTGCTGTTTCAGAACTACACATCCCACTAGACATTGTAAAACTCTGACATTCACATACATGACTAGGCATGATGGAAATTGTAGTTCCTGAACAACTGCAGGGCCGTAGTTTGGGAATCCCTACACTAGACTATTCGTTTTAGCAAAAATCTTTCCTTAGGGTTATATGGCGATTTAATGTATTTTATGTGTATTATTCACCTCAATATTGGGTGTGATGTCAGCAGCCCTAGCATTCTCAGAGCTTTCACTCAAGTCACACTCTCTAGTATTCTGATTCTGTGGGCCACCTCAGAGTTGACATTCCCAGAAGGGAAGAGAACTAGGATGTGCACGAAGGGTGGAGGCTGTGCTACTCCTTGAGTAGTCAAAATTTCTAGTTTAGAGCCACAGTGAATGTAAATAAAAATTATTAGGGGAAATGAAAAACACTGCAAGTAAATATTTTATGCTTTAATAATACTTTATTTTTCAGTTTTTTTTTTTTTTAATTGAGGTGGTAGTAATGTCTGCTTTTTATGTTGTACCTACAGTAAAGCCTATAAGGCTTACCTGTAGGTACAGTATATATCTTTTAAACATGCACTGCCTAGGAGATATTTACATGTGTAGCAGCCGGTAATGTCATTGGTGTATGCCCACTGTGCCACTCTCAATAGAGAGCATGCCGTCCATTCACAGTAGAGATAAGCTTGGGTGCGTTTGAGTTCGTACATGCCCCATCCCGCCAGGAAGCAGACACTGCACTCCACTAATAACAGGCAGTGAGACATTTCCAGATTTGTGCAGCTGCGGATCAAGAAATGTCTCACTTCCTGTGATTAGCGGAGTGCAGTGTCGTCTTCCTGGCGGGATCGGGCATGTATGAACTCGAACACGCCTGAGCTCATCCCTGATTGAGAGCTGTGCCACGGCTGTGACTTCTGTGCACATGTGTGGGACAGATGTCATTGCTGCTCAGCCATTCAAACAGCTTGAGGCCAGGTGAAGATGGATTCTCTGTCAGCGGTGATGGCACGCTGCTGGAAAGATTGATTTTTTAGGTAAGCCTGTCATAGAGGGAGATTTACCAAAACTGGTGCACTCAAAATCTGGTGCAGCTGTGCATGGTAGCCAATCAGCTTCTTATTTTAGCTTGTTCAAAAAAGCTTTGGCAATAAAACCTGGAAGCGGATTGCAGAGTTGCATCAGATTTTACACTCTCCAGCTTTAGTGAATAACACCCATAATGTTCTAGTATGCATTGCATACTAGCACATGATGACAAAAAAGCGCCTGGGGGGGGACCAGTTTTTTTTTTCACGCAGTTTACTAACGCTTTATTTTGGCGACATGGTCTCTGATCATCAATTACAGACATCATGGCATCTCTACAGTTAATAAATGAGAGTCACAGTACATACTTCAGTAAGTATGAATGAAGCATGGAGACAATGCAGGAAGAGCATTCAAACACTAAATTAAAAGGTACAGGGGGGAACAGGGATTCCCTTGCTCTACTGGATCCTGTTGTTTTAGTGGATATGATCATTTCTGTTGCACTTGGCTAGCAGGCTTCCAAAAAAACAGGTCCAGCTGTGTTTGGGCTATTGTTATACAATACAAAATAATTCATTTTCTTTCTAAATAATCCCAATTTCAGGCCTTGTATATGGTCAATTTTGAGGCAAATCAAATTCTGCTAAAGTAAACAGATTTTTCTCAAAAATGTCAAAAACTGATTAAAACATGTCTTCTGGTATTACAGCGTTTAAACATTAGTATACAAAATAAAGGTACAGCACAAATGTATACAATAATCATAGGAGGAAAGATACCATTGAGTTGACCTGAATTTCAACTATAATCTGTTTTGACTATCCATACAGTTATATAGAAATGCATCATTAGGCCTATTAGTCTTGGGATAACGTCAACAACCAGATTTCTATAAATTAGAGATGTTGTGAAGAATGGTATGCAGTGTTAGTTGGAATTAATTCTGAAAATTTACAGTAAAGTAAGAATTTCTTAGCATATAACTCAGAAATTAAGCGTGGCACATGTATGGCATTGTCAGTGTAATTGCTGTCTGCATTTTCTCTGCAACCCACTCATATTCTGAATATTGAAAAGGTAAAATCTTTCCTTCAATTAATGTTCTTGCCTGTGGCGTGAGAAAAAAGATAGCTGGAAAAAGATGCCACATAGCAGACTTCAAAGAGGTGACAGAAAAATCTACAAGCACATCCTTTGGATATGGAAATGACAAGTGTAAGTAAAAAGTATTATTTATAAATCAGCATTTTTACACTGTACACATACAGGGAGCATATTAGCTTAATTGCCTGGCACTGTACATATACAGTAAGAGAGAACTATAGACTGGTCATGCGTTCTGTCTGTAATCGGCTCGTGTTTTGCATTTGTCAGTCATCTGAGTCTGATATGTCACCCCTACATAGAAGTAAACTGTAATAAACAGGAATACCAAGTTACATCAAATACATCATTTTTTTATTTTTTATTTCAATCAAATATTAACGGAGATCTTTAATAGGGGGAACTTTGGAGCTCAACAGTTTTGCAACACAGGCTGCCAGTTGACTTGGGCCTCCTAATATTACATGATAAAGGGCTCGCCTTTTCCCAGTGCAGTTTTCACACTGCAGTCTCAAAATATCCAGCAGGTGGCACTGCAGGTAATTTCTGAGACTGCGCAAATGTGACCATCTTAACGGTTGAATTAAAAAAAAAAACAAATATATATTATTTTACATCTGCATCTCCGGTTGTCTCAGAAGAAAAGAAATAATATATAGTGCATTTCAACTGGTACATAAATAGAGGCTATATGTAGTGAAAAATAACCAGAACAGACTGCCTTTAACAGTATATATATATATATATATATATATATATATATATATTCTAATCTATAAAACACACACACACATTTTTTTCTCATGTCAAGCATTTTATTTCTTTTTTTTTTTTTTTTCTACACCACAGATTATAGTGAAGTGTTGAAAATGACCTTACACTCATCTGTTTCGATGTAGTCAATTGTTAACAGTTTATATCTTCTGGTGGACTAGAAAAAGCTCTGCGCTCATGCAGATCTCCATTGATGGTAACTTAGCAACAATCTATAGTCTACAAAGCCGTGGAGGAAAACATGAAGTGAAAAAATCCCCACAACAGCAGGATGTACATACAAGGTAGCAGACTTCCTGAACACCATCCGTTTTAATGCTGTCAGAAAGTAGGTCTGTAAACTGCTGCCTCATACTACTCCAAGGTCACTGGCTGTCCTCCTTTCATCTGCTGAATCAAAACAACAGCCCTTGAAGAACATATATCAGGTTCTCTGCATCTGCAGCAGCTAGGCAAACACAAATTCCTGCATTTGACCGTGACACCAAACAAGCCCTGGAATGCATATAACAGCTAAACAGGAGGGAACATCTTTTAAATCGTGGCAAGAGAGTGGCTTGACAATTTTTTTAAGCATTTTTCACACATGTTCAAGCACCCTTTATTATGCATTTATAAAGACAAGTGTATGTCTTGTTTTAAAATCCATGCATTTTTTTTTTTTACACAGTTCTATTTAGGTCTATGGCAGACGCAATGTTTTTCCAACTGCAACAATGCTGCAGATAGAAATGTATAATTAAGAACAGTGTGCTGAAGACAATGGCGCAGTCCTCGCCATTTTTATAGGTTTTCTACAGTTTCACATGCATTTTACTACACGTGTGCATGGGGCTTTGACATCTGAACTTTAAAACCATTGTAAACCCTTACACATACCCACTGAAGTGGCAAGCCTCAGGTGATAAACAGAGAATAAACAAATCCAACTATGTAAACTGTACCAGTTTATCTGCTTGCCTATCCCTTTTACAGCCTTCTAAAACACAAGATTTAAAAGTAATTTCTCAGCTTCAGCAGGCGGGGGGATGGTGTGGGGTGACTGTCTGATGTAACACACTGCACAGCACAGAGAGGAAAGCTGAGTGTAACCTGAGACATGAGTGGGGAAAAAGGACACACCCCTCTACACAATCTCATAGGGAAACATGCACATCTGAGGCTGTCAATCACCTTCTGTGTGCTTGAGGGAAAGGCTGTCTTCTGAGATTCTGTGGTATTAGGATAGTCTGTAAGAAGTGAGCAATGCAAATAGCAGAGTGAAGAGAGGGGGAAAATAAATCATACTTTGTGCTTAGGCAAGTACACACTATAGAGAAATACACTTTTTTTTTTTTTAGGGGTTTACAACTACATTAACATTAAAAATGTTATTTGTGGTTAAAGGTGTACTAAAATTACTTGCCAATTTTTTGTTATCTTTAATATGCAAAGGTTTACAGAACTTATAAATGTAAAAGAAAGGCAGGCGCTACTCTAAGTGTAGTAGGACTCGTATTTATTGGAGAAAACAACACACTATATACTCACAAACGAGTAAAATTAGACAGCAATGGATATTTGGCCGTAGAGTTCGTCCGGAGGATCGATAGATCCGGGTGCCTTTTTCTTCCTCTTCTTACTTGGGACAGAGCCGCGTTCAAGTGCGAAAAACGGAATTTTTGTAAAATCTTACCTGTAAAATTCCTTTCTCTGAGTCCTCCGACAGTCGCCGCCTCTTCATATTCGTCACATATGGGGTATTAGACTTTGCTCCGAAGGAGTAGCTAGGCAACAGAATATGTTAACAATAAAGCTTTAACATATCCCACCCTCAAGGGGTGGTCCCCTCAGTCAATACCCTCCTACTTCCTGCAACCATATCTCAGTTTTAGTGGAATAGCAGTAGAGTATACATTCAAACCCCAAAAGAGGGGCGGGGGCGGCGACTGTCGGAGGACTCAGAGAAAGGAATTTTATAGGTAAGATTTTACAAAAATTCCGTTTTCTCTTACGTCCTCCGACAGTCGCCGCCTCTTCATATTCGTCACATATGGGGACGTCCCAAAGCAGTGCAAACATGAGGGGTGGGAAACGCATCCGCGCCGAAAGGCAACGCAGTCTCCACATCAAAGAAAGGAACCTTACCAAAGGAAGGAAACCAGCTGGGCAACAGCAAAAATAAGTGCTCAACAGGAGCAACAACCCAGGAAAAGACAAAAAACCCAGGGGATACAAAAAACTATCCCAACAGCCAGGAGTCCCCACAAGGGACCCTAGGGAACAGCCGCACTAAGAACCTTGCGGCCAAAGGAAGCATCCGCCGATGCCTGAACATCTACTTTGTAGAATTTTGTGAAAGTGTGCACGGTCAACCAAGTCGCCGCCTTACACACCTGGGCTACAGAAGCCCCATGACGGCAGGCCCAAGACGTACTCAGAGATCTAGTAGAGTGCGCCTTCACAGGCACAGGGGGAACCTTCCCCTGCAAGGCATAGGCCTGTTCAATGGTCTGCCTGATCCATTTGGCGATGGTAGAGGCCGAAGCCGCCATGCCCTTCCGAGGACCCTCTGGAAGAACAAACAAGGAGTCCGTCTTACGAAAAGACTCAGTCGATTTAAGGTAAACCCTTATCGCCCGAACAACATCCAGAGAGTGTAATCTCATCTCCTTTGGATGTTTAGGCTTCGTGCACAACGAAGGCAAAACAATATCCTCGTTAAGATGGAATTCCGAAACTCGTTTCGGCAGAAAAGAAGGATTAGGTCGCAAGACCACCTTATCCAAATGAACAACCAGGTACGGAGACTTGCAGGACAAAGCCGCCAGTTCCGACACTCTGCGAGCCGAAGTGATCGCCACCAAAAAGGCGACCTTTTTGGACAACATAGACAACGAGATCTCCCTGATCTGTTCAAAAGGAGCACGTTGTAACACAGATAGAACGAGATTCAAGTCCCAAGGGGGCAAAGGATCCCTCCTAGGAGGAACCAGATGCCGCACACCCTGAATAAAGGTGCCAACCAAGGAGTTGGAAGCCACGGGACGTTGAAACAGAACGGCCAGCGCAGACACCTGACCCTTTATCGTAGCCAGCGCCAAACGCTGATCGACACCCGTCTGAAGGAAAGACAGCACACGGGAAACCGAGTACGTGCGGGGTGAAAACCCCCTGGACTCACACCAGGCAAAATATGCCTTCCAAGTACGGTAATAAACCTTCCCCGAGGAAGACTTCCTCGCGTTGATCAAAGTATGAACGACCTCTGGAGAGAGACCCTTCTCCTTCAGGACCTCGGTCTCAACAGCCAGGCCGTCAAAGCCAGCGACTGTAAAGCAGGATGGTAAATCGGTCCTTGAGACAGTAGATCGCCTCGAAGAGGCAGACGCCAAGGGGCGTCGACCGCCAGATTCACGAGGTCTGCGTACCAGGACCGGCGAGGCCAGTCCGGTGCCACAAGAATCACCGTGCCGCGTTCCGAGTGTAACCTGCGAAGGAACCTGGACAGCAACTGAATCGGTGGAAACGCGTACATCAGCCTGTACTGATGCCACGGGGCCACTAACGCGTCCGACGCGTCTGCCCGAGGGTCGCGCGTCCTTGCCACAAACCTCTTCACCTTGTAGTTGAGGCGAGACGCGAACAGGTCCACATCTGGAAGACCCCAACATCTGGAAGACAGCCGGGTGGAGAGACCATTCCCCCTGATCCAGGGTCTGGCGACTCAGATAGTCCGCCTGCCAGTTCTCCACTCCCGGAATGTGAACCGCCGTTATCGCCGGGACATGAGTCTCGGCCCAAGATAGAATGTCGGCCACTTCTCGAGCCGCTCGGGCACTCCTGGTGCCCCCTTGGTGGTTGATGTAGGCCACCGCCGTGGCATTGTCCGTCTGCACCCGAACCGGGCAGCCCTGCAGCCGGTCCGTCCAGCGATGAAGACAGAGCCTTATCGCACGCAATTCCAGAATGTTGATCGGGAGGGAAGACTCCCCCTCCGACCAGGTCCCCTGGGCGGACAGAACGCCCAGAACACCACCCCAGCCCGACAGGCTGGCATCCGTGGTGATTACCGTCCACGAGATCAGACGAAACGACTTGCCCCCGGACACCAACGGGGACTGGAGCCACCACAGAAGGTTTTCCCTGGTGCGATGACTCAACGAGATCTGAAGATCCAGAGATTGAGGTCGCCCGTCCCACCTGGACAGGATCTCCGCTTGGAGACCCCGCGTGTGAAACTGCGCGAAAGGAATCGCCTCGAAGGCCGAGACCATCAATCCCAGACACCTCATACACGTCCGCAGAGACGAGTGTGGAACGTCCCTGAGGGACCTGACTTCCTCCTGAAGAGTCCTGAGTTTGTCTTCCGGCAGGAAGACCTTCGCCTGCACCGAGTCCAGTATCATTCCCAGATAGGGGAGACGAACCGACGGACTCAGTGTCGACTTTGGAACATTTATCGTCCAACCAAACTCCTGCAGAGTTTGCATTGTGACAGACAGGTCCTCCTCCAGACCCTGTCTGGTCGCAGACCGAACCAGAATGTCGTCCAGATACCCCAGGACAGAAATGCCCTGGGCCCTCAATAATGCCAGAACCGGTGCAAGCACCTTGGTGAAGACCCGCGGAGCCGAGGCGAGACCAAAGGGCAACGCCACGAACTGGTAGTGATCCTCCGCAATGGCAAATCGAAGGTATCTCTGATGACCCTCGAATATGGGGATGTGAAGGTACGCATCCTTCAAATCGATGGAGGCCATGAATTCCATGCAGCCACCACCGAGCGCAGGGATTCCATGCGGAACTTGCGAACCCGCACAGAGCGGTTCAGAGCCTTCAAGTCCAGAATCGGACGAACCTTGCCCTCCTTCCTGGGCACGGTGAACAGATTGGAATAAAACCCCCGAAATCTGTCCCGATGAGGCACCGGAACCACCACTCCCTGAGCCCTCAGGTCCCGCACCGCCAGGTGCAGATCCCGCAGGCGCTCTGGAGACAGTTGAAGATTTGAGGGAAAAAATCTGCTCTCCGGCCGAGAGAGAAACTCGATCTTGTAACCAGATCGAACGATTTCCAGAACCCATCTGTCCCGCACACGGGCCAACCAGGGCTGAAGAAAACCGAGCAAGCGTCCCCCCACTCCAAAACTGGGTGAGGGCGCCCCTTCAGGCCGAACTGTTATGGGCTGCAGGTCCGGATTGGCCGGACTTCTGTTTCCCAGACCAGGGCTTCTTCTGAGAGCCTTGGCCTTTGAACGGTTTGCCCTTGTAGTGCGGCCGAAAGGCACGAAAGGACCCCTGAGGGGGCCGAAAATTAGCATGCTTCTTCCCTTAGCCTTGGGGAAATGGGGCAAGAGAGTGCTCTTACCCCCGGTGATCCCCTTAATCAACACATCCAGGGACTCCCCAAAAAGGCGAGATCCATCATAAGGCAGATTGGCTAAGGTCTTACGTGAAGATTG
Source organism: Pelophylax lessonae (assembly GCF_965119305.1). Classification (NCBI taxonomy): domain Eukaryota; kingdom Metazoa; phylum Chordata; class Amphibia; order Anura; family Ranidae; genus Pelophylax; species Pelophylax lessonae. Next base: position 371,789,623 of record NC_138770.1, read on the forward strand.
GTCCACCGACCAACATTTCAACCAAACCAGACGGCGAGACAACACCACCACGCTGTGCACACGTGCAGCCAACGGAATCAGGTCCAGGTCCGCATCACACAGATACATGACACCCTGGTGGATCTGATCCACCATATCCAGGGTCGCTGCCGAGGCCGAATCGGCCACTAGGACGCGCCTAAGCATCTGCGTCCAACTTGCGATCGCCTGGGCCGCCATGAGAGAAGCAAACAGAGCCTTAAGCATAGAACCCGCAACAGAATAAGTATGACGGGCAAGAGACTCCAGGAATCGCAGTGGCTTTGTTCAAAACCGCAATTGCATGATCCACTGGCGGAGGCACACACCACCGTTCATCAGTGGCAGGCGAGAAAGGATAACGCAGCTTGAATTTACTTGGTACCGCAAAAGGCTTGCGCAGATCGCGCCATTGATCCTTAACAGCGCGCTGAAAATCAGCATTGCAGGGAAAAACCTGCGGCGTCCTGCGTTTCCTCTGCGTCCCATAAGCCGCCAAGGCAGCGGGGGGACACACTTCGTCCTGCAAACGTAGCGTCTGCTTAATGGAAGCAATCAACTCATCCATGATTGCAAGCTCTTCAGGCGAGCCAGGGGGAGAATTATCAACCCCCTCAACTTCAGCCTCTACCTCAGACCCCACTAGATCAAGAGAGGAGCGGGACCCCGATAAGGAGGTCCCTGCCAGAACAGCCCCATCACCTTCACCCTCAGAATCAGAGGACAGAGCAACTCTGGGCCGTTTAGTAGATTGAGCAGCCACCAGCATTTGCACCTGGGCAGCAAGGCCAGCCACAATAGCGGCTAAATCCCCCCCTGGGGGGGAAACAGCGGTCCCCTGGCTTTCCACCAATACTGTAGGAAACTTGCCCTCCTGAGAATCCATTGCCCCTGTAATGCCAGACAACCAAGGGTTAACTGCCCCCTTTTAGCAAGCGCGGCAAGCGCAGCCCACCGCACCACACTCCGGCACAATGAGACCCCCACAGGGAATATACAAACTGAATACAGGCAATGGATAGCAAGAACAGAAGGATAAAACCTGAGGAGACCCCGCTGCTGCTGCCTCGATCGGTGTTCCTGGAAAGAGGAAGTGATGCTGCCAGGGCGCTCTAAGTAAGCCTATGGAGGCTACAAGAAAATGGCCGCCGTGCATGTAAACCATGCGGCCGGAGCGGGCGCCGGTAAAATGGCGTTGTTTGGCGCCGAAAACGCCGCTCCACAGTGCATAAAAACACACACATTACATCCCAATATAAGGATACATGTTAGATCGCCGCAGCGATCGCTGTATATGCCCAAACATGCCAAGAAAAAACATGCCCCACAGCACACAGCTTCTCACACTGCCCAGCCTGACACACACAGTGTCATACAGCTCCCCCCCCCCCCCTTGCAGCCCACAGCATGCAGCCGAGAGATAGGGAGACAAGCAGTGTGATTAAAGGCAGGTTACACAGTCCCAGACTGAGACCCTCCCAGACAGACAGGTCCCCACATAAATACACTTACCTCACATGGCGTGGGGAACCCGCACAGGCGAACAAGCCGCTGCACATGAGGCAGGGAGAGTCGCAATTCAAGACGCACACAATGGAGGTTAAGAAACCGCACAGCGTCCGGTGAGGTAGCCACCTCACCAATCATCCCTGCACCGAACAGGGATGGGTCGTTCACTGTGCCAGGAGCGTTACCTGGCTGAACGCTCGATGGCAGACTGGGAAGCCACTGACCCACGACCTACGACCAGGGGGATCAGCCCGAGACCCAGTCCGCATGATCCTCTTCGTCCGAAGAACTAACTAATGCTGACAAAAATAACAGCTAAGTAAAGATAGAGAGAAAACTCAAACAAAATATAAAAAAAGAAGAAAGAGTCTGGGACAGAAAGTCCCAGCACAGAGAGAGCCAGCCACTCCTGACAAGCTAGACATTAAAACTGAGATATGGTTGCAGGAAGTAGGAGGGTATTGACTGAGGGGACCACCCCTTGAGGGTGGGATATGTTAAAGCTTTATTGTTAACATATTCTGTTGCCTAGCTACTCCTTCGGAGCAAAGTCTAATACCCCATATGTGACGAATATGAAGAGGCGGCGACTGTCGGAGGACGTAAGAGAAAGACTTGTTTTTCATGGACTTTATGGATTATATATGTGCCACGCTATTATAGATTTTCCATAATATGCCCCATAGGATAGATATTGTTGGTATCCCTCTAACTTCTTTTGCGCCAGTACACCCCCAGTCTTGTGTATTACAGAACTTATAAGGTGGTACAATGTGGAGCATGGTTTACATACATAATGCTGACCTCCTGTTTAGTAATCCCACAAAAAAGGACTACTTGCCTGATTTACTAAAGCAGTTAAAGAGGATCTTCACCCTGTAAACAAAAATGTAAAAGTCAGCAGCTATCTGTCCCAGGATCCAGCGGAATCCTCACCCGACCCAGCTCTTTAATGGTTCTCGGGTCCAGGTGGCGGCATTTTAACTGTGGGCAGCCGGCTGTGGCTCCTGGGGGCTTTACAGCTAACTGCCCACTGTGCAAGCCGCTCTGCGCCCTGTGATTGGTCTCGCAGTCTGCTGGGACGTATCCCAAGAGACTGCGGGGAGAGGTCTGGCAAAATTTTCTGGTGCAGATTATATATCATACACACATCACACGTGCTTCCAAAATGGACCAATGAATTTTAGGTTTCATTTCCAAAAGTGTATTCAGTTAGGTGAGTCCGAGTTTTTCATAGCAACCAAACCGACCCACATTTTCAACATGCCACTCTCATTTGTCAAGTGTTTACCACATGACTAATGATTTCAGTAAATTAATGATATGGCAAGTAATGTGAATGGTAACCTGTAGGCAGTGGCGGCTGGTGAATGAAAATTTGGGGGGGGCGGGTGGCAAAACCAACACCCCCCCCCTTCCCCGGCGGGACGGACGGCCAGCCGGCCAGCAATCACATCTACCACGCCCCCCCCTCCCAGGATGGACGGCTGGCTGCCCAGCTGGACAGCCAGCATCCTTACCTGCTCCTTCTCTGAGCGGCTGTGAGTCTCCTCCGGCCGTACAACTCCTCCCTCTTCCTGGTCAATGGCCAGTAAAATCGCGTCTCTTTTCAGCCAATCAGGAAAGGGGTCTCACGACCAGCTTCCTGATTGGCTGGGAGGAAAATCAGTGTGATAATAGCTAATATTTATTTGCTATGGTCATACAACTGGGTGGGCTCCGGGCGCAGTGCTCTGTGCCCCAAGCCCACCCTTTTTTGAAGCCTATTAGAGCCTCTGGCTCTAATCACGTGCTTCAAAAAAAAAAAAAAAAAAATCCCCTATTGGAATCCATGTGTCTGGCACCCTGCATGTAGATTAGGGGGCCGGACGCATGGATAGGGGGCGGCGCCCCTGCGCCCCCAATGGACGGGCCACCACTGTCTGTAGGTAGGGTTTCATAAAGCAGGCGCCACTTTGCTGGGAATGTCAAATAAAAAGAGGACAACCCAATTAGACACCTTTTTTTAAAAGGAACACTTTGAGGTTAGAAATATTGAGCTTGCATTGTTGACTGGTGTTTAAAGATGCATGCTCTGGTGCTGTCATCCCGATTCTGGATCTACCTAGTAACTGACCTGGAACAAGTTTGCATATTTTGTATGTTAAACAAAGCTCCATAATTGTTCCAGGTCTGTGATACATTAGGCGGTGAAGGCATGATGACGATGACAGCACTTTAGCTTGCACCTGTGAAAACAAGTCAGCAATTAGTTCTGTACTTATAGGTTCCCTCTAAGGCAACTGCACAGTTTAAAGTGGTTGTTAAGCCACCTATATAAAATATAAGCCACTTATATAAAATTATATAATCCCCTCTGTAATAGAACACTAATTTCTGCTGTGCCTGTATTATAAAAAAAAATATGCATCTCCCGGCGCTTAGCTGACTACTAAGATCTCTCCTCTGCCCGGCTGACAGCTCCAGTGGACGGGCCCAAGCACTGCAGCGGATGTCAGCCAGGGAGGAGGAGAAGAGAGGAGAGAGAGCCGAGCGGTCAGGTGATCACTGGGAGCCGCTGAGATTTAGGTACAGATCGTATATTTTTTCTATAACACAGGCACAGGGGCAATTAGTGTTATATTACAGAGGGGATTAGATCATTTTTAAATAATTATAAGAGCAGCAGGAGGGGAGGGCACTGAGGAGCAGACAGGCAGGGAGGGGAGGGGGGAGAGGAGGACAGAAAGGACAGTGCAGGGCTGCGGATAACGGAGGCACGTACACTGACCACGCTGTAAGGGCTCAGCAGCCATGATACACCGTGGTCAGTGTACACGGAGGAGGGCAGAAACTGGCAGGATCAGCCAGGTTTTTTAGGTGTTACAGGAGGCCAAATGACATGCATCTTTTTTTTTTTTTTTTTTTTTTTTTTTTAGCGTAACAAACACTTTAACAAAGAGGTTTTTTTTTTTTCTTTTTTTCATATATATGTAAAAACTTGTTTGTAACTTTTCCTTTCAATCGATATATCATAAAAAGAGGCTATGCATTAACTTCTATATAACAGACCCAGAACTAAGATATTGCAAATAGTGTAGCAGATTAGGAGCAAGCTAGCCTGTGTTTTGTAAACAGTAAGAAAGGGAAATGAGGGCAGATGTGAATTCCTTCCTGTACAAGAGGCAGCTCATGAAATGAGTATTTAGCCTGTGGGCCTCCATATCTCATGCCTGGCATTGTATGTAATCATCATCACAGCATGGGAAAATGCATCTTAATAGCAAATCATTTTGCTTTGCAGAGCCAATACAGAACACAAAAAAATCTCGACATCATTATAGAGCTGCAAATGCTAGTGGAAAAGCAAAAGTACTGAAAATATTCATAACATGACTGCCTGCAGCGCACTGTTGCCTGATTATAGTAGCACAGCTGACATGCCCATTATCTTCACCTTCCCATTCATATTCACAAAGCCTAAACTATGCTCTGGTCTGCAGCATCCAATTAGCACCAAAACAAGCAGCACAACTGCCTGTAGTTATCCTCACGGACTTATCAACTAAAATGCTAATTGCTCTAAATTTACTCATTACACCAACTTGAAGACATGAACAACTCACAACCAATTACAAATAAAAACACTATTGCATGAAAAATGAAAGACTTTGCTGAAATAATATTAAAATGATAAAAATGATATCTAAACAAAGTATTCAAAATAAAAGTATTTACTGCCACATGGCTGAAATTAGAACTACCAGCAAAACAAATGTCTATAGCTTTCCTATGTCTAGAGGCCTAACAACTGACACAGCAGCATGTGTTGTTGATATGGGGCCATGGGCTAGATACAACAACTGTATTAAGAAAATGGAAAAGGATGATCTCTAGTGGGTAGGTGTGCAGTGTTTAGTATATACAGGAATATCTTATTTTTAGTCAGTTATGTCTAGATATGATACATTTAGACAATGCTCTCCACAACTCCTGGAGAAGCAGATCAGTGTTAGGAAGATTTGTGCTCTCTGTTTTGATCACTAATGTCACTGGGTAAGGGAAAATGCAAAATTGTAAATTGCCACCGTAACAGGAATTAAGGCTAACCTTCCAATGGACACACTTGCTTCAAGGACAACCGTCTAAGGATTTCCCTCAGATTGGAAAGATATCCCACCCTCCCTACCTTGTGAGCCAACAGCCCAGGAATTGGAGGAAAATCTCCCTAATGCAGCAGAGATGGCAAAAAAAGAAAAACAAAAAGAAAAATGTACTCAAAATGAAAAAAAGAGCATTTAGACATACTTTACAAGAGGACTAAAAGGTACTATATTTACACAAATAGATTCCCCCATATTTATAGGTATTAAGAATAATATGCAAGTGATGGGGAGCTATTCTTTTTAATGTTGTTTTATTTTTAATGCTAATAAATATGGGGACCCTTTATCTCCTTTCATAGTTGGCAGTGTTATGTGGCCCCATATTCCTGAACCTTCAGCTTTGGTCTAAAAAAGGAAAGTACTCAATTTATTTTACTTATTTTTTCTTTAGCAGAGGTGAAACTAATTACTTTTTTGTTTGGACCAATATGTATTCACCATAAAACACCAAACCCCATTTTCCAGTATGACTATGTGATGTAATTTGGATGTGCTTTGCAAATTTTATGGTGCCAAAATTGCCCTGGAAGCGCAACAAAGTATTACAGTAACCTTTTCCAAAATCGCACCATGCTGAGTTTGCAATGATGTGAATGGACACCATTGAAAACATTGTGATTTCTATTATCATGCCATTCTGTGCAACACAAGTTTCAGTTGAAATCACCCTGGTGTGAACGAAGCTTAATGGATGAGATGTTAGTGTAAATTCTCATGAAACAAAGTAATGAAAAGCTAGCCTAATGGTTGCCATAGCAATAGATTTAACTGTCCCACCTATTTCAGAAGCGCTGCTACAATGATTCACACATTCCACAATGGTTGATCTTTTCACAGTAATGTTTGGCTTTCAAAGCATCTAGTATTACATATTCTTCATATTTTCGCTCCTGTCTAAAGAAATAGATCTAAGTTAACTGCTGTCATTGCTCATAAACAAGCAGTTACATTCAGCATTTTCTATCATTATAACAATGATATGTAAAAATAGCTCTAGCTGGGTGAAATAGAAGTAGCTACTGAAAGCAATCCTTCTAAACCAAAGTAAAAAAGACTGATACATTGAAAATATTCATATTAGGAGACATTTTTACATTTTTATTATGGACAGGTGAATCTAGAGAATTTTGCCTGCCTATATTCACCTGCGATGGCCAACATTTGAAAACCATTTGCACTGCACATGAGTTTATTCAATAAATTTACTGATGATGGATTTTCAGATAAAAATGCTCATTTGTGAAGCGACTGAGCTGAACTGAATACGTGTGATTTGGAATGAGTGAGGTAGCTTCTCCGTGGTCAACAACGCATGAATCACTAGTATAATCAGTGAATTCAAATTAGTGAATGTGCAAAACAGTATTGGGCTTGTAGGCTGTAATAATAGAAATACAATAAAGGTTACTGAGACCTGGATATCCTGAGAGACCTATACGGAACTGGGAAATATATGATGTGGAACAAATATTAGCAAATGTGATCCAATCTGGCAAATATGCAGGCACAGCATAGGAATTATAAATACAGGGAATGATCAGATTGAATTTGAAGAAAAATGACTGTTCGGAATTTACGTCCTGTATCAAATTGTTTAGGAAAACTAAATTTTGTTACCAGTGCACAACATATCACGTGATAAATGATAACTAAAGAAAGAAAAAAAACTTTAATAATCATTTTGCTATAATTATGGATATAATTTACATTAAAGCAGTAAGAAAAGCAATGGGGATCATTGCAATTGCAATTTTTTTTGTAAATGATAAAAAATGGTACTATTTCACATAAATGTGAGCTTCACTTTGAGGAGATACTGAATTAATACTAAAGCCCCGTACACACGTACCGATCGTCGGCCGAACGATCGGCCGTCTTTTGTCCAGGGCTGTCCTGTCCGCTGAAAAGTGCAAAAGACTGCACACGAATTTTGTCGGCCAACAACAGCCGACTGCAGAAGTGATGTCATGTGATGGTTAACTTTCCGTGTTTTTTTCCTTCTCTGAGCATGCCCAGTCTTGCTAATCTGCTGATTGACAGCCGAAATCTGTACTGACTGACGCACAATCGGCCGTTCTGTTGTCGGCCTACAAAAATTTTAATGCCTGCATGACAGATTCTTTTCGGGCGAAAATGCACTGTTGGCTGTCGGAAGAATCATACTAACAAGCCTACAATCGGCCGATCGGTCGGCGGCCGAATATTTGCGGCCGACAATCGGTACGTGTGTACGGGGCTTGAGACTAAAAGCTAACCTTTTTTTCATTTTGCATAGAGTGGGGTGGGGGGGGGGGATATAACCCTAGTCAGTTTTTTTTTCTTTTGCTGTGTCCCCCTGGGGAGATTTCCCTTCACTTCCTGCCCATTGCCAAGACAGGAAGCAAGAGGAAATACCTCCAAAGTAAGGGGTATTACCAGGGTCTCCCCATCTGAAGATTTCCCCTCTACTACTGTTCTGTGTCAACCCAAAATTTGGGATTTTCTTTTACTTTCACGTTCGATGACAATGGTAAACAGGACAAATAGAGAGGGTGAATCTCCCTAACAGGAGCACAGACAGCAATGAAAACCTGGTGTGTTCTAATCCCTCTCCACTCAATCAGATTCTAAAAAAAAAAAAAAAAAAGTGTCTTTAGTTATACATTAAAATTAAAGAAGAGAAGCAGTAGCTTTTGGGCTCTTGATTGTGCTAATCTATTAAAAAAAAAAAAAAAAAAAAAAGCCGTAATCCTCCCTTTCCCATAAAGACACCATACTAGCACATCCTATATCCTAACTGATATTCTCATTGAATGGTAGCAGCAATTGTGGGGCCATACTTGCTACCACCTCCTGCCATGCTAACACTGTCCTGCTCTTAATAATTAGGGAGCATTTTAAACGGGAATACCCCTCACAGTGCAGTGGTGCCAAATCATTATGTGCAGTGAGCTCTTTATCTACTTGTGCAACCAGTAGGAAATGTCAACAAGTGAAACCTACATATATAAAAGATGTTTTTTGCTATCCAATCACGAGATGGCGATGGCAACGAACCTTGTAGTGTGCTCAATATTCATAATCGAGTCACTCGGTTGATTTATCCCTATTTGTTAGATTGCTTGTCCAATCGCTGGAATCCTCCCAGGTCTCTGTGTATTAATAAGCGTAGTATTTGCGTGTGTGCGTACCGCTAATGGCGTCACATATGACGAAATGCATCAGGTCTACCTATGCACACACGCTACTATGCTTGAGTGGTCGATGTCAGCCATCTTAATTACTGGATAGACGGATGTATCTATTACATGCTTCTCCTAAGGCTTTTATATGTAAGTGTTACTCTTTTGTAGCACTATATTAAATTTTAGATGAGATTATGCTATGTGGTTAGTTTTATATGCATGAAATCCTGGTCATCGGAACGCTCCTTGGTGAATCCTTTCATGAACGAGGGACGCGGATGCTGCCTATTTGGATTCTGCTTCCAATTGTTAAACAAAGTGAATAAGACCTACCGTATTAGGGGGTCACTACCATAGGGTAAGCGTGGTGTGAAATCACAGGCTGGTGGCATCTTTGCAAATCTTTCATCATTTTTCACGGATTGAGGGATCTCCTTATCTTTCACAGTGTTTTACAGTGTTTAATGGGACTGTTTACATGGACTTTCATTATATTCATTCCTTTATTTATCACTAATAGCGCTGCACTTTAAGAAGTGAAACCAACTGCCAACCTGGGGGGAAAGGCTAGTTTATTATTTTATGACTTTTTCTGAATACTTCTCAGTCTGTCATTCATGTATTTCAACAACAAATGTATTTATATGCATGTATGTATATGTTATGTCCTATTACCTTCCTCCATCATAATAAAGAATATATGATAAACAACTTAGTCTATTTGTGCCATAAGCCTTTATGAAATAGACACTTATCTAGCAGCAAAATTCTGCATAAAGATGACCTGTTAACAAGATTAAAGATCTTTACAAGTGGAAAACTACTAGAATCAGTGTATAAGATGACACTAGGGTGTCCTTTGTAAAACATGTAACTGATAAAGGATTATAGGGATATGTGTAAGAATTAGACATTTGAAGGCAGCAGATGCTCCTAAGCAGATCAATAAATTGATTCATCTTTAGCAGGAGACAAGACAGCTTTAGCAGTTCTGTATACTCAAAACAGATTCACACTTAAAGTGCATCCTAGCATTCTTGACCCAATCCATGAATCTATAATATAGAATGGTAAGTATAATACTTGAAGAAACAAACTCAGTGACCCTAGAAAATTCTCTAAAGGAGAAGTGCACCTTCAGAACATAAAGCTCTACACTCCCACAGAACTCTAGATGGGATTTGGAAGTCCCCTATCCTTAGGAGCAAGCCAGCATCGGTGAAATGCGTCAAGGAAGATTGGTTTCGGGTAGAGACATTAAATATACAGTCTTGTTTGACAAATTAAACAGAGAAAGAAGAGCTAAACTTTGGAGTGTGGCTCATTCTGTTCACCATGCCATGATCACAACCAGGGAGTCTAGATCTTTAATGTCTTGAGTCTAAAGAAAATATACTAAATTAAGACCAGCCTAATACGAATTCATGAAGCATGTTTGGGAACTAGGGCTTGTAGAGGTCATTTTGAATAGAGTTGCCATAGTTATACGAGGTCAAGTATAAATCTTAGATGGGTTATACTCTGCGAAAGGGCTCTTGGAGAAAACTGAAAAAGATTGTTTCATTTTAATTCATAACATTGTAGAAAAACTGAGCAATCAAGAATCTTATAAAGAGGAAATTAATTGAAGGAGATCTGATGAATATAAAGTAAAATGACAGTCATTGTAATTAATTATTGGCCACAGTTTCTGGCATGACTTCAGGTTTTATTGTCACCATTACAAAGATGACAACAGTAGCAAGAAAATTAGAAAAAAAAAGTAAGTTGAAGTCAAAATGCAAATTCAATAGATCTTTGCATAGAACATTGATTTCTGCATAGAAATGTAGCATTTCTGTTATCAAGGTCAATAAGCAGAGCTTACGCAGAGTCTGTAAAAAAGCAGATTCACAGAACAACATCTCAAGATGACACTTGTCAGAAGTGTTTCTCTGTTTTTCAGGATAGATAAATAGCTGCTTTCACTACAGCCTTGTACGGATTGAAAATGTGCTGTGGGCCCTTCTTAAGTGCCGACAGAGGACAATCAATGACAGAACATGCTTCCAACAAGTGTAAATAAAAAAAAAAAAAAGGATGTAAAAAAGGTTTCTGCCACTACCTGATCTCATAGGTGTCAAGTTACAAAAAAAATAAAAGGTAGTTCAATAGGTATGGATTATATACACTGATGTACATGAGTCAGCAGATTTGATTTTAAAGGATCACAACATGCAACATTGATTTGCTCAGTGTAAATTACAGTTTTTTACCAAAATATCAATTAGCATGACAAAGATGGTAGATTAACAACTCCTGTATACTATAATTGATTGTGGTTCAATGAGAAGCTAAAACTTCTGCTCATGAGCTTTAAACACAGATGTACAGTATTTCACTTGGCAAGTGCAAATGATGACCTACCATTTTTTTTAACCACTTAAGGACTAGGCCTATTTCTGACACATGTTGTTTACAAGTTAAAATCAGTATTTTTTTGCTAGAAAAATACTTAGAACCCCCAAATGTTATATATATTTTTTAGCAAAGACTCTGGAGAATAAAATGGCGGGGAGGAATTAGATTCACCAATAACGTTAGAAGAAATTCAACAGGCTCTTAATACGATGAAAATAGGTAAGGCCCTGGGGTCAGACGGCTTTACTCTTCAATACTACAGAGTCTATTTAGGACCCTACCTGATGAAGCTGTTTAATGCTTCAGGATTGAACCCTATTTTTAGTAGGGATACCCTGAAAGCGCATGTTGTAGTTATTCCCAAAGAGGGTAAGGACTGAACGTTATGTGGTAGTTACAGACCTAACTCGCTCCTCAACATAGATCTAAAACTTTTCACTAAGATATTGGCATCTCGATTACACCCCTTGATCTACTTGATCAAGTGGGATTTATTTCTAAAAGAGAAGCGAGAGACAACACCACAAAGGTACTTAATCTAATACATATAGCAGATAGATCCCAACTACCATGCATCTTTTTGGGGACTGATGCAGAAAAGGTGTTTGATCACGTTAACTGGGAATTTATGTTTTCTACTCTCAGACATATCGGATTGGGTAGGTTTATGCTGCAATACATTTCTTTCATATATTCGGCTCCATCTGCTCAACTTAAAGTTATTGGGATTGTCTCTGATTTTTTTTCTATTAAGAACGGGACAAGGCCTCCTCTTCCCATTCTTTTTTCTCTTTCTCTTGAGCCATTTTTATGTAAAGTCAGACAAAACTTAGATATCTAAGGCATTTCAGTAGGGAAAAAGCAGTATAAAATCTCTGCTTATGCAGATGACTTACTTTTTTCAATGACCAATCCATTGATATCTCTTCCGAATCTTCTCAGAGAGTTTGAACGGTATAGTGCTTTATCTAATCTGAAGATAAATCCTAATAAGTCAAAAGCTATGGGAGTCGGAGTTCCCCCCACAATTCTACAGAATTTAAAACAGAATTTTAAGTTTAAATGGACAGATAAAGCATTAAAATACTTAGGTAATTTTATGCCTTCTAACCTCTCCCTGGTTTATCAACTTCATTTCTCTGCTCTTCTAACTGCAACTCTCATTCAGTTGGAGAAATGGCATTCAGGGCTACATTCTTGGTTTGGCAGGTGTAACCTGCTTAAGATGACCATACTGCCCAGATTCTTATATCTTTTTCAAACGCTACCCATCAGGATCCCTTCTCGTTATTTCAAACAAGTATATTCTTTATTTATCAAATTTACCTGGGCACACAAGAAACCCTGACTTTCACGACAACTGTTAATTTTACCTAAAAAATATGTGGGAGTGGCACTCCCAGATGTTCGTAAATATTATCAGGCCTCTCATCTTCATAGACAAATAGATTGGTGTCGCCATAGTGATTTCAAATTATGGGTACAAATCGAGCAGGAACAAACAGCTTTACCCCTCAATAGAGCTCTTTGGTGCTACAATCATATATCGGCAGGATTGAAATCTCATCCTTTGATAGGTACTACTCTGCAAATTGGCTCACAAGTCTGTTTCCAAAACTCTCTTTCTTCTTGTGATTCGCCATTACTGCCCATCTTAGGGAATCCCCAGTTTGCTTTGGGTATTGATACACAGCCTTTTAGATCTCTTCGTAAGACGGGTTATTTTTAAGCCTCATGCTTTTTGAGAGAGGATAAATGGTCATCAATTGGGACATTAGTAGATGATATGGATGTTTTCAGACTCTTATTTTGGAATGCTCTTCAAATATACCATTTCTCCCTCAATCACACTGCATCAAATTGGTCTGCATGGCTGTCGTTCCAGAAGGAAGCCTCTTCTAAAGATGATGCACAAGAAAGCCTGCAAACAGTTTTCTGAAGACAAGTAGACTACTGGATTACTGGAACCATGTCCTGTGGTCTGATGAGACTAAGATAAACTTATTTGCTTCAGATGGTGTCAAGCATGTGTGGTGGCAACCAGGTGAGGAGTACACAGACCAGTGTGTCTTGCCTACAGTCAAGCATGGTGGTGGGAGTGTCATGGTCTGGAGCTGCATGAGTGCTGCCGGCACTGGGAAGCTACAGTTCATTGAGGGAACCATGAAGGCCAACATGTACTGTGACATACCAAAGCAGAGCATGATCCCCTCCCTTCAGAGGCTGGCCGCAGGGCAGTATTCCAAAATAACCACTGCCTTGCTAAAGAAGCTTAATGGACTGGCCCCATATGTCTCCAGACCTAAACCCTATTGAGCATCTGTGGGGCATCCTCAAACAGAAGGTGGAGGAGCGCAAGGTCTCTAACATCCACCAGCTCCGTGAAGTCATCATGGAGGTGTGGAAGAGGACTCCAGTGGCAACCTGTGAAGCTCTGGTGAACTCCATGCCCAAGAGGGTTAAGGCAGTGCTGGAAAATAATGGTGGCCACACAAAATATTGTCACTTTGGGCCCAATTTGGACATGTTCACTTAAGGGTGTACTCACTTTTGTTGCCAGCGGTTTAAACATTATTGGCTGTGTGTTTAGGTATTTTGAGGGCACGGCAAATTTAACTTTACATTGTAGCAAAGTGTAATTTCTTCAGTGTTGTCACATGAAAAGGTATAATAAAATATTTACAAAAATGTGAGGGGTGTACTCACTTTTGTGAGATACTGTAAGTTACACAGAGTATCTGCTTAATAAATTTATTCCGCTGAGCGTATTTAATTTATCATCAGCTATTGTTGGTGAATTGCTGTTGATCTACGGCTTCCTTATTATGGTTTATGGTCACTTCCTGGTCTGAGATGGTGGCTTGGGTGCATCCTAGGGTCACTTCTGGGTACGTGATTGTGTCATTTCCTGGCGCAACAGGAAGTGATGCTAGATGTACACAATCACTGTTTCCTAGGGTCACTTCCGTGTACATGATTGTGTAATTTCCTGGCGCAACAAGAAGTGATGCTAGATGTACACAATCACTGTTTTCCAGCCAATTGGACATGTTTACCTTTAGGAGTGTCATTTCCTGGCGACGGAACGGCCCCTTTGATTGAATTCATAGGGAGGCTTGAACCGCAAGCCAATGTGGCATGGCCACAACAATGTGAGATATTGAAACAATGCCCATTTGGATTGGTTCTTAATAATGAAGATACCTCCTAATTGGTGCACTAAAAGGAGGCTTGATTTACATGCCGGCGCCATATTGGAATGGTCCGGTTTGTCATCATTTTCTGATTTCTATCAGCTGCTCCTATACACCTCTATAAATACAAGGTATGTTGATTCAGGCACCAGGCTAATTCCTTTGAAAATGTTATGTGTAATAAAACGCGTTAGGATTGTCAAGAGTGCAGAATTGTATTGAATGCTTCTTGCCATCTGACCCATTGTAAGTGCATTACCTTCTTTGCTTTAATAAACCATTTAAACGGTAGCACGCTATGGTGTCTTTTCGATTTATCCCACATACACCTTTCTGAGTGGGGATTTCCAGATATCCATACGTGTACCATCCTTGAGTGACCTTCCTATATCCACTATTTGGAGGAGAATTCGCGAAAGCCTCTGCCATCTGTTCCAAGGAGATCATCACTTTCAGCCTGCATGACCCAATTGCTGTAAGGTACTTTGGGTCCATGCCATCTGGTGAGCGAATTATATTCTCTTTTTGGTGTGGGATTTATCACAAGTATTCACTCTTCTATGTGGGACTGGTCACCTTCCTTTTTTGTCTAATTTTGAATATTGGACTTTATTTTTGCATTTCAGTGTGTATCCCATTGCACTCACTTTAATATTTGAGCGCTGCACAATTTATGTTATATTTGGTTGCCATCACAGTCTGTTGGAGTGTCAGCGGCTATTTGTTCACTATTTTTGTTAGCGCAGTATTTTTTATCACAATAAATCGGATCGCTGCTGGCGATGTTTGGAGAAAGTGGGGACAACGCTTCATGTGTTCTGGTCTTGCCCTAAATTGACACACTTTGGGAAAGAGGTTAGAGAGATTATGCAAAAATTCACAAGAGAAGAGATTCCAGAGGATCCGGCTTTCTTCCTCCTACAATTAACTAAAATGTCAGTGACAAAATATAAAAAAATCTATTTTATGTCATCTCTCGAATGGGGCTAGGATCTTGCAACCCCCTTAGTTGGAAAAAAACAAACACCTCCAACAATTGCGTGTTGGATGTGTAAAGTAGAAGAAATAAATAGAATGGAAGATCTGATATTAACTGCTCAACATAAAAGGGAGAACTATACTGAGACATGGAATGCATGGAATATGTTTGGCCTATCAGGTGAGGGGGCAGCCCTTTTAAGGGTATGAGATGTAAACCCTGAGAGGGTTTGATGGGTGCTTCAACTAATTTGCCGTAGCTCCTTTTTTTCATATATATATGTCGTAATAAAATGGTGGGAGAGGATAGATCTAATTGAAATTAAATTGAAATGTAATGTATAACATACAGTGCCTTGCGAAAGTATTCGGCCCCCTTGAACTTTGCGACCTTTTGTCACATTTCAGGCTTCATAAAGATATAAAACTGTAATTTATTGTGAAGAATCAACAACAAGTGGGACACAATCATGAAGTGGAACGAAATTTATTGGATATTTCAAACTTTGTTAACAAATAAAAAACTGAAAAATTGGGCGTGCAAAATTATTCAGCCCCTTTACTTTCAGTGCAGCAAACACTCTCCAGAAGTTCAGTGAGGATCTCTGAATGATCCAATGTTGACCTAAATGACTAATGATGATAAATAGAATCCACCTGTGTGTAATCAAGGCTCCGTATAAATACACCTGCACTGTGATAGTCTCAGAGGTCCGTTTAAAGCGCAGAGAGCATCATGAAGAACAAGGAACAAGGAACACACCAGGCAGGTCCGAGATACTGTTGTGAAGAAGTTTAAAGCCAGATTTGGATACAAAAAGATTTCCCAAGCTTTAAACATCCCAAGGAGCACTGTGCAAGCAATAATATTGAAATGAAAGGAGTATCAGACCAGTGCAAATCTACGAAGACCTGGCCGTCCCTCTAAACTGTCAGCTCATACAAGGAGAAGACTGGATGCAGCCAAGAGGCCCATGATCACTCTGGATGAACTGCAGAGATCTACAGCTGAGGTGGGAGACTCTGTCCATAGGACAAAATTCAGTCGTATACTGCACAAATCTGGAAGATTGGCAAGAAGAAACCATTTCTTAAAGATAAAATAAAGGAGCAAAATCAGGACTAAGCCCTGTCCCACCCACTCAGCGCTTAGGTATTATGCAATCCCACACAAAGGGTGATTAGCCCTTGAGGATGAGCCAAAATGATAATTGATCACTCACGATATTCAAAACAAATAGCTTACGGCCCTCAACTGAGGGCCCTCAGTTGAAGTCTGTGATGACGAAACGCGTCAGAGCGTGAGCACGCGGCAACCAAGGCAACCCTGCATAGCGTCATACGTCACGTTGTCGATATGGCCATGGAACCAGGAAGTCAGCTACAGAGGCACCCGGTCCTTGCGGCGCGGTGGAGGCAGCATTCGTGGCGGGAGAAACAGGGGAAATTCCTTCGGTACCTCTTATCCCATGTGAGTGAAAACTTTTTAATCAATAAATATTCTGTGTGGTACATGTTACGCTATGGGTCCCCTTGTTTTCATTGCATGTGATCACTATATGAGGATATGAGGAATCGTTGATCCATATTGTCAAGCTGATACCAGGACCTGGAGGTGGATCGCCATTTGATAGTGGAGGATCACTTGATTTGGTCAAAAGGCGCTTGATCCTTGTAATGAGGGTACGTTTTGAATACCTAGGGGAGCACATTGGGGTGGTGAAGGCTCTTGGTGGTGTTTGGAGGAATAGAGGAAGATCTCTTTTTGGGACTATTCCACACTATTTCATCTTTCCGTTGCTGGGAATAAGAGACTTGTATGATACTTTGTTGCATGCCGATTTGCTAACAGGACATTCTGAGTGATTGATTAATCAATCAATACACCTGATCAATACACCTCAATCAATACACCTGATCACATTCATTGATTTGAATTACAGTTATATTTGCCTCTCTTGTTAGTAAGAGTTTATCAGCGCTGCTAGTGCATATATGGGCTTTGTTTATATACGCACCTTTTTGACATTTCTTAAAGATATCCATAAAAAGTGTCGTTTAAAGTTTGCCACAAGCCACCTGGGAGACACACCAAACATGTGGAAGAAGGTGCTCTGGTCAGATGAAACCAAAATCTAACTTTTTGGCAACAATGCAAAACGTTATGTTTGGCGTAAAAGAAACACAGCTCATCACCCTGAACATCCCCACTGTCAAACATGGTGGTGGCAGCATCATGGTTTGGGCCTGCTTTTCTTCACCAGGGACAGGGAAGATGGTTACAATGGATGGGAAGATGGATAGAGCCAAATACAGGACCATTCTGGAAGAAAACCTGATGGAGTCTGCAAAAGACCTGAGACTGGGACGGAGATTTGTCTTCCAACAAGACAATGATCCAAAACATAAAGCAAAATCTCCAATGGAATGGTTCACAAATAAACATATCCAGGTGTTAGAATGGCCAAGTCAAAGTCCAGACCTGAATCCAATCGAGAATCTGTGGAAAGAACTGAAAACTGCTGTTCACAAACGCTCTCCATCCAACCTCACTGAGCTCGAGCTGTTTTGCAAGGAGGAATGGGCAAAAACTTCAGTCTCTCGATATGCAAAACTGATAGAGACATACCCCAAGCGACTTACAGCTGTAATCGCAGCAAAAGGTGGCGCTACAAAGTATTAACTAAAGGGGGCTGAATAATTTTGCACGCCCAATTTTTCAGTTTTTTATTTGTTAAAAAAGTTTGAAATATCCAATAAATTTCGTTCCACTTCATGATTGTGTCCCACTTGTTGTTGATTCTTCACAAAAAATTACAATTTTATATCTTTATGTTTGAAGCCTGAAATGTGGCAAAAGGTCGCAAAGTTCAAGGGGGCCGAATACTTTCGCAAGGCACTGAAGATACTAGACTCTAAGGTATTTTTTTTTTTTGTATGATATTGTTTTTTTTTCTCTCTCTCTATTTGTACGGCTATGCTGTTTTTTTTTTTTTTGTAAAACCTCACTCTAAGAGTCCATTCACACTGCCGCGACTTGTGAGGCGACCTGTGTGCCCTCAAGTCGCCCCAAGTCGCTTGACATAACAAATCACATGTAAATCAATGAGAGCCGTCTTAATTGGCACTACTGAAGTCGCTCCGACTTCAGAAAAGGGTCCTGTACTACTTTGAGGCGACTTGTATCCGACTTGTCCCAATAGACTTCAATGGGAGTCGCCTCCAAGTCGGATCCTTATCTTATTTGAAACGACTTGTGATCCGACTTTGCAGGAAGAAGAAGGAAAATTAGCCAGGCATTCCCCACATTGCAGCCATGCCTACAGTTCCTGTATACTATTATCTCTGCCTGGTCTGTGTGAGTGGCACTGGTGGACACTGATTCGTGGCACTGATACGTGGCACTGGTGGACACTGCTACATGGCACTGATACGTGGCACTGGTGGACACTGATTCGTGGCACTGATACGTGGCACTTGTGGACACTGATTCATGGCACTGATACATGGCACTGGTGGGCACTAATTTGTGGCACTGATACGTGGCACTGGTGGACACTGATTCGTGGCACTGCTACGTAGCACTGATTCATGGCACTGGTGGACACTGATTTGTGGCACTGGTGGACACTGATTCGAGGCACTGCTACGTGGCACTGGTGGACACTGTGTGAGGAAAGGGATATGCAGTGTAGTTAGGGTACTATATACCACTATAATTTGATTCAATAATCTAGTTTCTGTAGGGAAAGTGTTAGGTGTCAGGGTGACCGTAGTGTAGTTTAGGGTGAACTGACTCTGACTGCTATGCCAGGGTGACAGAACTCATCCATGTCAGGGTGACCGCCATAAGAAAAAGATCATTTTTCTTAGAATTATTAGTAGAGCAGGGATAGGGCTCCGCTCCTTTTATGCCAGGGTGACAGAACTCATCTATGTCAGGGTGACCGCCATAAGAAAAAGATCATCTTTCTTAGAATTATTAGTAGAGCAGGGATAGGGCTCCGCTTCTATTACACCTATATGTGTGTATGTGTATATACATATATGTGTGTGTGTATATATACCCCTACACAGAAGTTCAGATGTTATGCCTGCCTCCAAAGACGCCCAAAAAATGCCCAATAAACGTCTGAAACAAAAACGCCCAGGTGTGAAAGGAGCAGAGCCCTATCCCTGTGCTACTAAAAATTCTAAGAAAAATTATCTTTTTTTTCTGGTTCTGGACATGCTACAGAGCTGAAACTTCACAGGTACACTTTTTAGACCCCCCAGACACTAAATCCAAAGAAATCTCTTTTTTTTTTTTTTTTCAATATTTTTTTCAATAATTGGCTCTCTATCAAAAACGACAATTTTTAAGAACTTTTTTTTTGTGTGATTGAGCATGACCCAGAACCATCATATTCTGATTGGCCAAATACAAAGTCGTACAAAGTCGTCTATCATACAAGTCACGCTGAATACGCGCAAAGTCGCGCTGAAGTCGCGCTGAAAGTCGCGCTAACAAGTAGCCCCTTATGAAGCGACTTAGAGGTCGCGGTAGTGTGAACCGGCTCTAAATCCTCAATAAAAGCCTGGAATTGAAAAATAAAATGGCGGTTATTGCAATATTTTTTATCGTGCGGCATTTGCGCAGCAGTCTTTCAAATGCATTTAAAAAACTAAACAGTAAAGTTAGCCCAATTTTTTGTATATTGTGAAAGATGATGTCACGCTGAGTAAATAGATACCTAATATGTTAAGGTTAAAAATTGCGCACACTCATGGAATGGTGAAAAACGACGGCACTTTAAAATCTCCATAGGCGACGCTTTAAACATTTTTAACGGTTACCAGTTTAGAGTTAGAGGAGGTCTTTTTTCTAGAACTATTGCTCTCGCTCTGGCAATTGTGGTGCTACCTCACGTGTGGTTGAAACACCGTTTTCATTTGCGGCCGCAACTTACGTGTGCATTTTCTTTTGCGCGAAAGCTCACGGCGGAGGGTGCGGTACTCTTTTTGGAGGGATTGGGGGTCTAAAAGCCCCCAGACCCCTCCACTGCACTTCAAAATATGCAAAATGACGAAATCTGCAATTTTGAATACTGACAGTTTTTTAAAATCGGCGCTGTTAGCAGCCAGGTAAACCGGAAGTGACGTTGGCACGTCGCTTCTGGGTTACTACATCGGAGACCCGATCAAAGCCAAATCCGGCTTTGTTCGGGACTCCCAACCAGCCGGCTGATGTACTGGCTGGTTGTTTGGGCTGCTGAGCCGCATCGGCTGTTATCTCCAGAATTCTGACCGCCAGCTCTAAAAACAGTACCAGGTTGATGCCTGCAGCTGCAGGCATCATCCGGGTACAACCACTTCTGCAAGCCGACGTACAGGTACGTCTGTTTGCGGGAAGTGGGTAATATGTGCGATTTCCCCCTTTTTTTTCCACAAATTTCCAAACTGTTTTGTGGCAGCACAGGCTATTGCCTGTGTCCTTCCTCTTCCACAGACTCTAAGGTAAAGTCCAGGTGTCCTATAAGGAGGGCGATTCTTACAAAATTTCCAGTAGAGCTTGCAAGTTATTATTTACCATTGTCACTGTAAAGAAGCCCAAATTCCTAATGCATGGAGAGCCCTTCATTAGCTCCATATAAAACAGGACAGTTCGCTTTCGTTTTGTACAGCTTATGAGTGAGCTCCTACTGCTGATCATGTACTCAAGTAAACACTGTCTTGCTCATGAAGCAAAAAAAAAAAAAAAAGGGAAAAAACACCAAAGCAATGCACCACCACTAGGGGCAGTGTGTGTGTGGGCCGGGGGGGGGGGGGGGGTGAAAAATCTGCGAAACAGCATGGGCATAAGTAAATTGCCCCTTTCTCCCAAAGGATGAATAGGGGGAGCAAAAATCCAAACATACCAATCTGTACTGCCCCAAATCAGTACTGACAGCACTGTATAACAACCAGTTCTGGTATAACCCCTCCCACTCACAGTATGCCTCAGGTTTGTAACAAAGCAGTGCCAAATACAGGACCATAGACAAAGAAAAATGTTAACTGAACCCTTCCATTCTATGGGGAAAAAACAAAACAAAAACAACTGCCTAAAATAATAAATATGTTGCATTAAAATGTATCAGTCAGCTGGTATATATAGAAGACCCTCCACAAATTAATGTACAATAATAAATACAGCGCTGAAAAAATTCCAAAAATATCGACAAATTTAAACGTGTTAAAAAATTATACAAGTGACAAATAATGGCATACTAGACACAATATCAAATAAATGATAGCGTAGGTGTGGAACCCTAGAAGAGGAGGAATGGGGCTGCTCTGTGCAATATCATTGCTCAGAGTAGGTAAGTATAACATGTTTAAAATTTGAATAATAAAAAAACAAACCTTTAGAACTGCTTTAAGACGTGACATTGCCCATTTCTTAATAAAAAAAGACTCCCTAAATGGATACTGGACAATGATTGGAAGGTGTAAGTATTTTATGAAAAATTTCCCGGCTAGGGCAATGTACCAGGCTGACGGTGTCAGGTCCTTAAGAGGTAGCCTGACATATATTATACGAATACAAAATGTGAAAATTACGTCAGGCTACAGGTACCACATTGTTTGCTGGAAAAGAGAAATGGACAGAGGGCGCACCAGCCTAGCGCATTATCTTTAAAACAATTTATTGCAATAGACATGTATACACATTATACTCACAAAACGATTATGAAACACAAAGCTCTGATGAAGGGGGAACACCCCGAAATGTGTAAGCATTTTTTTGGAGGTCTACATCCTTCCACGGCCTGCGGCAGCTGAGGATGCACAGTGGAGACCCCTGGTGGTCCCACATTGCTTATTGCCCGTGTTTTTCATAATCGTTTTGTGAGTATAATGTGTATACATGTCTATTACAATAAATTGTTTTAAAGATAATGCGCTTGGCTGGTGCGCCCTCTGTCCATTTCTCTTTTCCAGTATCTGCTTTGGATTACCACGAACCGTTGAGAGTGGCAGCACAGCCTGAATTCACTACAATTTGACCTGAATCACATTTCCATACCACCAGCCGCAAGGCCACCCCTCAAGCGCAGGAGTCATTTGCTCTTCTTACCACATTGTTTGCCTCTGATGAAGAGGGGTCACCCCTTGAAACGCGTCAGTCATATTGGACCTGGCTTGCTTTTTCCTATGCTGGTGAACAAGTGCTACAGATTTGGCATTTGTCATTTAACATACTGATGTGGTTGTTAACTCATTTGTTTGTGAGTATATTTTCTTTTACAAATCAATAAATAGTGTATAAAGAAAATGAGCTAGGCTGGACACCCTTAGTTCTAAGAGGGTAGCAAACTGCGTTGGCACCATTTACCTTGGAATTGGAGCAGTGGAAACCTACTCATCTCTGAGCACTGCATTTGATTGCAGGAGGTTGTTTCTATTCTTTTTAAAAAAAAAACTTTGGGTACTCAGGAGCTGACTGCTAAAAGCAGGAGAGGTTCAAACAGCTAGAGGGGACCAAGTCACCGTAGACAACAGTAAGGACTAACAGAGGTTGAACAGCATGTCTTTAGCAATTTGAGGCAGTGACAAGAAGGTGCTACCTCACACTGAATGGAATAAATACAGTACAGAGTGCTCAGACACAAACCTCCTCCCAGTGATGCAGAATTTAGTTTCTCACTGTTTTAACCTTTCCTGCGGTTCTAATAGAAGAAGAAGCTCTTGAAGCTCAGATCACACAGCCTACTCATAAATAAGTCTTCAGAGTCAGGGTCACACCAGTCCTTTGCCAAGGCATTGGACCTGAAAAGTGCTTAATTGCTAACATAGTACACAAAGGTCTGAAGATCACATTACAGGATGGCCCTGCTATCATTCAGACCAGCTGAATCCAGGTATGGTCTTAAAAACTATTGCTGAGGATACACTGATCTGGGTAGCTGCATAAAGGGACAAGTTAAGGCAGCTCATAGTGAAATCTTGATTGAATGACAAGAAAACGTGAGGGAAACAAAAAAAATGACTAGTAAAAACTGTTAAACTTTTCTTAGCAGAGAAAAGACATTCATCCTCCTAAGACTCTAGTAACAAATTGAGACATATTGGGAGAAGAGGGGATATACAAAGGATGACCATGTTTTTTTTTTTTGCCACTGTCCAAATCCTCCTGTAGGTGGCATTTAACCCAAATGTCTGTAAATGTCTTTGCTAATCAATGAGCAAGAAAGAAAAAGAAAATAAATACATAATTAAAAAACACAGGCTAAGGACCACAGTAACAAAGAAATTAACTGTTAAATGCAGACCATATGTTGTTACAGATTTGATACTGAAAAGCCAAGAAATCCAATCAAATTTGAATAATTATTCCAGCAGGATCTGAGTCACCAAGAATTCCAAGAAATGTAGAAGCTTAAATAATAATAAAAAAAAAGCTCTAAAAGGAAAAGGAGCATATTTTTAAACAAAAAAATAAAAATTGTGTCCAACTATAAAAACTGGGCTCTTATTTTGGTGACATAGCTATGATTTCAGCTAAAATCATTACAAAAAAATGTGAACTGCTTTTTACCCCCCTTGTGCTGTATTACTTGTGTACTATCTTTCACGTAGCTGACACAGTTTAAGGTAAGAGAAAAACAAGAACTGAGTGAGTACAACAACAAACAGAGCAATTGTCGAGCAATATTAAGATGTAACAAAAGCCAAAAACTCCATATATATATATATTCGTTTTTGATAAAGTGCTTTTTTATTGCTTTCCATAACCGATAGAAGATATTCTCTAAACTCCTGTTCTGGCTCCTGAAAGAGAGGGCAGTTCCGCTATTAGCATGAGAGTCTGCACCAGTCCACACCTTCTAATTTTAGCATTTATAACTACCTGGAAACTGCACTGTTCTTATTCTATTTTGCACAGGATGATGGTCATAGGCGTGCGCAGGGGGTGTGGCGTAATTACCCCTCCTGGCCAGGTTTCCCCCTGCAGTGTTGCTGGCTTCCCTCCTCTCCTCTCCCCTGGCTGCGGGGGGATGTTTCAGAAGGGAGAACAGGGGAAGGGGCTAGTAAATATGTAATTTACCACCCCTTCCTTTTCTAAATGAACACAGTGAACACTCACTCACTGTGTTCAATTATAGCTGAAGCATAGTAAACTGTTTACTATGCTTCAGTGTGTGAATGAACTGGAAGCTGTTCAGCACAGGGCACTTCCCATTCATTCACTGCCCCATGCAACTGAAGCTGCAGAGAAAGGCATGTGTGTTTGAGCTTTGGGGTGCACACTCAAATGCAATAGGCTGTGCACACCTAAGATGATGGGTATGTTTTTGCTTTATTTAAGATCTACTAGCTACCAGATCATATAGTAATTAGTACTTTATGGATTATGCCAGAAATGAGTTGGAGATATATTTTAGTAGTTTCATTTCTCTGAGTTCCTGATTGCAATAACATATTTTATATTAATTGTTTAGATGATCCTCTTGTTGAGTGACAACTGTAAAAATGCTGCACTTCTCACTTTCTTCCCTGATGACAATGGCCAATGAGACAATTGACAAGGAAAAAGGAGGACACTGAGAACAATAAAATCCTGAACAAGGTTCTTACCCATCCCTACTCTATCCAAAATTTAGGAAAATTATAGAAAAGTTCTACTGAGCTACTTTCCAACAAGCTCCTGATCACAAAATATAAACAAAATGCTCAAAGTAATCTATCACTAACAATTTATAAATCTATATAGCAGAGATGTTCATAGGTAGTCTGGATCATGTTATTTGTTTTTGGGATCAAATCTGGTTAAAGTTGTTAAGTAATAACCTGAGTGCATGGCCAGCATAAGAGAAATTGATTACAAAGCTAACACGTTATGTCTTACAACACTTAGCATTTGCTGACACGAGTTACCATGGTGATGTTCTTTATGTGAATGTAAAGAGACCATGCAAAGTTACATGATGCAGATCATTTTAAAGGAAAACTACACAAAAAAGTCTACATGCAAAAACAAAAAAAAGGGTTGATTTAAATAAAGTATTTCAAATGGCAACATGATTACTGAGGCTTTACAAAGTATGATTAGTGAACTATGACTTGTGTCTCTACTGATATATCAACACTCCTAAGTGCAGTACTTTAACACTGACATTTACCACCAGATACATACTAAGGCAAACATGTGAAGAATGATACTGTGACTAGCTATAGATGTACAGTCTGTTTCTTATATTTCAGTATGTGGCTATGTTCACACATTAGGATGTCTTATGATATATCATATAGCTTGAGTTTGGTCTTTGCAGAAGTGCTATATAAGAGCTGCTTTGTTTAAAGCTATTTATAGTTATACTGTACATGATAAATGCTTAAGGGTCCCTGCTCAGGCTGTCAAGGTCCGATGAGTTGGAGGTCGCTGGCTAGTGAGGGTGAAAGCTAAGGAAAAGTCCGTCCAGACCCAAAGCATACGTCAAAAATAGGAAGAGATAGTCTGGTCACCGCACACCTCACCTGGCCCGAGTGGTTAGCAGGTAAAAGCCTCAGCTCGATTCATTCAGATCACAACTTCATAAAGTTGTGCCCCGCCCTTAGGAGATGTGGTCTGGATGAATTGAGCTGAAGCTGCTTTTACCTGCTAACCACTCAGGCCGGGTCGGATGTGTGGCGACCGGACTATCTATTACTATTTATAGTTATACTCACGTTAACCCCATTACTGAATATATTCTTGCTATAATGTTTTCTACCATGAGTAGATTTTAATTGGTTTTGTTGTAAACTGTATATAAGCTAAAGAATACTCCTAAAATATTCTAGAAACTAGTGATATGCTAAAGGTATCATAAAGGCAGAACTGAGATTTCTCACGAGTCCTTTACTGCAAAGGGAGGGAATGTTTAAAATGTATTTTCACATTTGTAGTAAAATGTGAGAAAATGAGACTGTGTTTGTAATGTGTTCTTCCCACATCATGTCGAATTTCTTTTTTTCAATTTTTTACCTTTTAGCTATTTGTTAGGAGAATGTCAAAGGACATGCAAGGTTTTTTTGAGCAGTGTCAGGGTGAGGCTGTCCTAAGTCTGTCCTCATTAACAAACAATTTAGTAAGTCCAGCCTCCACACATTTAACCCTCTGTCAGAATAGAGTATTCAAATCTAGTTACAAAAGATAATGAAGAGCTGCCTGCAAAGCACTGACAAGGTAATTATGGCAAACACATTCGGCCCAGCCCCCTCATAAGCAAAGAAAATCTGTAGGATTTTTTCCTTCCTGGAGCGATCAAAATAGTGCATTTAAAAAAAAGTTAACTGCAATTTTTAAATATTTTCTAAGTTAAGCTTTGTGAGCAGGGGTATATAAAAATATAAAGTAGGTGCTATCTCAGTTTGGCTGCGGAAGTGGAAGTATACTTTGAGTTGGAGTCCATAATGACAAACCTTAAGAATAGGAGATGAATATCATATAAATGGATCTTTCCAACATAAATGAGTTAAGAAATAGAACTTTCCTGAACCCTCAATTTAAATTAGCTAAACATATTTCAGGTGCATCAAATCAACAAAGTCTTACTTGTTTCCTTTAGAAACCATCTACATTCTGAATAGAGAGAAGCCTGTCCCCTGCCAGCATCCTGTAGAATGCATCAGTCCCATACGACAGTACAAAGAGGGGTGGGGGGTAGGAATTCTTCCCTAGTAACAGCCTACAATTGGTCTAAATTTTCGGGCTGCTAAAGCCCGCGCTTTTTTCAGCTATTTAAAGCACGCTGCCATCCGGGATAACTCCAGCTCCAGGACCGGATCACAGAACAGCGATCTGCCTTGTTTACATAGCCAGGTTGTCGATTTGGCTCCCTGCCTAATGATCGGCGGGTGCCAGCAATAGGAAATAGGCTGTTCCGATTTTACTTAGTGAAGATGCCGGTGCCAGCACCCGGAGCCAATGGACAGATAGGCTTGGGGTGCCGACATCGCAGGATCTCTGCACAGGTAAGTGTCCTTATATTAAAAGTCAGCAGCTACAGTATTTGCAGCTGCAGACTTTTTATTTTTTTCCCCCAGGCTGGAACCTCTTTAAGCTCAACCCCTGCAAATCAAGAATGAAATGCCAGAGTTTCTATAGCCCAGTCAGGTCCTGGCATTTAACAGTTAAATGATTGCAGAAGGAGTTAATTCCAACTGGGGCAGTAATCAAGGAGCTATTGTACAGCCTGAGGATAGGAGCCAGGGGTCTCCACAGGGGCACAGCAACTGATTTCAAGACTAACATGTTAACTTTGCAGGCACCGCAATGTGCCCATACTTCAGTAGCAGTGTTCCATGTTGGGCCAGTTCAATTCCACATTAAGCAATCAGGGTCCATTTACAATCTATTGTTCGCTGATGTGACTTTAGTACCCAGAAACCGGATTATTTGCTATGGGGTATTACACTTTACATATCACTGAACAATAAACCAGTCTATCCATAGGGTGGAAACTTATGAGCTAGTATTCCAGTTGCAAAGAACCAGTGTCGATGTGTAATCCAATACAGAATATCAGTAAAGGATCAATGTTAATGCTGGTCCCAAAATGTTACATTTGGGATTAACAAACTGTTGCGATCTCAGTAGTTGCTATTTGAAACAATTCACCTACACCTTAATGAAACTGCCTATCTTTACAGTTATATGCAGCAGATGAACACTAAGAATGCATGCATGCGACTCATTTCCTTCAGTCTAAGATGTACATTTCACAATGATGCACTACACCATCTCAAGCCTCCTTGGATTTCTTTACCAGAATTACTGTGATGTTAGACAGCAGCATATTGAACGATGGGGGGGAGGTGTGGCTGTTTGAGTGCTTTTCACTATCTGCAAATAAATTAATTCATGAAATACTCATTCAAAATTCTGTTTCCACCAAGGCAGAATAAATTAAAGTTTAACAAATACAGCCTTGAACTGTAGCTATTTTTAACAACCATTACAGTATCTATGTATATATCTCCTAGTGATGTTAAATGTAATCAACTAACTAGTTTATGGACCCCAGACAACGTGTGAATGTAGGTTTACCATATTAGAGGACATGGATACCCCACTTTCACCATCTAAAGAGGGTAACAATAATACATAAATTAATGCAGCTCTGTAATCATTAATTAAATGTATTTTTTTAAAACAAGCAGTGTGGTATCAACTTCTTGTATAGCAGAGCTGGAGTGTGCGGGGGAAAAAACAGTACAAGCAACCAATCAGCTCATGTGCGGACAAGAAACAGGACAGGATGGAAAAACAGAGTGACAAAGAGATGAGGTTTTCACTGTACTGCTTATTCATTCACTGTCCAGTCACAGGCTAGGGCAGGTGCAGGATGAGCTGGGCTCAGAGGGTTGAATGTTGCTGGCTGTCAGACTGAGCAAAACTAGCGGCAGATAAAAGTACTGTATTTGAAATATCTGAACTGAAGCTGAAAACTAAAGCAAAAGCTGGTTTTGTTATTGTATCTCTTAAAAGGCTGTTCTTTTTTATCTTGTTATTTTGGATAGAGTTCTACTCTACCATATTCAAAATAATAAAGTTCTCAAAAAGAAGTATCAAGTTCCACAGGCAGGGGTTCCTATATCATCAGATTACTGAAAAACACAATTAGGTTGCACAATTGATGCACTCTACAGCCATGCTTGATGGACAGAGGCTGTGGTTCCCGTATGCATTTATGTCAGGTTGAATGTCTAGGTTTAACCTTCAGTTTGACTGGAGTCAAACTTTATCAAGCCAAGTGCAGCTTCCACAATAAATAGAATTATAGGGAAATGAAATTCAGTTTACCTTTTCGGTTTGTTGTTTTATTTCCTCTTTATTTGTCTACCTTTTGAAATAATTTGCATCCATTATACGAGTTAAAAGGAGCGGAGAAAGACGTGTGACTATTACACCCAGAAATGTATTTCACGCAATTTCTCATTATTTTTTTCTTTTGTTTTCAATTATCAGTACTGAAGTCTTATTTCTTCTCCTTTTTAAATGTGTCTTTTCTATTTGTCTAATAGTAGTTTTATTTATTTTTTTTAACTCTTCCAGATGCCATAACATCATATGCCCACACTTGGTTCTGGTTTCCAAGCACTTAAGTAGATGATTCACAACTGACCTTCTCTATGTACAAAGGTACGGATCTTTGGCAGATACTACTACTATAACTACATTAATCTATTTACATGGCGATTTCATTGCCCTGAGCCCAGATATATATGGCATGTCTACAACTCCAAACCTGGTGCTATGTCTCCCATTAGAAACATTTTAAACATAACAGTTTACAACTGTATTAATGTCCTTGACATCATTTATATTAGAACCATTTAAAGAAGATGTAAACCCAATAACAAGAATCATCCATAAGCTTTAATGTGCTAATGTTTTTTAACCTGCGGCTTTCATTTTTAATTGGCGTTTATTGAAATTTTGAAAGATCAAACTGCAATTAAATTAAAGAAATGTATATCTACAGCTTTCATTAAAATAATACCTGCCATTAACATCCTTGTTCAGAAACGACCTGTTATAGACTACCTGCCATGACAACACTCTCTCTCCCAAAAGTGTTCCTGCATTGTCACCCTACCATTGGAGACTTATGCAGGATACTACACTATACACACTATAGTATATAGCAATGATGGTGAACCTTGGCACCCCAGATGTTTTGGAACTACATTTCCCAGGATGCTTATGAACTCTGCAGTGTAGTTAAGCATCATGGGAAATATAGTTCCAAAACATCTGGGGTGCCAAGGTTCGCCATAGCTGCTATATAGCAATGTTAGTACAGCGATCTCACCGACTGTGCTCTTCTGTTCTGACAGGGGGACTTCCCCCTTGCCAGGACACACTGATCAGCACTTGCAGCCATTGGTTGTGAGTGCTGATCCAATGCCGGTCAGATGCTGGTTTTCCAGCATGCCCGCTTGACAGATGCACAACATTAGACTGGCTTCTGTTGGACAGGCTGATGTACTCATTAGACAAATGTTGGCCAGTTTCTGTTTTACCAGCCTTAAAGGGTATGTTAAGTAAAAAAAAAAAAAAAAAAAAAACAGCTGATTTACAATATTCAGCTCTTTCCCCTATTCTATAGGGGATTATAATTACATAGACTGTGAAGGTCCATTTTATTCTACACCAAAAGAGACAGATAGATTATTAGGCAAGACTCAAGTTAAAAAAAAAAAAAAAAAAACTAGTAGTCCCAGAGGCAGATCTCAAAAATTCCCAAATAAGAATACAGGCCTACTATCTACTGTACCTTTTGCTAACCTGTGCAGGTTTATTGGTATTGATTTTTAAGTCTGTAAGTAGTAACTACATCTAATTATAAGAGATAAATTAACTACTGCCTTATCAAAGGCATCTGCTCCTCTTTTCATTTCGCACACTCAACAGAAGGGCCCTAAACAGAAGCACATTAAAATCAAATTGAAATCAATGGAGAACAAGCTCATCAAGCTCCTGCGTACCGTGAAACCTCTTCAAAGCTGGAACACTTGAATATTCCTT
Source organism: Pelophylax lessonae (assembly GCF_965119305.1). Lineage (NCBI taxonomy): Eukaryota > Metazoa > Chordata > Amphibia > Anura > Ranidae > Pelophylax > Pelophylax lessonae. The sequence continues at coordinate 371,820,569 of NC_138770.1, forward strand.
TCTGCAATGTATAGCATTTCAGACTGTGTTCTCTCATTAGGTTGGCTAATTGGTGTTTTCCTCTTGTGTAATAATTAGAATGAAGACATTTACAAACTCCTCTTACCATAGAAACATGTAGTGCTATTAACCAACATAATTCTTTTTGGAGATAAAGTATTCCACTTAGAAACATCTGAATTTACTATAAACATATCAGCAAGCCACCAATACCACAAAATACTCCTTAACACAACCAAAATGATATAAGCTACTACTGCCATTGCATCTATCACTAATGGCGTTTTTTTAATTTTTAAAGTGTTTGTATTTTTAAACTATAAAACATATCCGGAATTGTGGTTAGAAGTATAAATTGAGAGGTAAGCTGAACTGTGTTAAATGACTTGTAAACCCTAGAGCATAAAACAAAACCTCTCATTGTTATTGCTTTCATATCTTCAGACTTAATTTATAGAAAACAGTAGATAAAAAAACATTCTGCCAATACAGTGACAATACTACATTATAGGGTCTCTTTGTAGGCCCAACATTGTCATGCATTGTCCTAGTTTGGACAACATGTCTGAGTGCCGAAGCATAGCATGCCAAAATGTGCAGGCACCATTAAAGGTCTCCAGTGTAACTTCTCCTGTTCTGCCCACAACTTGTTTGATTGACAAGCTTCTGCAGAATAAAGTTTATTTAGAAAAAAGGAAAACATTGACAAGGTAATTAGGTGCAATCCAGAAGGTACAGGCAATGACAAACTTGATTAGCTGCTTACTTTTCTGCAGAGTGATAAACTGATGGAGGAGGGACCAGCAGAAACTTGACTACAATGAAACAAGCATACAAACAACTGTATGTCCTAGGACATGAACATGTGGTCCCAACGCGAGCATGTGACAATGCATTGTGCATGCTCCCCAACAAGAAGTTCAGGCAGTTGCTTTTGTGAGCTACAAGTAGAAAAAGGTGACTGGACCGTAAATAATTATACAGATGCCAAAAAGATACTAAGATTATGAAAGACATATTTTCTACTTTGGTTTGACTGGAAAACATTTATAAGACCCCAAAGTCTTCCTGTCCTAGAGACAACCTTTTTTATTAGACAAAGTGAGGAATCTCTCCAACAGAGCCTCCGATGGAAGTAAAACTTGACAGAAGTTCTAAACCTTGCCAACGCCATCCAAAGCTAATAAAAAACATTTTACTATACTGTAGATTTGCGTTAATTTACACTTTATAATACTTAAAATGACTCGCTTTAATATACAGCAGGTAAGTTGTTTTAATCACAAAATATCAGGTAGCCTTTAAATGCTTCCATGGTAACTGCAAATTCTTAGAGAAACCTCCCTGCATGCCTGGTAGCTCATCTGTGAAAAATGATGCTGGTGAAGCAGCTGGTTACAGAAAAGTTGACCTAAGCATTTTTATACCTTTCTCACATGTTAGGAGAAGAAGAAACCAACATGCATTCATATTAATCATTCTGACCCATGTGCATTCACTTTAAAACAGGTGTATAAAGACAAATTATCTTCATTTTTTTCTTTAATGTGTTTGTGTGTTCAAACATATCATTAACCCCTAGGAGCCTAAGCCTTTTTCTGATATATGTTGCTTACAAGTTAAAATCAGTATTTTTTTGCTAGAACATTATGCACCCCAAACATTTATATATTTAGCAGAGACCCTAGAGAATAAAATGGTGATCCTTGCAATATTTTGTCACACAATATTTGCGCAGCGGTCTTTCAAATGCAATTCTTTGAAGAAATAAACTTTTTCATGAATTACACCGAGTAAATAGATACCAAACATGTCATGCTTGAAAATTAAGCACACTCTTGGAATGGTGACAAACTACGGTACTTAAAAATCCCCATAGGCGATGTTTTAAACATTTTTAACAGTTAACTCTTTAGAGTTACAGAGAAGGTCTTGTGCTAGAAATATTGCTCTCGCTCTAACGATCATGGCGATACCGCACGTGTGGTTTGAATACATGTGCGGGCGTTCACTTCTGCATTACACTGTCCATTTAAAAAAAAAAAACGATTTTTTTTTATTAGGTTTATTGCTGTAAACATCCCTTGTGACAGTAATAGGCAGTGACAGGTATTTTTATGGAGGGATCCTTTGCACTTAACCACTTGCCGACTGTCCACAGTATATTTACTGCGGCAGTCAGCCCCTCACAGGCAAAGCGACGTAGGTCTACTTCGCTAGCCTGTGAGGCTCTGGGGAGCGAGCGCGCGCCGCCAAATGCGCGCTCCCGCTCGGTCACGGACCCACTCGCGCGTGTGGCCGGCGGACCAGATGTACGCCGGGCACTCGCGATCGTCCGTGACAGCGGGAGAAAGGCAGGCGGCTGATGTAAACAAGCCGCCTGTCATTCTCCCCTGTGTAAGAATAGTGATCATACGGTTCTACTATGTAGGACCGTTAATCACTGTTCCTACACCTCAAGCCATAGCCAATCACAGTTAGAATCACGCCCCTAGGGACACACACCACCCCTCCCTCTCAAAAACAGTTAACCCCTTCAATGCCAGTGTAATTTTACAGTAACAGTGCATATGTATAGCACTGATTACTGTAGTAATGTCACTGGTAATTCCAAAAGTGTAAAAAATGTCAGTCAAGGGTCCGATCTGTCCGCCCCAATGTGGCAGTCCCGCAAAAAAAAAATTGCAGATCGCCGCCATTACGCGTTAAAAAAAAAACAACAAAAATTACAAAAATCTTTCCCTTAGTTAGTAAACACAATAACTTTTGCGCAAACCAATTAAAAGGGGGGGGGGTGTCCCCTCCTGCTCCTTGTAACGACAACCAAGCAGCTGCTCAGCCACATCGTTTTTTTTACAAGAAAGCTGACTGTTGGCTCTAAACAACGGTACCGAGGTGTTGCCTCTTGCTGCAGGCATCACCCCGGCACAACCCCCTGAAGCTCAGGCTGCATATTTGTGTTCCGTCAGCGTGAAGGGGTTAAGAACTCAAAATACTTTTTCTCACTAACTGCACAGTTTTGTAGATTTCTAAATATAACCCAATATAAAACCTACTAACAGAATGGTCAGATGCTTAAAGTAGACCTCTTAATGATTTATGTGTGGTGACCTACGTTTTTCCGCACTGGATGACAATTGTCCTCTATGTGCCTCATTCACATCGCAATGTTGGTGTAATGTGTGGAGTGCAAAAATGCTGCATGTCTGCAGCAAGATGAAATTGTGAAATAAAGTAAAAAAACAAAACAAAAAGGAAAGAAAGAAAACAAGCAGTCTGATACACTGAAATGCACATCATACCATTTCATGCTGGAGCTACCAGTGCACTAACATGCACAATAAAACACTACATTTTACCGTGCAGGATAGTGTGACCATAGTCCTAAAGTATTTTGGTTATAGGAAAGGGGGCATACCCCTATAACCCCTGTCCCCTGTGTCCCACTGGGGAGAGACTAATGCCTCGTACACACGCAACGATTGCTGGCCGTGAATCTTCGGCCAACGCCCGATCGATTGTCGGCTTGTTAGTATGATGCTTCCGACAACCGACAGCGACTTTTCGGCCGAACAAAATCTGGTGTGCATGCTATAAAATTTTTGTTGGCCGTCAACAGAACGGCCGATTTTCCGTCAGTCAGTACAGATTTCGGCAGACAAAATTCAGATGAGCAAGACTGGGCATGCTCAGAGAAGAAAAAACACACGGAAAGTTAACCAGCACATGATATCACTTCTGAAGTTGGTTTTTGTTGGCCGAGAAAATTCGTGTGCAGTCTAGAGCACATTTCAACCAACACAACAACACTGGACAAAAGACGGCCGATCGGTCGGCCGATAATCGTTGCGTGTGTACGAGGCATTACCTTCACTTCCTGCCCAAAAGCAAAATATGGAGTGAGAGGAAATCCCTGCAGATTAAGGGAATTCCGTGGGGGCCCCCCAGGTCACCAGAACTAGTGTCCCGTTTGGAAGATTTCCTGTCTAATACTTTTCTAAGTACATCCCAAAATTCCAACTTTCAAATGATACTGGTAAACAGGACAAATGGAGAGAGTACATCTCCCTAATGAGGGCACAGACTGTGTTCCAATTCCTTTTTCACCCTCTTCCAAAATGTAAAAAAATGTTTTGCCTTTAACAACATTTCATTAACCTCCCTGGCGGTATTCCCGAGTGTGGCTCGGGGTTAACTTTCAGTACCAAAGCGGTAACCCCGAGCCACACTCGGGATTACAACAGAATGTTACTCACCTTCCCTGCGATCCCCCGCCATCCTCCGCTGTGACCTCACACTCTCTTGCCGCTCTGTGCACGGCCGATGCCGGCACTTGCCTTCCGGTTCCCTTCCCTGCGAGCGTTGCGACGCAGGGGGGTGGAACCGGTGGCAAATTCAAAAATGTAAATACACTAATGACATGATACAAAGCTGTGATCCTAACGGAGCACAGTGTATCATGCCATTTCACCACAGGATTGCAACTATTGACTTTTCCAGTGCCCTGCCTGTGCTTTTCCAATGCTTTGTGCCTGGAAAATTTTGAACGACCATGGCATCCAAAAAGCGTTCTTTTTGCGCAAATGCGCTTTTAGACGAACTGGAAAAAAGCAACAGCGAAACTGAGTTACTTGAAGAACTGAGCGATAGCGATTCGTGGGAAAATTCGTCATCAGGTACGGAAAGTGACGTCAGCAACAATTCTGATGTCTCTTTCTGGCACATAGCTTGTGGAATTTGGGAAGTGTATCAAATGATTCTTCAGAATTTCCAATGGAGCTATGTGCCAGAAAGAGACATCAGAATCGTCGCGGCCGTCACTTTCCATACCTGATGAAGAATTTTCCTGAGAATCGCTATCGATCAGTTCTTCAAGTAACTCCGTTTCGCTGTCGCTGTTTTCCAGTTTGTCTAAAAGCGTTTTTGTGCAAAAAAAAAAAGATTTATGGATGCCATGGTCGTTCTTTATTTTCCAGACACAAAGAACTGGAAAAGCACAGGCAGGGCTCTGGACAAATTCTGATGAAATTTTGCTGGGACTCCTAACATGTTAGTATTTAGCAAACAAAACTCAGAGAGTTTATTATATAATCAGTATATCATGTGTAAATCATGCGTACATCTTCTGAGCAGACTGCATTTGTTTCGTGTCCTTTAGTGCACTTTGATTGCTAAACAGAAAACACTGCACAACTTTCAAGCTAAAACAGCCTCTGATCTTTAGCGGGTAGTAACTGGAAAGCCCAATACTTTAACCAAATTACATCAGACACCACGTCCCCATAGACTTGGAAATAATAAAGGAAAAGCTAGATATGATCTTAGGTGAGTAATTCTATGCTTCACTCTTTTAGGACCTTCTGATATACCACTGAGATCTCCCACTATAACTAAACGTACACCTGTTGGACTGGAGTCCCATATACCTTAGTTAGGAATAGTTTAGGATATAACCTATCAGAGTACATTGTGACTGTTTACTTAGCTAGAATATGGAATTCACTGCTCTGTTTTTTATATATCAGGACCCCGATTGTATGTTGTTTTCTATATGCAGGGTTTAAAGCTGCTCCGTTTAATGATTACCTACCAAGAATAGTGTAACAACATAGGCATCAGTCTCAAAAGATATACTGTATGGGTAAGTGTTAGGCCTATTCACCTTTGAGCAGATAGTGGCGATTACTCCTTTATATTTCTTCATTTATGGATAGTACTGTAGTTATTTTCAGGATCTTCCTTTGTGTGCTCCCGCACTGGACCCGAGAATGGTTATTTGCCAACAGTGTCACTTCTGTGAAGGACACAGATATGCTTTTATTAAATGTACTGACAATATGTTGGAATTATATATTTTTCATTGTAATGAATAGTGTTTTGTAACTATTTGTACTTCTAATTAGATTACATATCGTTTTGTCTTTAACTCCTCCTGAAGAAGTGGGAATTCGTGAAACATGTAGAGGCAAAAGAAAGGATAGTGGAATTCCCCAAGTGTATATTATAAAGACATCTTATACACCCATATTTATATGTATACAGTTTGTACGGGGAGTTATTTTCTCCAGTTAATGTGAAGACAGAATATTTAGGTTTTAATAATATGTTTCTATCATCGGAGCGAAAAATTATGTTGGTTGTTATCCTTGGAGTGCCTAAAAAGTCCATATCTAGATTTTCCTTGAATAACTGCACAACTTGACTCATGATAAATCTTGCTTCTTAACTTTAAAAATAATAATAAGAAAAACCTCTGATTTATGTGGCTCTGTGCACTCTCAGCATATGTGCAGAAAGGTCTCCTAAGTCCATTCTACAAAAAAATCTGGAGAAGTCTTTATTTAGGCATTTTATTGATGTGTCTTCTAGGAAAATGCTTCAGACGTACCAGCCGTTTGGATTCCTATTGTTTTACATTCTTTTCTTTGTGTGCAATCCGCACAGCTATTTATAGCTTCAGTCAGACCACTTCCAGCATGGCGTAATCCTTTCCTACGGCTGTCAAGATGGGAATATTGCCGTGCGGTTTGAGGAAAGTTAAGCTAAAGAAAAATCAGGATGCTATTAAATACAGAGGATTGTTCATTTTTTTTTTAGCATGGAAAACAGCGTGATACTGAAACACACTCCACTTTGTCCAAGGTGTGTTTTTAGTGAATCGACATGCTCCACTTTGATCAAGGTGTGTTTTTAGTGAATCTACATAAACTTTTGCAATTGAGGTTTTTTCAATGGATGACAAGGCAGGTTTTCTTTAAGTTAATGGCTTTGGATCTATTGTATTTTTTGATTGTTTAAAGATTATGCATAACCAAAACTTTATTTTAGCTTTGGATAAAGTAGGGAAGAGTTAAAGTCCCTGCCAAATTATTTTTTGCTGTCTACATACCATTGGGAAAGTTCTCCTTGACATCCTTCACTTTGCAACTAGAAATTTCCTAAAATGAGAAGAAATCCCCTTCTACGAAGTTTTCCTTGGAACAGGAACCTCCAGTTGAAGATTTTCCATTACCTCTTGTTCTGGGGACAACTCTAAAATTTCGGTGTTTACCCTTATTTATTTCTTGGTGTCAATAGTCACCAGTACAAATATAGGGATAAGTCTTTTCAATGCGGACACTGACAGCAATAAAAACATGACAGCGGGGCTAACCACATGTGGAAGTAAAAAAAAGGTGCTCAATTCCCCCATCAACACTGACTGCGTTGATGGGGGAATACCTAGCGCAGAGCTATTGTGTTCTGCTGGTGGGGGGGTGCAGGGAGCCTTGCCCTCAGACAGAAAAGAATGATTACTGCTAGCGGGTATAGCTGCCAATAGTGATAGTGTGTAAATAATACAGTAGGCAGGTTGTACCCAAGTTGATCAATGGATCAACTTGGGTACAATCAGCCTGCCCATAAATGGATCGTATCTCAGCCGATCTCTGCTGAAATGGCATAATTTCGATCCCAGTATGGCTGGCTTTAGTCAGACAGAGTTTTTTCTGTTTAAACCATTCTGTTTCTCCAGCGTTTCACACCATATCGAGTTACATTCTCCAACTTTATAAAGCTGACGCACTCCTATGAAACTTGGACCATTTGTGAAAGCAACATCCAGGTTTCCTTTTTACAGTGGGCATATTAACAGCTACATTAGCAAGTCCAACAGATTACTGCAGGTTTTTGCTGTAACCCTTATTTTTTTGTTTTGTTTTTTAATCTCCTTTAGTATTGCACGTTGTACTCTCATCATTGCAGCCATTTTGTGGGAGTGATTATAATGTATAATGACCCATCATTGTACATCATTTTTTCTTTCAACCCTTGAAGAACTGGGGAGTTTTGTTTGTGATGAATCATGCTTGAAACAGTTCAAGACTGGATAAGAGCATTTCATGAATGACTGAATCTATTGTGAAGGCAATTTTACCCTACCCCTTACTCAGTCTATGATATTATACTGCTGTAGTTACTGGTATTTCATCCACTCCTCATAAATATGTGATAATCACAGTGACCTGTGGCCCCTTTTGTTGGACCTTCGTCATCAACAGAGATATGTGCAGCATGCTGCTCATAGTATTTTAGAGCTTCTGCTTCAAAACTCAACGCCACAATCAGCAGAGAGGTGAAAACAGGGTCAACACAGACCATGGAGGAGGAGAAGAGGAAAAAAATTTCAACAAAAGGAAACCATCATATAGAGGGTAGGGGAAGGGTAGTAGCACATCACTGACAAATGCTAAACCTAGGGTGCAGAAACTAAGTCATCATCCCAGAAGTTTTCATTACTGCAAAAGCAGGACAGATGTCAGACCACAAGATTTGTTGAGGTGGATTAACTAGGGTCTATGTATGTGAATAAAAATATGTACTCTGCTTCACATTAGGCAAATCACTTCCTTCTTCTAAAATATATATATATATATATATATATATATATATATATATATATAGTTAAGGAATTTAGCAACTGAATTTGCAGATTCATACTTTTCTCTGTTCAGTTCAACAAAATATTTTTTGTTTCACTATGTTCTTTCTCAAACTGGTTTCTGCCTGCACCTGGCATAATTTCAGTGGTGTATTGAGAAAAATTTCAGTGTCTGTATCATTATAGAAGTAAATGAACTGAAATGAATGGTTTTACCAAAAACGAAACTCCTATTGTAGCAGATGCCCATAATTTGACTTGTATCTTATAGCAGCTTTAAAGCAGCTTTAAAGTGATTGTAAACGATCACCTTGTAAACAACCCATTCCGATTTACATATTTCTCTTCATTCTTTACTGATAGTGGTGACACTATAAAATTGGCAGCACCTTATGTGGTCTTTTTTTCTTTCCTGATTTTTAAAGAGTTCTATTTCTGACACCTAGTAGTCCAGTCAAACACCGTTCATTCCTTTGATAGTGCACTGGTTCCACCCTCGAGCTCTCCTGCTTAGTGTGATATGTTTTTAACAGGAAAGCAGAGGGACTGGCAGAAACACCAGGGATTTCACACAAAGGAAGCAAAGAAAGAGAACAGGATACTTTTTCATACAAGTATATTGTACAGCAGACACATATTAGGAATTTGAAATGCTGGGATAACAAACACTTTAAGGCGGAGTTCCACTCAAAAGTGGAACTTCTGCCTGTCTCCTCCCCCCCTCCGGTGCCACATTTGGCGCCAAAGCAAGGTACGTCAGAAGTTTGGCCCTCTCCTCCTCCCTCTGCTTCCAGGCCAGTGAGCGAGCGCAGAGCTTCGAGCATGCACAGTAGGGACCTGGCCGTGAAGCCGCAAGTTTTCACTGCCGGGATTCCTTATCGGCAATGGCGGCGGCAGCATCCGACAGCTGATGGAAGCATCGGCTGTGGTGCCAACATCGCTGGATTCAGGGACAGGTAGGTGTCCTAGAATTAAAAGTCAGCAGCTACAGTATGCGTATCTGCTGACTTTTAATTTACGGAGGGGGAGGCCGGAACACCGCTTTAAGGGAAAGGCACAAAGCCAAGCACACAAGCAGAAAAAATATATTTCCAAGGGCATTCTGCACACCAACCGACTGTACAAAATGCCCACTAGTTGCCAAATGAAACATCATTTGACACTTACGACTTTTTTTTTATCATTCTAAATTACAAAATGGCTCGTAAAGCAATTATACATTTATTTATTTATTTATTTATTTTTCTAAAATAAGAGTTTTCTGTTAAAAATATGGTATGTATGTTAGTCAAAGCAGGGCAGCATATTGTCCTGTGAAAGTTTAAACACTTCATCTTATTCACTGGTCATAGAGTGCTTCAAACAAGATAAGGATTTTAATAAACTCCTTAACAAGCCTTCTAGAAAAACATCCACTCATCCAGTTAGCCATAAAGTGGTTTACAGTTTAAACACCGCAATAATGATATCTGCCTGCCAGAGGTAATTCTGACAAGCAGAATTCCAACAGTGTAAAATACAGGTGTCACGATGCAACTCATAGTAGTAATGCATGGTTTCACAAGCAGCGCTATCTGTTATTGTGTTGTATACTTTGTACCTTATGACTCATATTTTAAACTGATAGCACCTTGAATGGCTAGTCTGTTCATTATATCTTATTCCGTCTCTGCAAACAGCTTACAAAGTCTGCTTTTCCATGTGGCAGACAGCACCTCCCAGAATAGTGTATCTTTTTGTAAAAACGGTGACCCAATCCCATTAGGTACTATATAGAATATAATATATACAATATAATGTATGATACATATGATACATCTTTGCGTGCTATGTAAAGATGTGGGCTTCCAACAATTGGGTAGGATTTGAGAAATTACACATATTATAAATGCACCTCCACAAGAAGTAATGGGTCTACAGCATTTATTTTATGACTGATCATTTTTTTGTTTTGTCATTTGTATGAATCTACAATTTCTCTCCAGTGTAAAGAGTAGAGGTTTTCACACAAGTATACACTTGATGATTATGAGAAAAAGAAATGTTGGTATATTTTATTGCATTTGACAAATTATTTGCTCTTTCATGCCTCACACAGAATTTATTTCAGTGTACAAGACTATAAAGCCTATTCAACTTTCTATCCAACATAACTAATCTTCCATTTGCCTATCCCAAATACTGGCCATCTTGCGGTAGTGGTTTTAGAATACATTAAAACTGTTGACTGAGAGTAACTTGGTTTGAGAGCGTTTTGCATGACAAGCAATCTTTTTTATAATTTCGGACTTGGTAAACAAGCGATATCTTGATATACAAGTAGTGTCACGTCATAACGGAGTATAAAAGAGAAGAGAGGTGCCTCTAAATGTAGCAATATGGTTACATTTAATGAAGGTACAACGTTTAGCAACTCACATGGTTGATGAATAAAACAGGCACGTCTAAGTATGCAGGTATCTTGGGTAAAGCTGTCCACATAGACCATCCTCCGCACCGCCATCAACGTTAATCCCTTCCACACTGCGCTAAATGAGCGCTTCAAGCCTCGCTTTCAGATCATTCTACTGCAGGGTAGTCTTCCCGGTCATGACAGCAGACCGACAGCGGTGAGAGCCAGCAGGGCAAAGGATGGTCTATGTGGACAGCTTTACCCCTGGATGCCTGCATACTTAGATGTGCCTCTTTTAATAATCAACCATGTGAGTTGCTAAATATTGAACCTTCATTAAATATAACCATATTGCTACACTTAGAGGAGCCTCTCTTCTTTTTTAAATATTGTAGTTCCTGCTGGATTTTGCTTCTAATCCCCTTGTGGAGGCTGCTATTTGTGGATGGCCATTTTATGGTTACACAACCTTGCTAATCACATTGCTATTAACTTTTTATACGGACTATAAACTGAAGGACTTATGCATAAATGGTTGTGGAATGAATCATCTGAGTTTCCAATATTTCTTATAGGGAAATTCGCTTTGATATAAGAGTGCTTTGGATTACAAGCATGTTTCCGGAACGAATTATGCTCGCAATCCAAGGTTTTATTGTATATCAGTATCCTGTTGCTAATTATCACAGACCTCTGCTATGCAACCCATATAGTCAGACTCTCAGTGCTTATGACAGTAGGCAGAAAAATTAATTTGGTTCCTGTGCTCATAAATCATTTTAAGCTAAAGACATATCTTAGACCATTCTATGAAAGATGGCTGATGGGCCAGTCCAGTTAAAATTGATACCATACTATGCATTATAGGGTCATTTTTTATAATTTCTGGTGTGACCAGTGACAAAATGCCAGCCAAGGCATGACAGTGTCAACTGTGGGGAGTGAGGTTGGTGTACTTTTTTTGCTTGAGCCACCAAATTGTGGGGCTTCTCTGTGTCACCGAAGAATGACAGCTGGCTAAATAGGCAGATTCAAACATGGTACATACCGTGTTTCCTTGAAAATAAGACTGGGTCTTATATAAATTTTGGCTACAAAAAACACACTAAGGCTTCTTATTCAGGGATATCTTATTTATTTACGGTATGAACAATGACGATCATAAAGTGGTTGTAACCCTAAAAAACAATATCCAGATTCTTTAAAGCATGATAGAGAGCACGGTGCTTGTGCTGTGTCATTTACCCCACTTTTTGTTGTAAAAAACCTGGAATAAAACAATAAAATGTTTTTTAAAAAGTTCCTGTGTCCCCGGTCTTCTCTTCCCCTCTTCCCCTGTCAGCTCAAGAGTCAGCATTATGACATTCTGTAATCCCAAAAATAAACCTTGGTTAACTACCTCAATACTGGGCACTTAAACCCCCTTCCTTCCCAGACCAATTTTCAGCTTTTAGCGCTGTTTGCATTTTGAATGACAATTGCGCGGTCATGCAACACTGCACCTAAACCAAATTTGTGTCCTTTTTCCCCCACAAATAGAGCTTTCTTTTGGTGGTATTTGATCACCGCCAGGTTTTTTCTTTTTTGGTGCACAAATAAAAAAAGACGGAAAAGTTTGAAAAAAAAAAAAAGTTTTTTTGTTTAGGTTATAAAATGTTGTAAATAGATAAGTTTTTTTCCTGCACTGATGACGCCGCACTAACAGGCACTGATGAGGAGACACTGATGGGGTGGCACTGATGGGGTGGCACTGATATGCAGCACTGATGGGCACTGATAGGTAGCACTGATATGCAGCACTGATGTGCACTGATATGTGGCACTGATAGATAGCACTGATATGCAGCATTGGTGGGCACTGATAGGCAGCACTGATGGGCACTGATAGGTGGCACTGATAGGCGGAACAGATCAGCACTGATGGGCGGCACTGACCGGCACTGATGGGCGGCACTGATGTACACTGATAGGCAGCACTGGTGGGCAATAATGGGCACTGGTGGGCAGCACTGATAGATGGCAATAATGGGCACTGGTGGGCAGCACTGATAGATGGCATTGGTGGGCAGCACTGATAGGGAGGGCACCACTGGCAGGCTCTCTGAGCCCTGTTTGCCATCCCTGGTGGCCATGGTGGGCATCCCTGGTGGTCATGGGTGGGCATCCCTGGTGGCTCTAGTGGCACCCCCCCTCCCAGGGCTGCACTGGTAATCAATGTTCTGATTACCAGCACAGACCCCCCCCCCGTGATCAGTGAGTAATTAGAAATACTCACTGATCCCCCCGGCTGCAGTATCGATCCTCTCTTCTTCTCCTCACTGACAGGGTCTGTCAGGAGGAGAAGAGATCGAAGCCGTTACAACGACTGTGTTTACGTTACATGACAGCTGTGATTTGACACAGCCGTCATGTGATCAGCAGGGCCAATCACAGGGCCCTCCTGCCGCATCTTGTTGCTCTGTGTCCGAGGGACACAGGCACATCGAGATTGCGCCTCTGCGCGCGCCTGCGGCGGCGCGATCTCTCTCCTTCTGAAGGACGTTCCGGAACGTCCGATCAGAAGGATGAGACTCCCACCCGGCTACTGTACATATACGGCTAATATGTTAAAGGTGGTTAAAATCATTGTAAAATGATGTAATCTGTTTTGTAAAAAGATTATATAATGTGCAGTGTTTCTCCTTTTGTAACTTTATTGTGGAAAATACTTTATATACAGTGCTGCTGGACATTCACGTGATCTGCCGGAGCTCTTCTTCCCCGCTCCGAATGCTGCAGAGGAATGGGCCTAGATCCCTGCTAACGTTAGCTTTGCTCCGAGCACTGCAGAGGGAGCAGAGGTGAAGATCTCCGGCAGGTTATGTCACGTGCTGTAAATCAGATATTTTCCACAATAAAGTTACAAAACGAGACACACTGCACATTATATAGTCTTTTTAAAAAATGGATTACATGTGTTTACAAGGACTTTAACTAGGGCTTATTTTTGGGGTAGGGCTTATACTGCAACCATCCCTGAAAATTATGCTAGGTCTTATTTTTGGGGTAGGGCTTATTTTCAGGCAAACAGGGTAATTGCAAGACAAACGCAAGACAGGGTGGAGGTCAAGGCAGGTAGCAATCAAGGTCAAACTACAAGCCCAAATCAGGGCAGGTAGCAGGCAAAACCAGAAACTGAGGGAAATCCGTATAAATAACAAAGTGCAATCTGAAAACATGAAATAGGAAAAGGTAGTAAAACACATTTTAATTAATCACTGACTGAATATTCTGAAATCTATTTAAGCGCTATAATTAGGGCCAGGTGTGCAATTGCAGTGTGATCAAACTTCAGTATCACAGAAGATGGATGAAGCTTTTAAATATCTATTTGGGAGCTTTCTGTAGCTGACCATTAATTAAATTTTTCCATTGTACAAATGTTTTCAAGTATACAAACTAACAACTACTTGAGTTTTTAATGTTTCGCCACTATTCTAAAAAAAGTGGTTTTAATGTAGTCTATGTATCTGTTAAAGAAATTTCTAGTTACTTCCTGTTCTGGCAACTTTTCACAAGAAAAACCCATATACTTCTGCATTTTTTTTTTAATGGACTAAAAACGTGAATGTACAGTATATTGACTAAGTAGCAGTGTTAGTATTCTGGTTTCAGTTTCTAAAAATGACTCTGCAAGCATGAGTGGTTTTCCTTGCATAATCTATGAATATTTCTCTGATCAATTTATCGCTGATTGTGTGTGACTTATGACTGTGGTAAGAACATGAAAAAGTAACCTGCCAAGAATAGGGAATATAATGTTTTATAAATATAGTAAAACAGTTTGTAATACACATACCTTTCATAAGTAATTTGCCTTCTATTTCTTCATGTACAGTATAACAAGCCACTGTAAAAGCCACTGAACTAAAACGCAAACAAACTGTAAGCTCCATAGGTCTGAATAAAGCTGGATATGTTAGGGCTCATTTCCACAATATGCATTGTCATACACTACACACAGATCAGCCATAACTTTTTGACCACCCACCAAATATTGAGTAAGTCCCACCTTTTGCTGCCAAAACAGCCCTGTCCCGACGAGGCATGGATTCCACTTGACCTCCAAAGGTATGCTGTGGCATCTGGCACCAAGCCATTAGTAGTAGTAGTAGCCTTTAAGCTTTGTAAGTAGCAAGGTTGAGCCTCCATGGATCTGGATTGTTTTTTGAGTACATCCCACAGATGATTGATCAGATTGAGATTTGGAAAATTGAGACCAAGTCAACACCTTAAATCATTCTTGCGACATTTTTGCAATGTAG
Source organism: Pelophylax lessonae (assembly GCF_965119305.1). NCBI lineage: Eukaryota > Metazoa > Chordata > Amphibia > Anura > Ranidae > Pelophylax > Pelophylax lessonae. The sequence goes on from NC_138770.1 coordinate 371,835,684, forward strand.
TAGGGCACATTATCCTGCTGTCATGGAAATACTGTTTCCACAAAGGGGTGTACTTCGTCAGCAGCAATGTTTAGGTAGATAGTACATGTCAAGTAGCATCCACATGACTGGCAGGGCCCAATGTTTCCCAGCAGAACATTGCCCAAAGCATCACACTGCTTTGCTGGCTTGTATTCTTCCCATACTGCATCCTGGTACCATTTCTTCCTCAGGTAAGTGAAGCACCCAGCCATCCATAATGTCAAAGAAAATGTGATTCATCAGACTAGGCCACCTCCTTATTTTGCTCCATGGTCCAGTTCTGCAGACATGGGTCAGCATAGGCACTCTGACCATTCTACAGGTAAGCAGCATACACAACAAACCGCGATACCCATTCTTTCTGCTTTTAACACATCAACTTTAGGGACATGTTTTCTCACTGCCTAATATATCCCACTAGCTTTCAGATGCCATAGCAAGAAGATAATCAATGTTATTCACGTAACCTGTCAGTGGTCATAAAGTTATGGCTGAGTGGTGCATTTTATGTTGCCTTTTCCCACTGAGGAAAAGTGAAGGGCATTTGAAAATACATTGTTTTTTTATATAACTGATTAGCTCACTCTTAGCACACTAAAGCTGGTCATACACTGAATTTCAGAAGCTTTCTGATGAACTGGACAAAATTTGATCTTCCCACCTGACATCTTTTGATAAGAAATCAGAGGAGCTGGATGGAAAATATTTGCCTGAAAGACAACTGCATCCAATAAAATATAAAAATCTAAGAGTGTATGGCCATTTTCAATAAGTCCTGGTTGCTACATTTTTGTTACATTGATCTGTACATTGCCATTAAGTCAACGTGATTATTTAAAAAAAAGTTTAAAAATTTCCATGTACAGATTGTATTGAAGACTGGGTGATGAGCCAGGTATATCTGTCCATTATGCATCCCCAGAAAATAACCAGCACACTGGCAGATTATCACGAGAATCCAAAGTTCCCCAATAGATACAGATAGAAACCAAAAAGAGCACATACACACTTACATTAATATTATCATAGCCTGCAATGTCACCAGTCACCAGCAGAGGGCTACACACCCAAAATCTAGCTTGCTGGCCACACAGGCACATGCAAATCTTGCATACAATTTGATGAACTCTAAAGGGTTATGTAGCAGCTAAGTGATTCCCATGTGCCTTGATTCCTCAAGCTATACTGTGAGCCAGAATCCTTGCAGGATCCCTCTCCCCTCTATTCATCCACACACTTTGTAATACAAGATAACAATAGTCTCTGGGTCCCTAGGGTCCCTAATATCCCTAGGAAGGCCATTCATATAAATATGTGAAGAAGTAGAAATTTCAAAACACAAGAAAGAAAATGACATACAGAAATTTTGGCTATTTGCTATAAAATAAAAAGGGAGGAAAAATAAATAAACATCATCATTTGGGCAGTATCGCTTTATCCTGTTGGTGGGAGCACACCGAAAATTTAGTAACAGCACAGCCTTGATTTCAAATCAGCTCCGGAAGAATTACACCTTTACTTTCATGTTACTTCATTTAGAGAAGTATCAATGTGGGAAGAGACTCTAAACCTTTTCAATCACCTTTGGTGTGAATCCCTGTCAAATGTTGGGAAAATTCTTACCACAGTTGCCAAGTGGTCATTGGTTTATACGTTCCAGAGCCAGTTTCGATTGCTGGGTTGGAGCTACTAATTCTGGCACCGGCAAATCATCCTAATAGCAGCCCGGTCCAAACATGACCTGAATGCCACAAGCCAAATCCGTATAATCGATTAATCAGATCTTAGGTAGTTCTATAAAGCCAGAACATACCATTAGGTGTCATCTTCCTATGAGTAATACTTTAAATCACATGAAAGATTAAAAATGTTCCTTCTGATCTTTTTAAAATGAGCATTGACAGTAGACAGTGTGGTGTCTCCAAAATGGGATGACCTGTTCATTCATGCCGATTTTTCACACCAGGTCTGCAGGGTTTGTTTGAGGACTCGAGGAGACTGTTTGATTACTCTTACATATGGCCACAAGTCAAATGAGTCCTCATCAGCAGTTATGTGTTCATTCGGGTCTGCAGGACCATTCAGATGCCACCACATTTGTCAACGCACTACTGGACACTGAATTATGGCCATACCTAAAATATCAGCATAACTTTTTCTAGATCTAATGCTACACAGGGTAACATGTAGTGCCAAGGTATTTTGTGTAGACTTACGGCATCATATAGTTTCCTCGCATCTCTGTGTCCTGTGTTTTAATCTCCCTTGAGACAATATCTTCATGAAGTTTGTACATTCTGTTTTTGCAAGGGTTTTTCTTTTCCCCAAACATTCCACTTTCCTCCCACAATCCAAAAAAATACTGGTTGACTCACTTATGCCCTTAATGTGCATAAGTGTAGTGGAAACATCCAATTTTAGAAAGCAGCAGAGTTGCTAAGTGGTTAGCACTTCCGCCTAGCATCACTAGGGTTGTTGGTTTGAATGCCAACCATGCTTTTATCTGCCTGGAGTTTGCATGTTCTCCCTGTGCCTGCGTGGGTTTCCGTAGGAGACTCTGATTTCCTCTCACACTCCAAAGACATGCTGTTTCATCAATTGGACCTGTCTAAATTGGCCCTAGTATGACCTAGTATGTCGGATTTTACATAGCCGCTAGCAATCGCTATATGTTCTCCCAAAACATGATAGCTCTGTGGGAGGTATTCCCCCCATCAACATTGGCTGTGTTGATGGGGGAATCCAGCAATTTTTGAGCAACCCTAGGTTGCAAGAACCAAAATGGCATCGTCTATGGCTGGCTTAAGGGATCCTAGATTGTAAGCTCCTTGAGGGCAGGGAATGTACCATATATATGCGTAAAGCGCCGCATACATTATAGGTGCCATATAAGAACTTGTATTAAATAAATACATTTTGAACTTGATTCATGGACAGGGTTTGATGTATGCTATGCATTCTGTACAGCACTGTGTAATATATCGGTGCTACATAAATATGAGAAATAAATATTCTAAAGTTACAGGCTGTCTCTATTGGGAACTGTAAGTATTTTGTCGAATTGCTGTGACATATCTGGGCTGGCATTCTGACACATACATACATGCTGGCACACTGGTCAGGAATCAGTGCCGTAAAGTGTTTCACACAGCGTGTGTGCTCGGTATCAGTTACACCACCATTGTTGGTTTCTGGCAGCAGAAGAAAAAATAGCTGCAATGCAAGCAGACACAAGCACAGACAGCCTTATTGTACACATCATCATGTTCGAGAAAGATACTCGCTTTCTCTCTTTCCCTTTTATAGATGTGTTCAGTTAGCTCACTATATTGACCCCACCTCTTTCTGCAAAATAGACATTACCTTATTCAAGAAAGAATCTGCACTGCATTCTTCTGTCTGGCTCTTTAAAGGATAATTTTCATGTAAGTTTAATTATGTTTAAAGTCGGCCTCAGAGCAGCAGAAGAAAAACACTGCTGGTCATCTGATCTACGGAGAAAAATATATAATCACACGGCGAAGTAGTACAGACATGAGGCCCATGCCTCTAACAGAGGACTGAAAGAATACCTCCACTTTGGTTCCACGACCACAAGGAAAAAATGTGACACACAACCACACATTTGCCAGAAAGCATTATGTACATTGGCTGTGAAATCAAACTTTAAACTATTTACCACTGGAATGATTATGTGCAACCTATACCAAATCTAAGCACACACTAAGACTCCTCAAACTAGCGTAAAAAAATAAAATAGACAACACCATAGGAGAACTTAGGTTGGTATGTTTTGGCTAATTCTCTATTGCGATTTAAGTTTACTCCTAATGAACATACGTAAACTGTCAGAAAATTCTACACACTAGTTTTATATAGATATCTAGACATTTGCTGCTAAGCTGGTATAACCGAGCAGATATACCTAAATAGTATTTCAGAAAACCAATGATATATCATCTAATTTTAACATTACTGTAAAATGGAGGAAAGATTGATTCTATATTTTAAATGTAGCTTAGGACTCATTTTTCGTTTCAATTAAAGCTGAACTCTACCTGTAGCCCCGGTTCACACTATAGCGATGACAGACTTTGCATGTGACTCGGAGCGCACTGCTCCTAAAATCACATGCGATGTCTGTGCGATGCGAATTCAGCCATACAGATTGTATGGCTGAATTAGCATCTGATTCAGACAGAACACGCACAGGACCCTTTTTGGGTCCACAGCAGAATCTGATCGCATGGTGGTTCGCAACCAATGCGATCAGATTCATGCTCGAGCTGTCAGTTCGCACTGTGATATGTGAACTGATCTGGGGGTGTCGTTAACCTTGTACTGACACCCCCCCCCCCCCCCCAGCGATTCGCATATGGCAGTGTGAACTGCCTGCGATTTTGAATGCGATGCGAGAACCCGCAGTGGATTCGCAGGGTTCCCACATCGCATATATGTGTGAAAAGAGCCTTAGGTCCCTTTCACACATGCTGTCCGTTTGTCCATTTTTCATCCATTCTGGCAGATGAAAAATGGACATTAATGCATCTCTATGTAAAAACGGATATAAATGGATGATCATCCATTTACATCAGTTTACATCTGCATCCGTCATCAACAGTTTTTTTTAAACTGATCAAAGCTCTATTTTTCTTCTATTAAAAAAACGGATCAGACAAATGATGGATGTAAACTAACAAATGCTCAGCTTTTCATCCGTTTTTGCATTGGTAGTGAATGTAAAAAAAAAAACTGATGAAAAACTGATGAATACTTCATCCATTTTAACGTGACTGAACTGATGAAATAAACGGTCCGCATGTGTGAAAGGGGTCTTAAAGTGATTTTAAAGGTAATTTTTTTCCAAAAAAATCAAAAACATGTTTATACTTACCAACTTTGTGCAATTAAATTGCACAAATCGGACCCAAACCTCCTCTTTTCAGGTCCCCCGCTGGTGCTCCTGGCCCCTCCCTTCTGTCCAATGCCCCCATAGGAAGTCGCTTCCCATGGTGGCACTTGTGGTGGCCCCGTCCCCTTCACTGATTGATTGACAGCACCTGGAGCCAGTGGCTCCCGGTGCCCCAGCAAAGCCAGCAAGCCCCAGAAGTGAGGGGAGAGAAGAGCTGCAGGCGTGCACAGCGTTGGATCGAATGAGGGCTCAGGTAAGTAAAACAAGTGGTGAAGGGGGGTGCTGACCTAAACATTTTTTACCTGCAAGGAATGCATAAGGGAAAAAATGTTAAGGCATTACAATCACTTTAACTTCAGTCTTAAACAGTTGTTGATGCTCCTCTCCTGTACAAAAATTATTTAGTCTGATTTGACTGCACACCTTTAGCTTCTTACAGCATACATTAGATGCTGCAGCAAGTCAGATGGAACCCGCTTGATTTCCTGGCAGGAAGATGGCTATCTTTACCAAACCCTTTCGGGTGAGATGCTATGATATTTTTCAGAAGCTATGTACAGGACCTTGCTAGCCCCTTACACCAGTCATGATTTGCAAGCATTGCAGAGAGAAGCACAGAGGCCCATAGACCACATCACTATGACTAAAATAGGAAAGTTTGTTTTTTCCCATACGAGAAAAATTTTGGAGTTTGTCCCTTCGAGAATTTTCGTACGAAAATTCTGAATCGTCTGTAGAAAGTTCTGTACACACTATACATAAATCATACGAAAATTCTTTGGACGATTTTCAAGTGTGTACGAGCCTAAAGAGAAAAGAAAAAAAGTTTTGACCTTAGTTATACTTTAATCTGCTAATTGTTTGTCTTAAGTTCCCCTCTTTACATTCTAATAAAAATTTTAAATAAACCCTTCTGCTAATTTACATATTTTCATTTAATGTGTAACGTTTTCGTATGATTTTTGTACAAGAAAAATCAGAAAAGAAAGACTGCGCATGATCAGAAACAATAAACAGCAAAAAAACCCTTTGTCATACGAGAATTTTCCTAAGAAAATGATTTCCTCGGTTCTGATTTGCTGTGAAACGAGGAAAATCAGACAATCGTTTGCCCGATTTTCTTATAGTGTGTACCCCACTTTAGTTTTGGACAGAGAAGAAATGGATTAGAACACCTATTAGATATTTATTGCCTTCTGTACTTGCATTAGTGAGATTCATCTTCTCTTTTTGTCCTGTTTGCCTTTATCACTGAAAGCAAAAGTTAAAGAAAATTATGGCACTACCTGCATGGAGTTTTAATGTTCTTCCTGTGTGGGTTTCCTCCAGGTACTCCGGTTTCCTCCCACACTCCAAAAAAATGCTGGTAGGTTAAAAGGATAAGTTCATCTTTGGGAACATGTTAACAAGTTCCACTAGATTTTAAGGTGGAACATGTATGTGTATGAATGTGAGTTAGGAACCTAAGATTGTAAGTTCCTTGAGGGCAGGGACTGATGTGAATGTATACTATTTGTAAAGCAGTGTGAAAATAGACAACTCTATAAAAGTACCTGAAGTAAATGAATCCCAACTTTTGAGTTGTCCCCAGAAAAGTAATGGTTGGGGAAATCTTCTAATGGTTACACTCGTTATGGTGACCTGGGGATTCCCTTAATTTGCACGGACTTTCTGTTTTGGCTATGGGACAGGAATTGAAGGTAATCTTCCTAATAGGATACAGATGGCAGATAAAATGGACAGAGGTTATAATCCTCCCTTATTCAAAAATGAAATTTTGCCTATAGTTCTACTTTAAGCTTCAGCTTTAACTCTGCAAATATTCTGAAAAATAAACAAATTCACAGTACGGAAAAACACCTGTTGTTCTTCTCTAAAGGTAGAAGATCTACTGTATGAGTGGATAAATACTTTTACAATGCTAGACTTCTTATGTCCATGGTCCTTTAACTGTTCTGGGGGACTGGGGTTGATAAAGAAACTGTCTCCTAAGAAAGTAAGAAAAACATGTATTTAACGCCAGCTTAAGATAAACCACATCTGTTGTCACGATTACAGTCAAAGAATTAGAAGTAAAATAAATTATGATTTCTTAACGTCTAGCCCTTCTCCCCAACTGCTGCAGCAGTAACTTTACATAAGGCAGAAAGAGCAAAGTCTGCACATTCTGTGTATTTAGCTTCTAAATAATCACTCCCATGTTTTTTGTAATCAGCGTAAGGCTAATTAAGCCTCTCCAGCTTTCAAGAAATTTTTTTTTTTCTCTTTCTCCTTTTGCACCCGCTCACTTACTTATTTTTTGTGTAAACGATCTCACATGACTCAACAAATCCATCTGCATGAAGCAGGCCAAGTTCAGAGCCTTCCCAGGAGGGGAGGAGAAGAATTGCTTTGTGGAAAGGACCTGGAGCTCTGCCCTTTCTCTGGCTCAAATTACTCGCCTGTCAGGCTTGATAGATTTGGCTGAAAATAAAAGGAAACGGCCGTGAAAAAGAGATGAATGAGCTCAGCAGTTCCATAGATAACATAGGCTTTAGTGTTGCCCAGATCTCCCAAAACGCCATCTCCCAGTGCCACGTACATCAGCGTTACCCAGTACTAGATACTAAACCAACAGAGCGGGGAAGAGAGTCATTAATGTGGGGAAAACACAATGGGACAATTAAATATCCCCTCCGATGCTAAAGCCCGGGAAAGAAAAGGATGTATCTGAAAAGCTAGCCGATGATGTCAGCTTGTTCTTTGCCAGCAAAGAGCAAAGTCATTTGTGGAAGAGTATGCCAGTGACTACAGAGGGTATTAAGCACTTTGCTTGGGAATGACATAACTTTCTGTAATGTGAAGCATTAAGAAATGTCTCTCTGCCATCCGCCATATGTCTGGCCTGTGTGTTTTCAGTGCGGGTGTTCCAGCAGGCCATCTGCTTTCTGTGCAGTGAAGTTGATGTAAAGCACAGAGTACTTCCCTGTGCGGACCAAGCTTTGCCTTCCCTCCCTTCCTTCTTTTAAACTACTTTCCCAGACAGAGTTCCTTTTCATTCACCAACTTTCAAAGCAAACTTTACCTCATATAGCATCCTGTCCTCCCGTCCCCCTTTCCCCTCTAGTTCCATGACTATAATTACTGAAGAATGCACAGAGCTGCAGTGTAAACAAGGCAAGTAGAGGCATTCCCATTTGTAGACTACACAGAGCAGGGCTTCCTTGTACACACAGATAAGGATTTGTAACCAGCATTGCTGATATTTGATCCGCAGTGTTTAAAAATAGGCACATTCTTGGCAGAAGGAAGAGTTGCCGTGGCGCCCTTGACACTTGTTTCACATTGAGACAGAGAGAAAGAAAAAAAAAAAAAAAACGCCCGCTCTCCCCCTGAAGAGTGGAAAAAGGACATTCACCATAAATGACATCAGCTTCATAGCTGAACACGGATAGAGTTTCAACAATGAACTGTATATAAGTTCTGTTGGGGGGGGGGGGGGAGCAAAGCACAAACCGCCACTTGGAATTTACAACGAAAGCATTTCTGGCACAGAAGCAGCGGTTTCTACTCTATGATACATTGATACATTCAGCATATTCTACAGACTTGATCGCATTAATGTCTGCATTTTATATAGACATGCTATGCTCTTAGATTGTAAGCTCTAATGAGCAAGGCCCTCTGACTCATACTGTAATAATATGCATTGTATTTGTACTGTCTACAATCAAGTTGTAAAGCGCTGCATAAACTGTCGGTGCTATATAAATCATATATAATAATAATCATAATGTGAATACTGTTTTCTGCATACATCCCTGCCTGTAGATGTCTATGTATCTAAGGAGCCCAAGAACATTACTTAGGCCTCATGCACACTGGACGTTAAAATGGCAGCAGCATTAGCTTTAGGCCCCTTTCACACAAACGATCCGATCAGATCCGCCTGTCAGTTTTTTAGGCGGATCTGATCGGATGCCCCATGCATCCCTATGGGGCAGCAGATGTCAGCGGTGACATGTCCGCTGACACCCGCTGCAATCCGCATCCGATTCTGTCTGTGAAATCCAGACAGGCGGTCTGCTCTCATCCGATTCCCCCATAGAGAGCAACGGGGCTCTGACACATCCCTCTCCAAACACAGAGCGTGGAGGCAGGGGTCACCTGCTTGCTCAGCGGGGATCGGCGGATTGATCCCCCGCTGAGCAGCATGGAGTCCGCCAATGGAGGCGGACCGTGTGAAAGAGCCCTTAGAAAGCTGTAGAATGAATTTTCAGCGTTTTTGCAGTAGTGTTTTTTAGCGTTTGCGCTTTTTAGGGTTTTCCTTTAGCAAAACTATACTCCAACAAAGATTTATGGCTGATAAATGCCAAATAGCTGAGTATTTCAGCGTTTTTAAGCTTTTATCAGAGTTAGAGAGTTTGTACAGCTGAAGAATTCCTCTTAAACCCACTAGTTCCGTTTTTTTTTTTTTTGTCCAGCCAGAAATCGCCCCTCCAAAAAAACGCTGATAAAAGCCTTGGTGCGCATTGACACATAGGATAACATGCTGGGGAGTTTACTGGCTGCAGAAAGAAATGCCTGAAGCCAGCAACAGCAGCTGTAAAAATGTCCAGTTTACATGAGGCCTAAGGCAGGCCATACATGGGATGAATTTGGAAAGAATTTTCTTTAGAAAATCTAATCTAAGAAATATTGTTTGAATTCTGCACCATTAGCGGGCAACAGCAACGGCAGATTTTCGTGTTGCCATCGAATTTGAGTGATCTGACATGTTGGAAATTTTGTGAAAAAGGATCAATTTTCTAATCAATGATGGGAGAATTGTGTGAGAAATATAATAAAAAAGAAATGTTCATGAGCACAAGAAAAAAGAAATTCCTGGAAAGAGAAGAAAATTCCCTCAAAAAAAAGAAGAAAATTCCCTCAAAAAAAGAAGAACATTCCCGGCCACAAAAACTATTTTCTGTAGCAACATGAGGTGAAATTGAAGGGTTGGTTGGTACAAATTTCGAATAATAATGGTGGGCATCATCTGATCACAAAGCGCAAGAAATTTCTGATTTTCGAAATAAAATTTGTTTGGATTTCAACCCATGTATGGCCTGCATTAGGCTCCATGCACAAAAAAGTCAGATTGCTGACAGGAAACTGCTGCTGTAAAAACTCCCTTTTAACTTTCTTATGCGCGTTTTTCAGCGTTAGCGTTTTTGCAAAATTACAACAGCTTACATTCAGCTCTGCAATGTAAAAAACACTGAATGCTGATAAAAGCGTGTTTATGTGAATTTTTCAGGGTTTTTTTGTGGTCAGAAGAACTGCTCTTAAATGCGATTTTAGGGTGTTCACACAACTGCCCATAAACTCCCTTGCTGATAAACTTCAAAAAACGTTTATGTGTGCATGGACACATCGGATAGCATAGAGGGGAGTTTAAGGGGTTTAAAAAAAAAAAGAAAATGCTCAAACTCACAAAAACGGAATTTTTGTAAAATCTTACCTGTAAAATTCCTTTCTCTGAGTCCTCCGACAGTCGCCGCCTCTTCATATTCGTCACATATGGGGTATTAGACTTTGCTCCGAAGGAGTAGCTAGGCAACAGAATATGTTAACAATAAAGCTTTAACATATCCCACCCTCAAGGGGTGGTCCCCTCAGTCAATACCCTCCTACTTCCTGCAACCATATCTCAGTTTTAGTGGAATAGCAGTAGAGTATACATTCAAACCCCAAAAGAGGGGCGGGGGCGGCGACTGTCGGAGGACTCAGAGAAAGGAATTTTACAGGTAAGATTTTACAAAAATTCCGTTTTCTCTTACGTCCTCCGACAGTCGCCGCCTCTTCATATTCGTCACATATGGGGACGTCCCAAAGCAGTGCAAACATGAGGGGTGGGAAACGCATCCGCGCCGAAAGGCAACGCAGTCTCCACATCAAAGAAAGGAACCTTACCAAAGGAAGGAAACCAGCTGGGCAACAGCAAAAATAAGTGCTCAACAGGAGCAACAACCCAGGAAAAGACAAAAAACCAGGGGATACAAAACTTATCCCAACAGCCAGGAGTCCCCAACAAGGGACCCTAGGGAACAGCCGCACTAAGAACCTTGCGGCCAAAGGAAGCATCCGCCGATGCCTGAACATCTACTTTGTAGAATTTTGTGAAAGTGTGTACGGTCGACCAAGTCGCCGCCTTACACACCTGGGCTACAGAAGCCCCATGACGACAGGCCCAAGACGTACTCAGAGATCTAGTAGAGTGCGCCTTCACAGGCACAGGGGGAACCTTCCCCTGCAAGGCATAGGCCTGTTCAATGGTCTGCCTGATCCATTTGGCAATGGTAGAGGCGGAAGCCGCCATGCCCTTCCGAGGACCCTCTGGAAGAACAAACAAGGAGTCCGTCTTTCGAAAAGACTCAGTCGATTTAAGGTAAACCCTAATCGCCCGAACAACATCCAGAGAATGTAGTCTCACCTCCTTTGGATGTTTAGGCTTCGTGCACAACGAAGGCAAAACAATATCCTCGTTAAGATGGAATTCCGAAACTCGTTTCGGCAGAAAAGAAGGATTAGGTCGCAAGACCACCTTATCCAAATGAACAACCAGGTACGGAGACTTGCAGGACAAAGCCGCCAGTTCCGACACTCTGCGAGCCGAAGTGATCGCCACCAAAAAGGCGACCTTTTTGGACAACATAGACAACGATATCTCCCTGATCTGTTCAAAAGGAGCACGTTGTAACACAGACAGGACTAGATTCAAGTCCCAAGGGGGCAAAGGATCCCTCCTAGGAGGAACCAGATGCCGCACACCCTGAATAAAAGTGCCAACCAAGGAGTTGGAAGCCACGGGACGTTGAAACAGAACGGCCAGCGCAGACACCTGACCCTTTATCGTAGCCAGCGCCAAACGCTGATCGACATCCGTCTGAAGGAAAGACAGCACACGGGAAACCGAGTACGTGCGGGGTGAAAACCCCCTGGACTCACACCAGGCAAAATAGGCCTTCCAAGTACGGTAATAAACCTTTCCCGAGGAAGACTTCCTCGCGTCGATCAAGGTATGAACAACCTCTGGAGAGAGACCCTTCTCCTGCAGGACCTCGGTCTCAACAGCCAGGCCGTCAAAGCCAGCGACTGTAAAGCAGGATGGTAAATCGGTCCTTGAGACAGTAGATCGTCCCGAAGAGGCAGACGCCAGGGGGCGTCGACCGCCAGATTCACGAGGTCTGCGTACCAGGACCGGCGAGGCCAGTCCGGTGCCACAAGAATCACCGTGCTGCGTTCCGAGTGTAACCTGCGAAGGAACCGGGACAGCAACTGAATCGGTGGAAACGCGTACATCAGCCTGTACTGATGCCACGGGGCCACTAACGCGTCCGACGCGTCTGCCCGAGGGTCGCGCGTCCTTGCCACGAACCTCTTCACCTTGTAGTTGAGGCGAGACGCGAACAGGTCCACATCTGGAAGACCCCACTTCGCGCACAACATCTGGAAGACAGCCGGGTGGAGAGACCATTCCCCCTGATCCAGGGTCTGGCGACTCAGATAGTCCGCCTGACAGTTCTCCACTCCCGGAATGTGAACCGCCGTTATCGCCGGGACATGAGTCTCGGCCCAAGACAGAATGCCGGCCACTTCTCGAGCCGCTCGGGCACTCCTGGTGCCCCCTTGGTGGTTGATGTAGGCCACCGCCGTGGCATTGTCCGTCTGCACCCGAACCGGGCAGCCCTGCAGCCGGTCCGTCCAGCGATGAAGACAGAGCCTTATCGCACGCAATTCCAGAATGTTGATCGGGAGGGAAGACTCCCCCTCCGACCAGGTCCCCTGGGCGGACAGAACGCCCAGAACACCACCCCAGCCCGACAGGCTGGCATCCGTGGTGATTATCGTCCACGAGATCGGACGAAACGACTTGCCCCCGGACACCAACGGGGACTGGAGCCACCACAGAAGGTTTTCCCTGGTGCGATGACTCAACGAGATCTGAAGATCCAGAGATTGAGGTCGCCCGTCCCACTTGGACAAGATCTCCGCCTGGAGACCCCGCGTGTGAAACTGCGCGAAAGGAATCGCCTCGAAAGCCGAGACCATCAATCCCAGACATCTCATACACGTCCGCAGAGACGAGTTCGGAACGTCCCTGAGGGACCTGACTTCCTCCTGAAGAGTCCTGAGTTTGTCTTCCGGCAGGAAGACCTTCGCCTGCACCGAGTCCAGTATCATTCCCAGATAGGGAAGACGAACCGACGGACTCAGTGTCGACTTTGGAACATTTATCGTCCAACCGAACTCCTGCAGAGTTTGCATCGTGACAGACAGGTCCTTCTCCAGACCCTGACTGGTCGCAGACCGAATCAGAATGTCGTCCAGATACCCCAGGACAGAAATGCCCTGGGCTCTCAATAATGCCAGAACCGGTGCAAGCACCTTGGTGAAAACCCGCGGAGCCGAGGCGAGCCCAAAGGGCAACGCCACGAACTGGTAGTGATCCTCCGCAATGGCAAATCGAAGGTATCTCTGATGACCCTCGAATATGGGGATGTGAAGATACGCATCCTTCAAATCGATGGAGGCCATGAATTCCCCCGGAACCAGGGCAGCCACCACCGAGCGCAGGGATTCCATGCGGAACTTGCGAACCCGCACAGAGCGGTTCAGAGCTTTCAAGTCCAGAATAGGACGAACCTTGCCCTCCTTTCTGGGCACGGTGAACAGATTGGAATAAAACCCCCGAAATCTGTCCCGATGAGGCACCGGAACCACCACTCCCTGAGCCCTCAGGTCCCGCACCGCCAGGTGCAGATCCCGCAGGCGCTCTGGAGACAGTTGTAGATTTGAGGGAAAAAATCTGCTCTCTGGCCGAGAGAGAAACTCGATCTTGTAACCAGATCGAACGATTTCCAGAACCCATCTGTCCCGCACACGGGCCAACCAGGGCTGAAGAAAACCGAGCAAGCGTCCCCCCACCCCAAAACTGGGTGAGGGCGCCCCTTCAGGCCGAACTGTTATGGGCCGCAGGTCCGGATTGGCCGGACTTCTGTTTCCCAGACCAGGGTTTCTTCTGAGAGCCCTGGCCCTTGAACGGTTTGCCCTTGTAGTGCGGCCGAAAGGCACGAAAGGACCCCTGAGGGGGCCGAAAATGAGCATGCTTCTTCCCAGAAGCCCCCTTAGCCTTGGGGAAATGGGGCAAGAGAGTGCTCTTACCCCCGGTAATCCCCTTAATCAACACATCCAGGGACTCCCCAAAAAGGCGAGACCCATCATAAGGCAGATTGGCTAAGGTTTTACGTGAAGATTGGTCCACCGACCAACATTTCAACCAAACCAGGCGGCGAGACAACACCGCCACGCTGTGCACACGCGCGGCCAACGGAATCAGGTCCAGGTCCGCATCACACAGATACATGACACCCTGGTGGATCTGATCCACCATATCCAGGGTCGCCGCCGAGGCCGAATCGGCCACTAGGACGCGCCTAAGCATCTGCGTCCAACTTGCGATCGCCTGGGCCGCCATGAGAGAAGCAAACAGAGCCTTAAGCATAGAACCCGTAACAGAATAAGTATGACGGGCAAGAGACTCCAGTCTCCTATCCGTGGCATCACGGAAAACAGGGGATCCCTCTGCAGGGATCGCAGTGGCTTTGTTCAAAACCGCAATAGCATGATCCACTGGCGGAGGCACACACCACCGTTCATCAGTGGCAGGCGAGAAAGGATAACGCAGCTTAAATTTACTTGGTACCGCAAAAGGCTTGCGCAAATCGCGCCATTGGTCCTTAACAGCGCGCTGAAAATCAGCATTGCAGGGAAAAACCTGCGGCGTCCTGCGGTTTCTCTGCGTCCCATAAGCCGCCCAGGCAGCTGGGGGACACACCTCGTCCTGCAAACGTAGCGTCTGCTTAATGGAAGCAATCAACTCATCCATGATTGCAAGCTCTTCAGGCGAGCCAGGGGGAGAATTATCAACCCCCTCAACTTCAGCCTCTACCTCAGACCCCACTAGATCAAGAGAGGAGCGGGACCCCGATAGGGGGGTCCCCGCCAGAACAGCCCCATCACCTTCACCCTCAGAATCAGAGGACAGAGTAACTCTGGGCCGTTTAGTAGATTGAGCAGCCACCAGCATTTGCACCTGTGCAGCAAGGCCAGCCACAATCGTGGCCAAATCCCCCCCTGGGGGGGAAACAGCGGTCCCCTGGCTTTCCACCAATACTGTGGGAAACTTGCCCTCCTGAGAATCCATTGCCCCTGTATGCCAGACAACCAAGGGTTAACTGCCCCCTTACAGCAAGCGCGGCAAGCGCAGCCCACCGCACCACACTCAGGCACAATGAGACCCCCACAGGGAATATACAGACTGAATACAGGCAATGGAACACAGGAATAGAAGGATAAAACCTGAGGAGACTCCGCTGCTGCTGCCGCCTCGATCGGTGCTTCCAGGAGAGAGGAAGTGATGCTGCCAGGGCGCTCTATGTAAGCCTATGGAGGCTACAAGAAAATGGCCGCCGTGCATGTAAACCATGCGGCCGGAGCGGGCGCCGGTAAAATGGCGCCGTTTGGCGCCGAAATCGCCGCTCCACAGTGCATAAAATCACACACAATATTATCCCATTATATGGATACATGTTAGATCGCCGCAGCGATCGCTGTATATGCCCCAACATGCCATTAAAAACATGCCCCACAGCACACAGCTCCTCACACTGCCCAGCCTGACATACTCAGTGTCATACAGCTCCCCCCCCCCCTTGCAGCCCACAGCATGCAGCCGAGATATAGGGAGACAAGCAGTGTGATTAAAGGCAGGTTACACAGTCCCAGACTGAGACCCCCCCCAGACAGACAGGTCCCCACATAGATACACTTACCTCACATGGCGTGGGGAACCCGCACAGGCGAACAAGCCGCTGCACATGAGGCAGGGAGAGTCGCAATTCAAGACGCACACAATGGCGGTTCAGAAACCGCACAGCGTCCGGTGAGGTAGCCACCTCACCAATCATCCCTGCACCGAACAGGGATGGGTCGTTCACCGTGCCAGGAGCGTTACCTGGCTGAACGCTCGATGGCAGACTGGGAAGCCACTGACCCACGACCTGCGACCAGGGGGATCAGCCCGAGACCCAGTCCGCATGATCCTCTTCGTCCGAAGAACTAACTAATGCTGACAAAAATAACAGCTAAGTAAAGGTAGAGAGAAAACTCAAACAAAATATCAAAAAGAAGAAAGAGTCTGGGACAAAAAGTCTCAGCACAGAGAGAGCCAGCCACTCCTGACAAGCTAGACATTAAAACTGAGATATGGTTGCAGGAAGTAGGAGGGTATTGACTGAGGGGACCACCCCTTGAGGGTGGGATATGTTAAAGCTTTATTGTTAACATATTCTGTTGCCTAGCTACTCCTTCGGAGCAAAGTCTAATACCCCATATGTGACGAATATGAAGAGGCGGCGACTGTCGGAGGACGTAAGAGAAAACATGAGTTTATCAGCTGTCTTAGACCTTATGCACACTGGACATTTTTACAGCTGATGCTTTTGGCTTTAGGTATTTTTTTCTGCAGCCAGTAAACTCCCCAGCATGTTATCCTTTGTCTCCATGCCCACATAGGCTGTTATCAGCATTTTTTGGCAGGGGGGGGGGGGTTCTAGCTGGATAAAAAAAACAGAACTAGTGGGTTTTTTGTTTCAATGTTTTTATTAAAGTTTTTCAGAATAAAAAAAGATAGAAATTAACAGATAATCACAAAAGGCACTTTCTAATTATAAAAAGCAGAGTGGAAGGGTGTTAGGCTCCGTTCACATGTTAGCGTATGGATCACGGGCAGAACCGCCGCGGTTACGCCCGCGATCCGGAGATTATTGCAAATCGCGGGACGCCTGTGCGTTGCCCGTTGATTTGCAATAGACCCCCAAACGCTGAGCGATGTTGCCGCGATTTCCGCCTGCCGAATCGCGGTAACATCGCGCAAAAAAAAATCGCGGGACGCATTACGACCAAAAAAGTACAAGAGCTTCTTTGGATCGTATTGCGTCCCGCAATTTTTTTTGCGGTGGTTCTGCTCGTGATCCATGTGAACGGAGCCTTAATGTTTAGATAAATAAATACAAAGTGGTTAATAAAAAAAAAAAAGTGAAGCCTATCATTCAAAGCCAGGTGTATGGGGAGAACTTTCACCGACTGGATAAGAAGATGACTGGGTCTCTAGTATATTGGGACAAAGTGTGTCTGGATGGAGGTAAAGTCAGTCATCCCTTTCCAGTCTGTGTGTCTTAACGGTACTCAAAAAACTTTCTTGTATTAAGAAATTAAGAAAGATAACATCAGATAGTTAGATATAGGTTTTGATCTGTTGTTGAGTCTTTAAATTTTCAGATGACTTAAACAAATCTGTGAACTGGATGGACGTCCAATTGGTGAATTAGGGATGGCCTGAGCTAACTATAGCATCTTGTCCAATGTGAAGAACTAGTGGGTTTTAAGAGTTTTTCAGCTGTAAAAATTCTTTGATAAAAGCTTAAAGCCTCATGCACCCAGGACATTTAAAATAAGCCAGCACTGCTGCCAGGAAAAAGCAGCTGTAAAAACTTGCTTTTAGCTGCACTTTTGACTAGCGTTTATGGAAACTATTGCGTGTTTTTGGGCGTTATTACAGTAAAAACACTCCCTATAATGTAAAAATGCCTAGAAAAGCCAAAAGCGGCAAAACTTGGCTAACAGCTTGTTACAGCGTTTAGCGGGGACCTTTGACATTTTGCGTTTTGACAGCTCAACAGCCTCTGCTCCTGGACGCACAGGCTGTTGTTTTTTTCTACTGCCCCTAAATGCTAATGCCTTCAAACACCACTGAAAGTTTTTGTATGCATGGACACCTAGGCTAACACAGAGAGGCGTTGAGAGGTAGTAAAAAAAAAAAAAAAAACATCAAACATGTGTGACCCTAAAAACGCTCAAAAAACACGCCTATTCTGCGTTTATCAGTGTTTTTGAGCCATAAGCTTTTGTGGGAGTAACGTTTTGTTAAAAAAAAAAAAAGCTAAAAAACGCTACTGCAAGAATGCTGCATAACTCATTCTACAGCTACAGCTTACGCTACTGCCATTTTGATAACATCCAGTGTGCATGAGTGTATTTACACTTTTGCAACCAAATTGGGATAACACCTATATTGTTACATGTTCCTATTCACACGCGTAGGGCTGGGACAAGGGGTGGGCAGGAGGGGCGGCTTCCCTGGGCACTGTGGTATCATGTGAGGTGGGGGAGGGGGGGTGCCACAATGAGATTTGGGGGAAGGGATGTTTTGGAAGGAGGAATTTGGGGGGGAGGGGGGTTGGATAGGTATTCTAGGAGGGGAAATTGGGGGGGGGGATTTCAGCAGGGAGACAGACTTGTACCTGGAGGAGCAGGGATTTATGCTTAGGGGAAAAGCAGTGCTTTAGTGTTTTTGTGCAGAGATTTTTGCCGCCACATAATGCTCATCTCCTAGACTGTAAGCCCAAATGAGCAGGGCCCCCTGATTCCTCCTGTATTGAATTGTATTGTAACTGTACTGTCTGCCCTCATGCTGTAAAGAGCTGCGCAATCCATTGGCGTTATATAAATCATGTCTAAAGTGTTAAGGGGCGTTATTTTTATTTATTTATTTTTTTAAGCAATGCTGTTTATACCCATATCATGATGAGGTTTGCGCAAATGTTATATCATCTACAAACTACGGGCTATATACTGGAATTAAAAAAAAAAAGGGTATACTAGTAATGGCGGCAATCAGTGACTTATAGCGGGGCTGTGATATTGCGGTGGACAATCAGACACTGACACTTTTGACACTTTGCGGGAATCGGTGACATGAACACAGTGATCAGTGCTAAAAATATGCACTGTCACTGTACTAATGACACTGGCTGGAAAGGGGTTAAACATCTAGGGCGATTAAAAGGTTAACTGTGTGCCTAGCCAGTGTTTTGCTGTAAACCGTGTACTGCTTTTACTCTGAGAAGTTTGTTTAGAAGAAGCTTTGCAGGGACACAAAATCCATCCCTCCCCTGTCAGAACAAAGCTCTGCCTTGTTTACATAAGCAGAGCTCCATTCTGTGTCTCTTCCTAACGATCAGCGGGTGCCGGTGGACATCTAGTGCCCAGCACCTGCAGATCTGCTTCTGCTGTGAGTAATCCCATCTAGGGGGAAGTGCAGAATTACGTATATATATATATATATATATATATATATATATATATATATATATATATATGTGATTCTGCACAGAAGAGCGGCCCTGTAGCAATATATCTGCTATGGGGTTGTCAGCAAGTGGTTAACGCTTACACCATCCTGCAGCAGAAAAGATCGCCATAATTTATATGAATGGACAAACTGCAATACCTCTTTTCATCTGCAGAGGTGCTGCAAGAAAAAGTATAAGGTTTCCTTTTCTTGGCTTTTAAGCTACAAACCTTCGTGTGAATTTAGTAAATGTTCTGTCTTAACCTGCTGCATTAGCTCCTCCTGACCTTTTATTATTTCTTCTATTTTTAAAAAAAACCCTGTGTAATATATGGTATATTCTTGGGAAAGTGTTCTGCAGCTATTCTCTTAATGTTTTTCCACAGTGGTTCTGTACATGTAAAGCAGACATAACAATGAGAAATTCTCAGTAAATACAGTCATTTCCAGAGCCCAGCACACTTTGGCAATTAAACCACAGCAGACACAGATTTTATTTTATGCCCAACAGCAATTGAACGTGAATCTAATAACAGCAAGTGCAGGTAATTAACAGCAAAAAAACTCGCAGTCCCCTAGAAACAAGCTGTTTTTCTCATGTGCTCGTGTGCTTTTAATGGGAGGCTATGATAGGAAAAAGAATGCAGTGTGAGGCTCATGCCACAGCATACAACACGTTGTTTGAGCCTGAGTCACAGCAGTAAGTTCAGTATCTTGAGTCACTAACCACTGAGCCATTAGCCGCAAAGGGGAATCCTAGAGAGTCATCTATCAATCTACAGCACACTCCCAGGAACTCTACTTCTTTGCCCTACAGCTATTTCTCATGCTAATCCATTTTGCACTTATGTACATTATTTATGGATTATAATATAACCATCATTCCGTGTTTTTTCAGCTAATTTTTTATTCTGGTAACATAAAAGGCTCCAGTGAACAAAAATAAAACTCTTAAAATGTTAGTTTTTTTCCATGGGTTTTCTAGGCTAGCGTCATTAATGAAAGGGGTTCTTCAGTCTCCCCCAAACAAATTAAAAGTCAGCAGCTACAAATACTGTACCTGCTGACTTTAAATAAAAGGACACTAACCTGTCCAGTGATCCAGGACTGTCCTCACCCACCTGAGTCTTCATCGGGTTTCAGGTTCTCGCTATCACCATGCTAACTGTGAAAATCCGGCTGTGACTCCTTGCAGCTTCACAGCCGGCTCCCCACTACGCATGTGCTGCTTGCTCACTGTGAATGGCCCCGCAGCCTTCTGGGAACTGTGACGTGTCCCAAAAGGCTACGGGTAGGGGGAGGAGAGCGGGAAGTGGGAGCAAAATTAGATACCTGCTCCCCCCTCAAAAAAAATAAATGTTTTTGCTATTTTAACTAGATATTAGTATAATTTTATTCCATGTGCTGTCTGTTTACCTTACCTTGTAATGAAAGGCTCATATATTGTGGCTGCAGTTTGTAGCATCATGGCTAATCAATTCCCTTATGTACATGGTTTGCTACAGCTAGCTTGTCTCTAAGCACCAAAGGGACAAGACAATTCATGTTTCGCGTAACAGCATCCAT
Organism: Pelophylax lessonae; assembly: GCF_965119305.1. Taxonomy (NCBI): domain Eukaryota; kingdom Metazoa; phylum Chordata; class Amphibia; order Anura; family Ranidae; genus Pelophylax; species Pelophylax lessonae. The sequence continues at coordinate 371,856,398 of NC_138770.1, forward strand.
TTTATCCATTCCATTTGTGTTGCATCACAAATGTGGGGGCGCTAATGTAATGTAATCTTCCAGCTGCATGGTGTGTCTGTGAATGCTCTACCTGCTTGCGTGTCAGAACCATTTAGCTTTCTCCTGCACCAGCATTAGAATAAGAGACCCAGTGATTGTGGGATATGTAGTTTTCTCAAAGGAAGTGTCAGTTCTAAAACTACAAACAGGGGTCATGCATTAACCTGTGCAGTGCCATGCCCTGTGCTTCATGTTTCTACACAAACAGCAACTGCTGGCAAAGGAATGTGAAGATTTTCTGTACTATAGGCTGTGCATACAAGGCAATTAATCCCACCATAAACCTATATGATCAATGCACATTCTAAAAAAAAAAAAAAAACCACAAGGTGCAGGCAGGGAGGTTTATAATGCCTTTACAGTTTATAAAACATTTTAATGACTGGGTTTCCATATACTTTAACATGTTAAAGTAATTTCAAAATCCATTTATAATATTTTTAAACCCTCAGATAGTAATCCTGCCATTAAGCTTCCTGGTTATGAACTTTCTGTTAAAAGACAACAATGCCATGTTTCTGTATTGTTCTTCTGCACTATTACTCTGCCACATGTGTATTTTCACAATAAAGTATGAATTTGTACTTTGTCCATGCCTCTGAAAAATGCCAACATGTCGGGTGAACTTTACCAAAATCGTTTTTAGTAGGTTGGATAGAGCCACCTATATGTCCTGCTTCTCTGGACATAATCCAGGTGATCACTAAAGAACATGGTTTGGAGACAGGTGGCCTACCCTGCACTGCACAGAATTAGCCCCCCTCTTAAGAGAAGTTTATTCACTAGCAGAACATGGCATAAACACAGTAGACTGCAGCCCATTCTATTTGAAACAGGAAAATTCTTTAGCATGGGTAACATGTCATATTAGCAAAATGTTTGCAAAGGCTGCAGACACAAACACAAATTTCATATTACAGGCAGTTTAGTGTAGAACAGTAAATGTATTGCTGCCACTCACATTTCTTAATTCATTAGTTTAGCGTAATCCGACCAATGGCGGTCACGGTCTGGCTGGTTTGCCTTATTTAATAAGTCTAATAATAGAATGTGGCAGAAATAGCCACACAAACAGCATTTGTTACCTGGAAGGCTACGGAAACATTTAGTTGGTTTAAACTGAAAACTGCTTTGAACATTCATTATAAATGCTCATGGGCTTCCCCACTTTGATGGTCAATAAAACTTAGTTTAAGTTTAAAAGTATTGATGTGTTGAATTCTATAGAAATTATTGAGACTGCATTCTATGCAGTAGGGTAAAAAAAACCTTCTGCATGCAGCTTCTCCCACAGCCCCCTCCCCCCCCCCAACTACATACTGGAGCGTGATCTTGATCCAGGGATGTGCACGAGAGCCAACTCACTTGCTACTCATTGGCTCAGATAATGCTAATGCTGTTAATCAAAGACAATGAGGGGGCAGGGGGTGGGGCCAAGCCCCGCTCTGTGTGTCCTATAGACATTAGTGTCTTATGGGCACACAGAGCAGGCCTCAGGAGTGAGCATGCACGAGGGCCGCCATAGAAAGGGACTTGATATGGGGTCACTAGGCAGGGGGTGGAACCAGGAGCGCCGGCAGAGGACCCCAGAAGAGGAAGATCAGGGCTGCTCTGTACAAAACCATTGCACAGAGCAGGTAAGCATAACATGTTTGTTATTTTAATTTAAATTAAAAAGAGTAAAAAAGAGTAAGATCTTGTTCTAAGCTCAGATAATAAAACCAGACTTTTTGAAATACATTGATCTTCAATTAATTATAAACATCAGTGTAACATGAAGTGTCATAAACATATTCGGTGTTACTGGGTATAAACAGCATTGCTTAAAAAAATAAATAAATAAAAAAATAACGCCCCTTAACACTTTAGACATGATGTTGGGCCAAAAATGAAGAAGGGGTAGATGAATGACAGGATCTCCTTTGGCCACTTACAGAACGCCATGCACTCTGAAAGAAAAACACTGGAAGTTTTTTGAATGGATGTAGGCATAGGAAGGGAGATGGTGGGGAAAGACGAGTGGCATGATTATTTTTCAGTCGCAGCACCTAACCCCCTCAACGCTGGAAGATCACCACTATGAGGACTATTCAGTATCATTGGAGGCAGTTTTTTACAGTAACTAGCAGCATGCGAGACATGGGATACGCTTTATCAGAGGCAAATTATGTGATTGGTGCAGAGTTTCGGAAAAAAAAATATACATTTTTTTTATACGAGTTCAAATTTAAAATTAGACCTGAAAACTAAATTATGGAAGGTCCTCTTCCTTCTCTCTCCCCAAGCAGCCAATAAGCGCCTCTACCATACACAGATCCTGCCCTGAGCTACATCTGTATCACAACTAGTAGGAAAATTGCTGGCTTCTTTGTCTTAGTAGACATAAACATAGTGGTGTTCATTTACTAAAAGTAAAGACTACAAAATCTGGTGCTGCTCTGCATAGCAACCAATTCGCTTCCTTGTTTTTTTGTGTGCCTCAAAGCAAAAGCTGACCCCCCACTATGACCCCTTGCTTCCAGTGTGCGCCAAGATACTCCAAGAGCCTAAAAAGTTATTTCAGATCTTTATTTACACATTGAGAGGGTAATTCAAAAGAGTTTTGGGAAACTGTCCACATTCAAGTTAAGGCCTAACCAAATTTTAAGGAAAATTTTTAAAAACATAATAAAACAAATGTAGTTGTAAAAACATAACCTTAGCCTACCTTAAAAATGGATAGCCTAAGTCAGTAGGGCAGTGGACAGTGTCAGTCAGCACAGCAGTGGATGGTGTCAGTAGGGCAGAGAGGTTGGTGTTAATCAGACAGTGAATGGTGTCAGCCAGCAAAGCAGAGGACAGTGCTAGTATGACAGTGGACTTTATCAGTAGGGCAGTGGATGGGGTAAGTAGAGAAGTGGATGGGGTCAGTAGTTTTTTTATTATTTTTATTTTACAATTTTATATGCTATTTTTTTTTTTTTTTTACAATATCTTAGGAGGCTTTGGTGAAGTATCAGGGGTCTAAATAGACCTTTGATATTTAATCTTGGAGATAGAGAAAGGAGATTGAGGACACAGCCCTCAATCTCCAACTCTGCAGCCTCAGCTGCACATAATGAATAAACAGGAATAGCTCTGTGCAGAGCTTCCCGTTCATTCACAAACTTAAGCATAATAAACACAGATTACTACATTTTAGTAGTGAATGAACACTGAGTCATCTGTACCAATCACTCACTCAGAAATGGAAGGGCCGGTAAATGAGATATTTACCGGCCCTTTCCCCTGCTCTTCATCCTCAATTGTTCCATGGAGCAATGGGCAAGAGAGGAGAAGGGGGGACAGGGGTGTACACAGGGGCCTGGGGGCAGCTGGAAACAAGTAACCTGGAAAGGAGAAACTGATGCCTTCCTTATTCTTCCTGCAGCCGCTGAATGCTGGTGGGAGGGAGAGGAGGGGAAGCAGGCTTTCAGTGGCTAGAGGAAAATTAAGGGCATCAGTTCCTCTATATGCTGCCCCTCCTATTCAGGTGTAGAACCAAATGAGACAGGGGTTCCACACGGGCCCCAATAAGCATTGGGCAGGGTCACAAATGCAACCCCTTTAGCTACGCCAGTGTGTCACAGCTTAACTGAACGAGCTGCAGTTAGAAGCAGATTGGACTCCATTTTGCACTCTCCAGTAAATCAACCCCAATGAGTCTACAGATGAAAGGAAATTTGAACTGGTAGAAGCCTTGATGTTCACAGTATGCTTTTACAGCATACTGTAAAGGTTCTATATGCAAACATGCTTTACTTGACTGAGTATATGAGACGATACCCGGTTTTAAAGCTTTACACTTTAAACTAAAAATTTGCAGTCATGCATGTGGGCTATTTGCCAGGCTGACCAAGTCGCCTGACAAGTCGTATTAGTGTGAACCGGCACTAAATCACAAGCTGTACTGATTCACAAAATCAAAAAGCAATACAAAAACTGAACAAACCCAGAAAAAAAAAAAAAAACAGTCAGAATATTTTATTCTTTGATCTGACACAAACATTAGGAAGAACCTGTGACAACTGAGCTAATGCAACAGTCAGAATATTTATTATTAAAATGTAATATAATGGGGCAGTCTTCCTTAAATTAACTCTGTTGTAAAAAATAAAAAACATACTTCGCAATCTTGGCACATGTGCTTCAGATCCTTTCATTAACACATCTATGCCAGCTAAAGGCTCTTCAGTATCTGACACACTTCAGGGGTGTTGGATCCCTCATCTTCAGCTGAACACCATGGTTCCTCTGCTACATAACTACTGTGTCTTGTAGTGATGTAGTGATGCATAGGCTGGCATATAGAACCACAGCTCCTGAAACTGTGTTGGATGCCAGGGTAAGAAAGGTCCAAGCCAGGCAATGGGACAGGTAAGTATTATTCTTACTGATAACAATAGTGCAGCACAACATTTTTTTTGTATTTTTTATCCTGTCAGAACCTGATGCTTCAACTTGTGTTAGGGGGTCACCTGAAGGCTGACAGCTACCGCTCTAGGCTGCCCAGCTTCTAACATTTTCTCCTAGTTCCCGCATGGGCAGTCTGAGGTCAGGCAATTGACATCTTAAATGTTTCAAACACTTGTAAAATGCAAGGCTTGTGAAAGTATGGTGCATTTCAGTCAGATTTTTTGTAAACATACCCTAATCTTTTTGGTTCCTATGGGATACTGTACTTCGAATAAGCAGCGCTTTGACAATGTATAAACAAAAGTAATGAAATCACTGAATATATCTCTTATTGTTCTATTTTATTTTTGCACATGTTTAGCTTTTCCTTGGGACAATCGCTGCAAGAAAAATCAAGCAGTACAAGTCACGATAGTATTAAAACAATTCAAGAGTCTGCCACACAATGACTGCTGTGTAAACAGAATGCCAGTCTTCAAACATCATCATATCTTGATGTGTGAGTGCAGTGTGAAAATTATTGCTTGCCAAATTCCCTCCATTCAAAGCTGTAGCAGTACAATATATTACTAACAATGTGAGCACATAAAGAATTCCAGAAAAATACTCCACCACCCACCATCCTTTCATGTATATACCTCGTTCTGCTTCATTTTACGGTCACCCCTGACATTGCTTTAACGCATATATAATATAATATAAGGTCATCCCATTTACCATGAAAAAAGAAAATCAAAACAATCCCCTGTACTTTTTTGCAGAGTTATTCATGTTTGGAGTTTTTGTTGTACATGCATTATATTGATGATTTTCTGTTGATGGATAGGATTATTCTTTCAGTGTAATTATAATTTAGATGTATCCATTCAAAGATGCGTGGTCTAAAGCAGTGGTCTCCAGACTGTGGCCCTTTGCTTTCTTTTATCTGGCTGCTGGGGAACCAATTTATCCACTGACACCAATGAAGGGGCACAATTCCTCCCAATCACTCCAACGGTGGGGTGCAACTTCTACCAATGACATCAATGATGGGGCACAGTTCCTTCCAATGACACCAACAATGGGGCCCAATTTCTCCCAGTGACATTAACCACTTGCCGACCACCGCCCGACTATATACGGCGGCGGTCAGCCCCTCCCAGGCAAAGTGAGGTACCGGTACGTCACTAGCCTGGGAGCGAATAGGGGGCGAGTGCGCGCCGCCGGAGGCGCACTCTCGCCTCCGCTCGTACCCGAAGAAGCCAGCGCGTGTGACCGGCGGACCCGATGTCTGCCGGTCACTCGCGATCGTTGGGTAGAGAGGGAGAAAGGCAGGCGGCTAATGTAAACAAAGCCGCCTGTCACTCTCCCCTGTGTAAAAGCACAGATCACTCGGTCCTGCTATGTATGACCGTTGATCTGTGCTGTTACACACAAAGCCACATCCAATCACAGTAAGAAGCACGCCCCTAGGGACACACTTAACCCCTCCTTCTCCAATAAAGTTAACCCCTTCCCTCCCAGTGTCATTTTTACAGTAACAGTGCATATGTATAGCACTGATTACTGTAGCAATGTCACTGGTACCCCCAAAAGTGTCAAAAATGTCAGTCAAGGGTCCGATCTGTCCGCCGCAATGTCGCAGTACCGCCAAAAAAAAAATTGCAGATCGCCGCCATTACTCGTTAAAAAAAAAAACAATAAAAATGACAAAAATCTTTCCCTTTGTTAGTAAACGCAATAAATTTTGCGCAAACCAATCAAAATACGCTTTTTGCGATTTTTTTTTTACCAAACATATGTAGCAGAAAACAAATTGGCCTAAAATGTTAAAAAATTTTGATTTTTACATTTTTTTTGAGGGATTTCATATAAAAAAATGTGAAAAATATTGTTATTTTTGCAAATTGTCGCTCTTTTTTTGTTTATAGCGCATGATCAAAAAATCGCACAGGTGATCAAATACCACCAAAAGAAAGCTCTGTTTGTGGGAAAAAAAGGACGTCAATTTCATTTGGGTACAGCGTCGCACGACCGCGCAATTGTCCGTTAAAGTCACGCAGTGCCGAATCGCAAAATAGGCCCTGGTCAGGAAGGGGGTAAAATCTTCCGGGGTTTAAGTGGTTAATGATGGAGCACAGTTCCTCCCAATGACACCAACAATGGGGCCTGATGACATCATTGATGTGGCACAGTTCCTTCCAATGACACCAACAATGGGGCCCAATTTCTCCCAATGACACCAACGTTAGGGCACAATTCCTCCCACTGACACCAAAGATGGGGCAATGTTTACTCCCACTGATGTCGAGACATTTGCTACTCCTGATGGTCCCAATCCGGCCCCCATAAAGGAAGGACAGTAAATTGGCCCTTTGTATAGAAAGTTTGAAGACCCCTGGTCTAAAGCAGTGCATACATTGGATAAATATTTATGAAAAGCCACCATTCCCAAAACATAAACCACATCCTAGTTTTAGGGAAGTGATTTCACATGTGAATGTGTAACTTGAGCAGGTTCTACTGCAAATAAACCAGAAAGTCTGGAGCTCCTGGTATGATTGTATTGCTTTAGGACAGATTGCCTTCAATAGATTATATTCTTATTCACGGCAAAGCATCAGTTCTCAAACTTACCTGAAGTTGTTCCACAATGTAGTCATTTATTAGAACACCGTTTTTACAGTGCTGTCAATACGTAGTCTGCTTGCTGAAGAAATCCTCCTTGTCCAAATGTTACTTTACCACTTTAACACCACACATCAATCACCTGTTAAAAGAAATAATAGTTAAGTATCAGTTTATGCTTATATTTTTTAAACTTGCATTGAAGAGCTATATTTAGAGAAAAAGCACAGCTATAGAAGTATTTTATTTTAGTAGAGTAACCATCTATAGTTTTTTAAAAAAGATCATCTATAGTTGTCCGGGTGACAATTAGAAATCCAAAATGTTATAGTTTTTATAGAAAAAAATAAAAGGTAAGGACAATATTTCAATAATCAAAAAGATAATGATATTCTTCCTTGTACTGAGTCTATAGCAACTGCATATCTGGCTGAGGTTGCAGTTTCCTTTACAAAAACTATATGGCTTATCTTCTCTCTTGCCATTAATACCTTCTAAGTCACTGAGCAGGAAATAAAGTCAGAATTTCTGGCTTGCGTGCTTGTTCTAACCAGTGACTTAAAGTGCCAAAGCTATTGGATAAGCATGACAGCCAGGCAATCAGCATCTGTCCCCTCTAAAGAATATTTTAATATTTTCTATAGGAAAAGTCAGAGCAAAATAGATCATTTGTTGCCCATGTGCTCCAGGATTTTGGAATTCAGCTTTAGCTTTACCTCCTGATGAGATCTAGCATATAATTCCTCATGTCAGCTATACCAACACTATTAGTATAAAAGCAGAATGACACAGGGGACAGAAAATAGGAACCCTGGAAACACACAGATGATACTATACTCACTTAAAATTGATTTTGAAATGACACCCTCTTTTTTTATTACAATTTTACCTTATGCTGATCTTTGTGAATGACATCCCTAATAAGACTTGGAAAAATGTGCAAAAATTAATTCAGAGTTGATGAAAGCTCATTCCTCCAAATATACTTGAATTAACATGAGCACAGACGCTTTCCTGTAGACCGTTCACATTGCCAAAGCACGATAAAAGGTAGGAATCTGCATGAAGATGACTATGGCCTTCTACTGAGCAGGTAGCAGTTGCCATGGCATCCAGCATGTTAACACACAAATCCAACACTTCGAGAAATGCTGAAAATGATGGTGAGTAGGCGGTTGTGCAAAGATAACCGTTTTCTGTGTCTCCAATTAGATGTAATATTACCAAATAGTAGATGAAGATATTTTCATTGATGTTTAACAATTTCCAAATGTTATTAATATCCAAATGTTCCTTCTTTTATCACTACCATACATCCCCCAAAAGTACTGATGTAAAATGGTTAACAGCAGTCATTCTAATGTCAGGAACGAAAAATCGAATCAGAAAACATTACATTTTAGTTCTTTTAGTTCATGCTTACCATCTAGAAGTACATGTGTCTGGTGTATGTGACAATATTTTACATTCATTTTAGGCACATTTTAATTCTAAATGGGTGTGCTTAAATCAGTTACTGTTTAGTAGACCAAAGTGCCTAATACTTCATTTATATTGAATAATCAGGCTGTAATATACTATTTTCAGCATTCTAAAAAAAACTTATGTAAAATACAGCTCTGACTAAAACTACTGACAAGCAGATTTGCTTACAATGTTGTCGTCATAGTGTATAAATTATCTGTGAGAGTGAATAAATATTGTTAATCGCACTCAGGCTTGGCGTACACAGGCGATTTCTTTGCTATTTGCTAAAACGATCATTACCTTGAGATAAAGTGCTAGCAATTCATACATATAAGGAACAATAGAGTGTAGCATGCTCAAGTGAATAATTCTAAATTACAGAATGCTGTTCCAAATTTTGTAATAGCAATTAATCAAGGGAAAATCGCAGGAAATTTTGGTGGTACACTGGAAAAAAAAAAAGCTGGTGTGTGCAAGCCTTTAAGTAAAGCTGTGCTTTGCCTACCCAAGGTAAATCAACAGGTTCACTCTGTCCCCAGTGGTCTTTCTGTCCCCTGCCATTCCATCCCCAGCACTACATACTTCCCTTCTTTTCTGTCTCCTGCCATTCATTCCATTGCCAGCAGTACATACTTCCCCTCCTTTCTGTCCCTGCTACTTTGTTCAGCTGCCAAGAGTGAAGGATAGTCCTGTGTAAGCCAAGAGTGGCTGGAATTGTAGCCCATATACGTATATGTGTAAACAATGTATTCTTTTGATTCCATAAGAAAGAAAATATGTCCAAAGCATTAACAAAAACGTTACGTTTTGGAGAAATTGGTGAGTGGTTATAAAGGCTGTCAGGTTTTTTTTTTTGCTGTGTCCCATTAGGGTGATACACACTCTCATTTAGTCCTAATGCCCAATATCAATGGGGCTAAACAAGGGGGAGGAACTCAAATTTTAGGTTTCCACCAGAGCAATAAAAGAGGGTAAAACTTTCAATGGGGACAATTGTCTAAGATGTATTTCCCTTACCTTGTAGATATTTTCTCCAACTTCTACAGAGCATAGCTGAAGAAAAAAAATCAGACTACTTTCTTTTCAAACTGAAAAGAAAACTTTTGGCTTTAGTTATAAAGACGTGTATAAAGAAGTATCTAAAAAAAAAAAAAGACACTGTGCTGCAAAACGCAACCCAATTCTCATTTTCTGTTTTAACAAAAGGTATGGCTGCCTCAGAAGATCAATTTCAGGGTGCAGGCCATGCCAAGTTAATTACTGTTTTGCCTAAACTGATTTCCCTATTCAAAAAGTAGAAATGGCGTTCTGATGTTTTTTTAGACCCAAGGTCTGTTTAAGGTGCTAAGTGAAGGTGAGAATTCCCACCTAACAGAGTAATATTTGTTGTTGGTAATCCTATTCTAAAACTTTTATCTATATCTAGTAGCCACTTCAATAGATGCTCCATTCCTTAACACAAATTGCCAAAAAAAAGAATTAAATGTGCAGCTGCAACATAATAGTTACAGTAGAAAGACATGATCCCTGGTTGTTTGACCGAATATTAGAACGAGAAGCTTCATGAAGTAAGCAACATTGACTATGGCATGATTGTTAGACTGCTAATTCAACGCAGCAATCCTGCAGGAAAAAGCAAGTACTAGATAGAGATAATCCAATAAAGTGACCACTAAAGGTATATGTTATTTTAACTATGAAAGGTAAATGCATGTGGATTGAGAAGGCAAGACATCCAATACTTTAGTTAGAAATGTACTTCAAAATAATAGTCATTTGCTATTCAGCAAAACAACACCTGGAGTTGACAGACGCTGAGCCTACATTTACATACAAACATACGGTTACTTAGAAGACTCCTTCACTTATTATGCTTCATTACACAATTGTATGCTTCAGTAATATTCAGAGTATTAGGGGGTAATGCAATCTGCTACCTATGCCCCCCCACATACAGATTATTATATTCACAGCAGCATAATACGTGAGTAGTCTGCGCTATATATTATATATTTTATCAGATCTCAGTTAATGAAATGAGTACACAGGTTATGCATGTACTGTACATTACACCCCCGAAATCACTTTCATTCTATGGATTTTTTGAGTCTTAGTTATGCAAAGAAAAACAAAACAAAAATAATGACTGTACAGATATAGGCTTGCCAATTTGCTGAAAAGGAAACTATAATGGACTGGGGTCATTTTAAATGTAGTTCCTCTTTAGGTTTGTAGTTTCTAAAGTCCCCCCCCCCCCTCCCCACTCGTGTTTATCATTTCTCCCACTCTTTATTTTTATACATACACGCATCCTCTTCCTCCTCTTTTTCCTGTGGTGGTGGGTGCGTCCTCAATGCTGCAAAGAACGGCACCATGCAATGATGAAGAGCCATGCTTAGCAGAATTCTATTTTGAACCCAGGGCACTTTTAAAGGCCTACCCACAGGAGGCAGTTCCTTCAGACCCTGGGCTCACAGAAGTGATTTTAATTTCTGCTGAGTGTCATGCAAGCTAGAGGTGGAGCAGTTGGATTGCACAGCAATGCATATGTGGGTAACAGTACTCAGAGGGTGAGTATAACAGCAAGAGCTGAATTATTATACTTTATATCTACTTCAAATGTAAAGCTCTATCTGGTATGTACTATTCAATATTTACCTGGCCAAAATGTTTTACATTTTTTTTTTTTTTTATTCCTAACCATAGCAATACATGAAAAAGCAAAGCAAAAAAACCCCAAATCCAAATACACTGCCTATGAGCCTAAATGCTGGCATACAGTAATACAATCTCACCTGAAGGAGCTTAAAGAACTAAAGATCAGCTACTTTGCCTTAAAGTACATCTCTAGGCTCCCCCTATCCCTCACCCACCTCTAATCGATGGCATTACGAAAAAAACAAAACAAAACGTAATGCCATGTTTATGTACCCAAAGCCGAAGTCAAGTAATGCTCCAGATCTGAGTCTTCTTTCCTCTTCTGTTTACCGGAGGCCGTGTGCTTCTTTGGCTGTGCAACATAGACAGTTCCTATTGGCTTTCCAGCAGTGATCTTGAGATCCAGATGAGGATTGATGTCAGTGCAAGAGGAGTATCAGGTACTATCTGTACCAACACAATGGCAGCACTTGTTTGGTGATCCCTCACACCCAAAAAGGGCACTTGTGAGGGACCCAGGCTGTGGACATAGGCAAATATTTCTTGCTTCACAAGATAAGAAAAGAGCATGCAGTATGGGTTAGAAGTGGGTTCATGTTTGAACATGCAGTAAAGCATGCTGGTTATACTCACTGTGGAACCTAAGGGGTTAATCCTCTGAATTTTGTAAACAGGCTGCTTGATCCTTTATGCACAGATCCTCCTCTTCTTCCACTGACTCCAAAACATGTCCAGATAAGACAGAGCCTTTAGAGTCAGGCTGCACATGCTCAGTTTGGTGTGTATTGCTAGAGTAATTTTTTTTCTTGGAAGAGTGCAAATGAACAGCACAGGGCCAATCAGCACTGTCCAGACAGAGGGTCAGGAGCCCTGCAGCCTCATAGGAAAGCTCAGTGCGGTATAAAAACATCTTCCTACAAACTTCACTAAGAACTGATAGAAATCACAAGACTGCTAATACTGCTGATGAGAAAAGGTATTTATCAGTTTAGATTTAGTAAAATAATTGCATTTCCATGTTCTGTGTACTGTGGGAGACCAGATATAGTGAACGCAGGGTCCTAGATTTAGTAACACTTAACTGTACGTCCAAGCATTATCAAAATTTACTCCAAATCTCCAATCCAACCTCTAGCCAGTTTGACACCTATAGAGAAAGCCTAAGCATTGTTTTTCCTTTTTACCGTGTTCCTTTAGCAAGAAAAATGTTTTACTAAGTTTGATATCCCCAGTTTTCTAAGCGCCGGTTCACACTACCGCGACGCTACTTCCCGGGGCGACCTCCGAGATCGCGGTGCGAGCAGCACGCCGCGACCTCGGAGCGGCCGCCACGGACTTCATAACATTGAAGTCTATGGCGGTCGCCTCCTGGTCGCCCCAAAGAAGCTCCGGACCCTTTTTCTAGGTCGGAGCGACTTGTGTCGCTCCTATTAGAACGGGTCCGCAGCTTCCCTATGGGAGGCGACCTGCGAGGCGACCAGGTCGCCTCACAGGTCGCCCTAGTGTGAACCGAGGCTAAATGTCTTGCCAGGAAGCTACTACCTAATGCTCAGTTCCTATTTGCATTGGCACACCCAAGGGGCCTTTCCTTATACACAGTGTGTGGGCAAGCTCTTGGATATCAAGGCAGCGCTATCGTTTTGCTGGGAAAGAAAACAATGTATATAAAGTATATGTGGAAAGGGACAGAAAGGAGGGAGAAAGATAGAAGTTTTGTAGCACAAAATGTAGGATTGTCAATGCTGGTTGGGATTTTGTCGCAGCAAAGGCACCGTATTGTCAACTTAACCATTTGGGGACCACCTACGGAAGATACTACGGCAGAGCAGCCCCCCCTGCACCGGATCTGGGGCACAAGCTAATCAGCAGGTTCTGGCAAATAACATAGGAGAGCTCTGTGTAGGTAAACAACACAGTGTTCTCTTCTGACAGTGGTAATGTGCCATTTTTCGTTCTCCTTGAAAAGCAGGGAGTAAAAACCGGCACATCACTTAGTGAAAACACACGCATTAAACATTGTAGGTGCACAGTTAACCCTTTCCAAGCCAGTGTCATTAGTACAGTGACAGTGCATATTTTTAGCACAGATCACTGTATTAGTGTCACTGGTAATGTCAGTGGCAGTCAGTTCCTACCCAGTACCACTATAAGTCACTGATCGCTACCATTAGTAGTATAAAAAAAGGTTCCAGTATACAGTATCTCATAAAAGTGAGTACACCTCTCACATCTTTGTAAATATTTTATTATATCTTTTCATGTGACAACACTGAAGAAATTATACTTTTCTACAATGTAAGGTAATGAGCGTACAGCTTGTATAACAGTGTAAATTTGCTGTCCCCTCAAAATAACCCAACACACAAGTGAGTACACCCCTAAATAAAAATGTCCAATTTTGGCCCAAAGTGTCAATATATTGTGTGTGCCACCATTTTTTTTCCAGCACTGCCTTAATCCTCTTGGGCATGGAGTTCACCACAGCTTCACAGGTTGCCACTGGAGTCCTCTTCCACTCCACTCCATGGTGACATCACAGAGCTGGTGGATGTCAAAGACCTTGTGCTCCTCCACCTTCTGTTTGAGAATGCCCCACAGATGCTCAATAGGGTTTAGATCTGGAGACATTCCTTGCTAGTCTATCACCTTTACCCTCAGCTTCTTTAGCAAGGCAATGGTCATCTTGGAGGTGTGTTTAGGGTCATTATCATGTTGGAACACTGCCCTTTGGCGCAGTCTCAGAAAGGAGGGGATCATGCTCTGCTTCAGTATGTCACAGTACATGTTGGCATTCATGAGGCTCCCCAGTGTCGGCAGCCCTCATGTAGCCCCAGACCATGACACTCCCACCACCATGCTTGACTGTAGGCAAGACACACTTATCTATATACTCCTCACCTGGTTGCCACCACACACGCTTGACACCATCTGAACCAAATAGGTTCATCTTGGTCTCATCAGACCACATGACATGGATCCAGTAATCCATATCCTTAGTCTGCCAGTCTTCAGCAAACTGTTTGTGGGCTTTCTTGTGCATCATCTTTAGAAGAGGCTTCCTTCTGGGACAACAGCTATGCAGACCAATTTGATGAAGTGTGCGGCGTATGGTCTGAATACTAACAGGTTGACCCCCCCACCCCTCCAACCTCTGCAGCAATGCTGGAAGCACTCATATGTCCATTTCCCAAAGACAACCTCTAGATAGGACGCTGAGCATGTGCACTCAACTCCTTTGTTTGACCATGGCGAGGCCTGTTCTGAGTGAAACCTTTCCTGTTAAACCGCTGTATGGTCTTGGCCACCATGCTGCAGCTCAGTTTCAGGGTCTTGGCAATCTTCTTATAATCTAGGCCATCTTTATGTAGAGCAACAATTATTTTTTTCAAATCCTCAGAGTGTTCTTTGCCATGAGGTGCCATGTTGAACTTCAAGTGACCAGTATGAGAGAGTTAGAGCGATAACACCAAATTTAACACACCTGCGACCTTGTAACACTAATGAGTCACATGACACCGGGGAGGGAAAATGGCTAATTGGGCCCAATTTGGACATTTTTCACTTAGAAGTGTATTCACCTTTGTTGCCAGTGGTTTAGACATGAATGACTGTGTGTTGAGTTATTTTGAGGGGACAGAAAATTTACACTGTTATACAAGCTGTACACTCACTACTTTACATTGTAGCAAAGTGTCATTTCTTCAGTGTTGTCACAATAAAATATTTACAAAAATGTGAGGGGTGTACCCACTTTTGTGAGATACTGTATATACCATCGTTTGTAGATGCTAATCATGCTATACCTTTCAAGCAAACCAATATACTGTATATACCATTGTTTGTAGATGCTAATCATGCTATACCTTTCAAGCAAACCAATATATTTTTCTTTTACCAAAGACATGTAACAGAATACATTTTGGGCTAAATTTATGACGAAATTTAAAAAACATTAAGGAAGATTTTTTTACCTTTTTTTTTTATGCTTTATAAGCTGAAAGTAAAAACTATTATTTTTTTCAAAAATGTTGGTCTTTTATTGTTATATAGCATTGACTGATATACATTTCATTTGGGTACGGCGTTACACGACTGCGCAATTGCCAGTTAAAATAGTGTAGTGTGGTTAAACAAGAGCCCACTGGGTTTCTGAGAAAATCAGCAGGTATATTTCTTGCAATAATTTATGAATAATGGAGAAATGTACATGTATTGTAGATATGTACTGAATATGTGACACATCAAGAGATTACATGATCAGTTTTCCAGCATTTACATTTTATGACCAAATAGAAGGAAGTGCATTGTAGTGGCTTATTATACTTATTTACTTACTTTTTTTCTGGAATATAATGTTTATATGCTATTAAAAAGGACTACTG
>NC_138770.1:371877005-371937005 GCF_965119305.1 Pelophylax lessonae
AGTTTTACCTATTTCTAAATCTGCTTTAGGTAACTGATGTATTTAAAAAAAAAAAAAAATGTTAAATAGATGCGCTAACTCCTACAAAGTGCTTATGTGTAATATCAAAAAAATTCATATATGTGTAATTTAATAAATTAATTGAATTAAAAACATCAGAAAGTGGAGTTTCACATGAATTTGAAGCTGTAAAGCATCGTGATGCACTTTGTAGAAGTTGACGCATCTGTTCAACATTTTGATTTCGTTTATAGCGTTTGTGTATTCACACATACATCAATTTGCAGCTTTCTTTTTGTTGGTAATATTTTTGTTCCATAATATTTTTTTCAGTGATTTTTTTGCTCTCACTAAGCTCAGAAGTTTTATCCATTACTGATGTATTCAAATATATTGCGCATATATCCTTTTATAATAATTTGCTGCTGAAAATTTAATTTAAAATGTTTTCCATAATTTACACCACCCTACATCAAATGTAAAGTGAGGAAAGGAGCACAAAAGGAGCACTCCTCTGGGTTTTATTATAAATCTATGCACTTTCTACCATTTTTTCAAATAAAATGTAACATTCCATCTCATCTCTACTTTTTTTTTTTTTTTTACAGAAAAGAAGATAAACTAGGAAAATGCAGCAAATAAAAATAATTTATTTAGCTGGTCTTTATAAACAGGTCCCGTAACATCCTAACAGTCCACTTAGAAAAAAAATCAATAGCATATTTTTGTAAACATAATTGTTCAACTGTAATTTTTTTTTGCAAATAATACCATTTAATTAAAAAAAAAAATCAAATTTGATTTTGGGGGAAAAAAGTAACATACACCTTTTATTTTTGAAAACAAATGAAAAACTTAAAAAAATAAATTTACATCTATGCCTCAAGGTCTAAAATGAGTTATTTTAGCTATACTGTATTAGTACAAGTAGGTTTGATATTAAAATATATGAAATATCTGTAAAATAATGTTTGCCCCAAGTAAACTACATAGGAAATTTTGCAGTTTAGTATTAATCCACAGCTGATTATACAGTCATTACTAAATAGAAAAGCATTTAATCTCTGGAAAAAGTGGATATGCCCAGTGGTTGCTTGCATATATGCTAGACACAAACTTCAAAGCTACTCCGGAGCAATGAGAGAGTAACCGGATTGGACTCTTTAAAACATTAGTGACTGCTTAGTAGTTTATGTCCACTATCTTAACACTTTGTAGATTGTAGTAACTTTGGGAATTTGTGCTTTAGGTTGCATTTCCCTTTTAAAACTTTCAACAGTACTTACTTTTTAAACTGACATCTTAAAACATGAGCAGCAGACAATTTCCCAAACACACAATGTGTATGGGTTTACTTGCCAAAAGATGTATATTTCTGTGCAGCGTTTTTTGTTATTCTTTGATCCAGGCACTACTGCAGATAGCAGAACCATTACTATGCACCATAAAACATCTTAGCCTGCTGCATTAAAGTTGTATTCCATACATAACTGTATTTTACTTTTATCTGCTTGCTGTTTATCTTTAATACCCACCTGTAGTCAAATATCTTTTCTTCTCTTTATAGTCTTCTACAATCTACTACGATTTCCTGGGTTTCCACCAGAAATGGGTTAAAATGCCTTTAGCAGATATTTACTTCTTGCCCTCCTACTCCAGGGCTATATGCTAGCATAGATAAATAATGGCCACACCTCTCTTTCCAGGTGTCCTTATGCAAACTTGTAAAGTCGAGAATAAAAGTTTAGAGTGTGTGTGTGGGGAAGGTTATTGCTTGTCACATGTGCTGATGGAGGGTTTCATCCATTAATCCATAAATAATACAATTGTATATAGTAGAATTTTAAATACCCCTCCAGTAAGCTCATATTACATACTCATATTTGAGTTATGTAATATGTGCTTACTGGAGGGGTACTAAAAATCATAAAAATGATTCTGAGAAAGAAAGAGGATGTTTCTGACAAGGGTTGTTCGATTATGGCATGTACTATGCAGTGTGGTTAAGCTCTGGTGTCGACTGAACTGGGAGGTGAGTGCAGGTACAATGGAGACATTTAGTAAAATGTCTACAAGGTCTATCTTACTGAATATCTACCGTATTTCTTTGACGCTTGGAAATTAGGAATCCCCTACAAAAAAAAAAGATAAGGAGACAAAAATACTACAAAACACTATAGTCTTTCTGATGGCCCATAGAAATAAATGTAAATACAGACCAAGTATATGAAAAAAGAAAAGAAAAAAAAAACTAGAAAAAGTAGTAAACACTTAAGAATTTGTGGTAGTAAGGTTTGTGATAAGGGACCAACGATGTTCCGTAAGATATTCATCAAGCCAGGCAAATATACATTAGTATCATACATAATTATCTTACAGAATTCAGCATATAGTAGCTCGGGGACCAAGGTTTTGTGAATTTTCCAGTCGCTGAGGTGAATGTTTCGTCTGTGACAATGAGGTTTTTATAGAAAAGCAACAGAGTTGTGGCTTTCCATGTGCATGTTCACCATATATGTTGATCAAAGCAGTGACATAGGTTTCAACTGCTAAAGATTAGTCTTCCAAAAGGAAACGTTGACTAAAAAAGTGTACCACCTAAAAGTGTGTGGGTCTATAGCACCATGCCTACAAGTAGTATGATAGGGGGCTAAAACATAGAATTGCTGCTTAAAAACAGCTTATTACTTTTCACTCACCACTTCAAAAGGCTGTGAGAAAAGTTGGTTTTTAAAAAACACTTCTCAATTAATAGGTTCAAGTCAAGAATTGGGGTAGATATGTTACATATCCTGATAGTACATTTTCCAGATACATAGGTTAGGACGGTTGATGCAGAGGCTAGCTGGGACATGTGTAGTATTTACGACAATGAAGAATAGAAAGCCTCCAACTATTTTGAAAAGATGCATTACTTTGTCAGTATTGGTCTTGCCATAACCTAGTTATTGTTGGTTATCAGCCTGACTGCAGTGCTTTTGTTGTGCTACCATTGACATAGTATAGTGTGACTAAGGGGAAAATAAGGTATTTAACTTAGCTTTAAATAGTGTAATCATAAGAATTTAAAATCCTCTTTTTTTTCTTAAGACAGCCTCGAATCACTTCAAGTGCAAAACATAAAAAAACCTACATTAAACGCTTCAAAAAAAAAAAAAAGCAAAAACAATGCAAATAGTTTAGTTGCATGTGAACAAAGGTTCCTCAGCTGAACAATAAAATAGATATTCTTGTAAAAAGAAAGCTCTGTTTGAAACTGGTAAGACCCCTAGATGGTATGCTGTATGCAGCTGATTAAATGGTCATAATCAAACCAGGCCAGAAAAGCTTTTATCCCATTCTGCTTCTCATTCTTAGGGTCCATTTACAGCGTTCAGAATTGCATGTCTTTGTGAGCCTAGTAGTGACATTTGTCTTATGCAGCAGCATATCTGAACGTTTACATAAGTATGTCCCTGCACCTAGAGAAGACTGCATCCAGGACCCTGCATCCATCCCTATGCAGATATACACACTCGGATGTGTGGGAAGATGTGCATAGCCGCTAAGTCTGTAAGCCTGTCATTGATTTTTTTTAGGAGGTTGTTTGCCATGGCTGTTATGAAAGAACTGTGCCTCTCAATCCTTTTGCATGCTGTACATGTCTCTGCACTGTGTAAATGAGCCAACTGTTAGCATAAAGATCCTTACAACTATTCTGTCCGAGAGTTGAACCACATATTGGCAAACATGATCTCCAAGACTCTAGTAGCGTTTATATCAAAACAAAGAGTTATTGATAATATTCACAATCTCAAACTTAATCAGTTATGTTTCAAGTCTTTGATATTAAGGAGACCTTACCTCAGGAAAACATGTGCATGAGAGCAGTAGACTAAAGAAGAGGATCGGGATTGCCTTCTGCAAAACCATTGCAAGAACAGGTAAGTATAACATGTTTGTTATTAAAAAAAAAATATTAAAAGGTTTATAAGCACTATAAACTGAAAAAAATTACCATTTTAAGAAAAAAAAAAAGATAACTTTGAAACTGATGACAGCAACACATCTCAAAAAATTTGGGACGGGGCCCTGTTTACCACAGTGTAGCAGCCCCTCTTCTTTTAGAAAAACTCTGTAAACATCTGGAAACCGAGGAGACCAGTTTTGGGAGAAGAATAGTATCCCATTCTTGCCTAATATAGGAGTCTAACTGCTCAGTTGTTGTAGTTTTCTATTCAAGAAATGCCAAATATTTTCAATTGTTGAAAGGTCTGGATTGCAGGCAGGCCAGTTAAGCACTCACAGAGTTTTCTACTACAAAGCAATGCTTTTGTCATAGATACAGTATGTGGTTTAGTATTGCTCTGCTGACATATGCAAGGCCTTACCTAAAACAGATGTTGACTGTAAGGGAGCATATGCTGCTCAAAAACCTAGGTATATTTTTCAGCATTAATGGTGGCTTTCCAGATATGCAAGTTGCCCATTCCATTCGCACTATTGCACCCCCATACCATCAGAGATGCAGTCTTCGAACTGATCGCTAATAACAAGCTGGGATGTCCCTCTCCTCCTTAGTCTCTTTTGAACTGAGTGCTCATAACAAGCCAGAACTTTAGTCTCTTTAGTTCAGAGGACATGGTGCTCACGGTTGTCAAAAATAATGTAAAATTTTGAGTCATCTAACCATAGAACAGTTTTCCACTTTGCAACAGACCCTTTAAAATTAGCTTTTGCCCAGAGAAGAAAGCGACGTTTCTGAATAATGTTCAGATAGGTCTTCTCCTTTGCATGATAGAGCTTTTGTATTTTTGGATGGCATGGCAAACTGTGCTCACTGTGCTTTTGGAAGGATTCCTAAACCCATGTAGCGATGTTCATCACATAATCGTGTATTAAAAACAATTACAATTGCACTCACACACAGTTGTTGCTTGTATCAGGCATATCACCCAAAATAAACCAGGTTCCTCATAGGAACTTGAGAAAGGAGTCTCCGCCCTCTGAAACGCGTCAATATAGCAACAACCCAGCTATCCTATCCTTTATTGGCTCTCTCTGTCACAAGACATCGTAGCCAGTGCCGGTCCCTCTGGCAGCCGAGTGAGCTCCTCCGTCCCCCTGGAAACACAGGAGCTGAGCAGCTGTCTGTGTCTGAAGCAGATTCTTTCTCTGGCCTTTATACACAATCGCCTAACAATTCCACTGAGGTTTCTTTGGATGATAAGCCTAATAAAAGGAACTGTGTGTGAGTGCAATTGTAGTTGTTTTTAATTAATTTATTAAAGGTTACTGCACCAGAGCCTGTGCTCTCTCTTTGTGTTTCTGTCTACAGTTTCTGGTACTCGCTGGTATATAGAGCAGCAAGGCTGCAGTGATCCAGTTTTTAACCTTTTCAAGACTGAACTTTATTGAACTGTGGACTCAGTTTACTTCTGGCACTAGTGCAAGTACTAACTTTTTGCACATCCATCAAAGAATCATGCCCGTTTCCAATGCAGTGCCATCTGAGGGCCCAAAAATCATAGGCATCCAGTATTGAATTTCGGCCTTGCTCCTTTCGCACTACATTATATCACATTTTGGTTTTATGTTTAGATGCACTTTAAACTAGTGGAAATTTGCATCTATTCAAGCATCTCCTTAAGCAGGCTACTACATTTTTTGTGTCACATATATGAGAATAAATAAAGTCTGCAATACCATTTATGAGACTCGGCTCAAAATCACCAGTCCAATTTTTATAAAACTTGAACATCGCGTTTGTTACCCTAAATAAGAAAAAAAAAAAAAAAAAGGATCATGTTCCCTTAAAGCATGTTATACAGCGCAGTGCTTGTGATGTGTAATTTGGACCCCTGTATCACCTAAAAACCTGGCTGATCTTGCCAGTTTCGACCCTTCCCTCTGTACATTGACCAAAGTATATATCATAGCTGCTGAGCTCTAACACTGTGGTCAGTGTACATGCCTCCATCATCCGCAGCCTCCTCTGTCTCCCTCTGTCCTCCTCCCCCTCCCCTCCCTGCCTGTTAGCTCTCACTAGCGCCGCTCTGCTCCCCTCCCAGCTGCTACAAAACTATATTACCTTTACACCATCCCCTCTGTTAGGTAGTACCTGTATCCTAATTCCTGTGCTTTATTTAAAAGAAAAAACTGATTTCTACCTGTTTTTACAGCCCCTATCGGCGCTCACAAGACTCCCACCTCTCTCCTCCTTGCCTCCCTGGCTGACGTCAAAGGAAGTCCTGCAGGCTGGAGATGTCAGACGGGGAGAGGAGAGAGCCGGGAGTCATGTGAGTGCCGATAGGCGCTGTGGAAATAGGTGGAAATAGGTAGAAATCTTTTTTATTATAAAGCACAGGAACTGGGAAACAGTTTGTAATCTAACAGAGGGGATGGTGTAAAGATAACATAGTGGCTTCACAACCACTTTAAGAACAACTGTTATTGGAGGAATGAGATGAGCTTGTCAGGTGTTCACTATAGATTCACTTTGACTTGTATGATGAAATAAAAGCAAAGCATACATTTCTAAATCATTTGAAATTACCATGTTTGCTGGCCTTTACCTTGGTGCATAGTAGCAGATTTTATTTATTTTCTTTATTCTCTTATCAGCAAAGCCCTGATAAATTATAGACAACACCACTATAAATGAAAAAAAGAATATACCACAAACTAGGGGTCTAGTCCAATTTTTGTACACTTAAAACATCTCAAGTTAGCTGATAAAAACCCACACCACTTCTAAAAGGTCACAATGCAAACAGTGAGACTGATGACGAACTATAACGTAGGCAAAAGTTTCCTGTGTTGCTGCTGAGGTTTTTTTTTTTTTTTCTTTCAGCATCTGCAAATGATGGAAACAGTTTTCAGCATGTGATAAAGCATCTAAAACTGATCTACATGTGTAGGTTTGTACTTCCTTTCAAAGACAAATCAACCCAAAAACTATTACTGCATTTGGAGGGTGCCGGTGGGTTTATTCACCCACTGGTTGATCTATCTCAGGGACCAATGCTGTGAGATCACTGCACCTAATTTTTCAGGTGACCTTTTATTCTGGACATTATATTCATTAATAAAACAATACACTTATTTAAATTAGAGAAGAAAAGAGTTAATAATTCAGCAATGAAAACTATAAAATAATTATAATACATGTGAAAGAAAAAGGCGTTCAATTTTATAAGTAATACCTGCAAACAACATTAAAGTAATGTCTTCCTTCTGTGGGCTGCATCGCCCATTATATTACGTATTTAGTATCTGATTCTGATACAATGAATAACAAATCCCTTAAGCTGACCTATTCTGCAAAACTGTTAGGCAGTTATAACAAATATTTTACCTGGTGGACTCGCAGTACTATGTTCTGACTTTTTTCCATAGACCTTAATGGAGAAGCCATGAAATAGAGAAAAAGGCCACACATGCACAGTATTACGCAGCCCATTGGATGACAGGTATGCTGCACAATATAGGGCAAAGTCCCTTTTCCAGGTCACCCACTTACCTAAAGTCTGTAGTGGAAAGTAAAACTAGCAACAGGGAGAGGGGTTGTTGGGCTTAAAACAGATTGATAATTTTGAGCGTCAGCTGATAAAGCGGATTAAAGTGCATTTTAATCCCCAAATCTTTTTCAGTATGTCTGCCATAATGCTTAACTGTATATCGTTTTTTTAAACAAATCAATTTTTGCAAGTTCTTTACCTGGAGATCCTGCCAGTAACAGCACCTCTTGTTGCAGGCTGACAACGCTAACCTACAGTCTCACAATTAGCATCAAGTTTGTCTGCTTGCCATATAACTTTTTTCAGTTAGCTATTGGGCTACCTATCAGGCCTAACAGCCAACTGAAGGCATATACTGTGGATGGCAGGCTGTTTCTGCCAATTGAGAGGGGGTTGACGTTGTCAGTCTGTAACAAATAGTACAGATAAAAACAGTGAGGCATGATGGCAAATATAATAAAAAATAATTTCTTTCACTATATAGTAACTTTCAAGTTTCACATGTAACATTCCCCCCTTAACAAGTTATATTATGAATCAAGGTTTGTAATGCATGCTGGGAAAAATCTATAGCATGCACACTAGCTTTTTAGAGGTACAGTGAATGCAAGTAAGATCAGTGCGGATATAATCCTCTGACGTATACTTACAGCTGCATACATGATGGGACTTTAAAATGTGTGCATATAGAAGAGATTAGGAACACAATACAGTATAAACAACATTTTTATTCTTTTTTTATTTTTAAGTTTAGGTTTAGGCGATCGGTTTTATAGGGCGAGAACACCACTTTGGGAACACTGTACTATTGAGACAAAGTATTCAACCATGGAATTTTTTTCTTATTGCAGATGCATGACTGGTAAATTTCTCTGTGAAGCACAAATTAGCAAAATATACATATTAGAATAGGAAGGTACAGTCCACAAATAACACAAGATAAGCAGTAAGCAGTGTTAACATCATTAGACTGTAGCAATCAAACATTTGCATGCAGAAGTTGAGAATGTAATTTGAAGAATGCAATTTGAAAATATTAAATTTAAATGATCAGTTTTTACACAATCTTTATTTTGGATGTTGACTGTTCTGTGCTTTGTATGAAAACTTGATCGTGGTTAACAACCACCACTTCAGCATACAGACACCTACGTATTTTAACAACACTGGCCACAAATAAACATCAGCTGTACTTTAGAATAATCTGTACAGTATTGTATGCTTAGTTAAAAAAGTGTTTTGATCTTCAACCGAATTAAAAGACTTTGTGATACAGAAAAAAAAACAATTGTATTTACCATCAATAATTTTTCATTGTTTTCTTTTTTGCATCAATTCCCTTTTTATTCACTGGCTTCCTCTGGAAATTGATTAGCTTTTTAAAAAATTGAGAGCCTTCATCTGGTTTCCCATTTTCAACATTTTCCCAATAGCGTTGTGGTTTGCCAAGGTGATCTTTGGCAAACTTTGGGCATTCTCTGTGGTGTACTGTCATGAACATCCTGCCTCCTCAAAGACTTAAGTATAGTAGATTCATGAAGGGATGTTTTGTAGTTCCAGTGATGCCTTCAAGCCCTTAACTATTACTTGTGGATTCTTCTTCGCCTCAGATTGAAGATTCTGTGTTGTGCCTTGGGAGTCATCTTGGCTAAGCACCCACTTCTAGGAAGAGTAGCCACAGTACTTCACTGTCTCCATTTATAGACAATTTAGCTAACTCTTGACTGATGGATGCCTAAACACTGAGATTGCTTTGTATTCCTTTACAACCTTATGCAAATCAACTATTCCTGATGTCTTCAGAGAGCTCCTTTTTGTGAGGCATGGTTTTCATCAGCTGATGCTTCTTATTAACAGCAATCCTAAAATGTATGAGTTTCTTTTATCAAAGTAGCTTTAAACCACACCTCCATATAATTAACTGGACTCCAGGTGTACAAACTACTGACATCAATTAGCTTTCATTGAAGTAATTAGTCTATGGGTTCACTTACCTTTTCCTCCAGCATTGGTATGTTCAATAAAGACATGAGAAATTAGAATTCCAAGGGGTTCATATACTTTTTCTTGCCACTGTATATTTAGGTACTCTTCTTTTCCTTGGATAGCACTTGGTGGTAGTCCTGCATATTGAAAGATACATTTCTAATTTACTAGTTTTTTGTTTCACAGGTGTTTTCTTGTCCACCGTTGGTGTGACCGTGGGCTCCTAATGTCATTTATTTCTATCTGCAGTGGGGGAAATAAATATTTGATTCACTTCAGATTTTGTAAGTTTGCCCACTTACAAATAAATAAAGGGTCTATATTTTTTATCATAGGTGTATTTTGAATGATAGAGACAGAATATCAACCAAAAATCCAGAAAAAAAACACATAAAACAAATGCTATAAATGAAGTTGCAATTCAGTGAGTAAAATAAGTATTTGATTCCCAAGCAAAACATGGCTTAGTACTTGGTGAAGAAACCTTTGTTTTGCAAGCACAGATAAGACATTTCTTGTAGTTGGTGAACAGGTTTGCACACATCTCAGGAGGGATTTTGGTCCACTCTTCTTTACAGATCTTCTCTAAATTCTTAAGGTTTCTTGGCTGTCTCTTGGCAACTCGAAGATTCAGCTCCCTCCATAAATTTTCTATAGGATTAGGGTCTTGAGACTGACTATGTCACTTCATGACCTTAATGTTCTTTTTTCTTGAGCTACTCCTTTGTTGCCTTGGCAGTATGATTTGGGTCATTGTCATGCTGGAAGACCCATCCAAGTCCCATCTTTGGTTTTCTGGCTGAGGGAAGAAGATTCTCAGCCAACATTTTACAATACATGGCCCCGTCCATTGGCCCCTTAATGTGGCAAAGTCGGTATGTACCTTTAGCAGAGAAACAGCCCCAAAGCATCATGTTTCTACCTCCATGCTTGACTGTAGGGATGGTTTTCTTAAGGGTCATAGTCAGCATTTTTCTTCCTCCAAACACGGCGAGTCAAGTTAATGCCAAAGAGCTCCATTTTGGTCTCATCTGACCAAAGCACTTTCTCTCAATCCTTCTCTGAATCATTTAGATGTTCATTGGCATGACTGTACATGTGCCTTCTAGAGGAGGGGTACTAGCCATGTTTAGAGGAAGAAAAATGTTGACTATCATCCCTACAGTCAAGCATGGAGGCGAAAACATTATGCTTTGAGGCTGTTTCTCTGCTAAAGGTACATACTGACTTTGCCCCATTGGGTGGCCAATGTATGGGGCCACGTATTGTAAAATCTTGGATGTGAACCTTCTTCCCTCAGCCATAACAGAGGATGGGTCTTTCAGCATGACAGTGACCCAAAACATACCACCAAGGCAACAAAGGAATGGCTCAAGAAGAAGCACATTAGGGTCATGGAGTGGCCTAGCCAGTCTCCAGACCTTAATCCTATAAAAAATGTGTAGGTGGGAGCTGAAACTTCGAGTTGTCAAGCAAGAGCCAAGACACCTTAAGGATTTGGAGAAGATCTGTAAAGAAGAGTGGACCAAAATCCCTCCTGAGATGTGTGCAAACCTGGTAACTAACTAAAAGAAAAGTCTTCCCTCTATGCTTGCCAACAAAGGTTTCTCCACCAAGTACTAAGTCATGTTTTGCGGATCAAATATTTTACTCACTGAGCTGCAACTCAATTTATAATATTTGTATCATGTGTTTTTTCAGTATTTTTGGTTGATATTCTGGCAATTAAAATACACCTATGATATAAATTATAGACCCTTCAGTTCTTTGTAAGTGGGAAAACAAAATCTGCAGGCAATCAAATAATTATTTTCCCCACTGTATGCACCATCTGTTGCCACTCTTTGGTTGTCCTGTTGGGGGTGCTGTTGGTCCCTTCCTCAACTCCAAAGAGAGACACCCTGGGGCAGTCATCATCTGGAAGTTTTACAATAATCTAATACTAATTTTCAAGCTAATTTGTAAGTATGGTTTTTATGACCAAATTAAAGAAGTTTGAGCAGCATCCTACACTCTTAAAGAGGGTGCTCCAACATTATTTATCATTTCCAATTTCTGAAACTGTGTTCTTCAGTATAAAATGAATGAATGTTAATGAAACTTATAGAGATATTGACAGCACTTTTGACCACATGGAAATATTTGGAATCAAACATATATACGAATATAATGTATATTTTATACTGATAAATGCTGGAACACAATAAAGCAGCTTGTTATTTTTAACTAGTTCTCATCATGTATTGATTTTAATAAACAGCTATTTCATGTAACCCTTTTTTGTATGTCCAGTGATATGCCTCATTTAACCACTTAAATACCGGGCACTTTTACCCCCTTCCTGCCCAGGCTAATTTTCAGCTTTCAGTTCTGTCGCACTTTAAATGATAAATGTGCGGTCATGCAACACTGTACCCATATGAAAGTTTTATCATTTTGTTTACACAAATAGAGCTTTCCTTTCGGTGGTATTTAATCACCATTGGGCGTTTTTCAATTATTTAGCAAATAAATAAGAGGACTGAAAATTGTGGAAAAAAAAAAAACAAGTTTTTCTTTGTTTCGGTTATAAAATTTTGCAAATAAATAGTAGTTCTGCTACATTTCTTGGGTGAAAATAACCCAAATCAGTATATATTATTTAGTCTGAAGGAAAGTTATAGAGTTCACAAACTATGGTATATTTACAGTATATGCATGAAAATTGATCAGTCCTGATGTACTGATGGACTATCTCATTTCTTCAGGCCCTAAAATGCCAGGATAGTACAAATGCCCCCTTTTTGGAAAGTAGACAGTCAAGGGTAGTTAGTAAGAGGCATGGCGGGGTTTTTGAGATAGTCATTTTTTGTCATATTTTTTAAATAATTTCCAAAAACATAAAAAAAAAAACAAAAAAAACAAACGCTTTAAGAGTTCACTTCACTGGAATAAAGGGGGCTAAGCCCAACTCCTAAAAAACTACCCCATACCATAATCCCCCTCCACCAAATGATTTGGATCAGTGCGCAAAGCAAGGTCCATAAAGACATGAATACGTTTGGAGTGGAGGAACTTGACTGGCCTGCACAGAATCCTGACCTCAACCTGATTGAACACCTTTGGGATGAATTAGAGCAGAGACTGCCAGCCAGGCCTTCTTGTCCACATCAGTGCCTGACCTCACAAATGCGCTTCTGAAAGAATGGTCAAACATTACCATAGTCACACTCCTAAACCTGGTGGACAGCCTTCCCAGAAGAGTTGAAGCTGTTATAGCTGCAAAGGGTGGGCCAACTCACCACAGGATCAGCAACAAAACAAACAAAAAAAATGAAGTAATGCTTCTTACCACAGAATCCCGAAAGTCAAACTAAAAAAAAAACCAGCCCTGATACTCAATATTAGAAAACCATATACATCTTTCATTATCTGCTAGAGAGCTTTGAGAGGCTATAAAGACTGATTTTAAATTTCAGAAAGCTGGAGCCCCAGCCTGACTACTGGTGATTAGACCAACCTGTACACTGCATTGAGGGATGTGGTAGGGGACATGCCAGAGCTTTGATTTAGTATCTGCAGGCTGCCATTACATAAGTAGTGCCTCAGGTTTTGGAGCATGCCTGAAGACAAACAAAGGTGTACATGGACACTTGCTGGGTTAGTTTGCTAAGGTTAACGTGTATCTAAAGGTAAAACTTGCTGTTTTTATTTTAGACGAGTAGGGGAGGGGGTTTTGTCAGGATTCTATTGCTCAGTCTCTGCT
This sequence comes from Pelophylax lessonae, assembly GCF_965119305.1. Taxonomy (NCBI): domain Eukaryota; kingdom Metazoa; phylum Chordata; class Amphibia; order Anura; family Ranidae; genus Pelophylax; species Pelophylax lessonae. The sequence continues at coordinate 371,890,236 of NC_138770.1, forward strand.
ACAGAGATTCAGTCTCACTATTTGTTCTGGTGACCATTGTCTACTAAGTATGGCAAAAATCAACATTTTAAGATGGCATCAGAACAGGTTAGGAGAAGAAATTTTCCAATGTGAAGATATGTTCTGTAAGCATTGGACTACGAGAGATTTCCATTCAGGCCCTTTTACATGTGCACTTTTCATTTGATCAGCAGGGGATTGGTCTGCTGATCTCCTGCTGATAGGAGCAGAGCGGGGCAGATGACCGGCCCATGTCCGCTCAGTTTATGCAGACAGACTCTGCTCTAAGGCCAGCTGAGAGTAAACGGCCATATGCTGTCCATTTACACAAGGCTGCCTTCGATAAAGTCTGCCCAAATGGAAGAGGTATTTTTATGCAAAGTATAGGAAAAAGTGCACATTGCATAGATGTACCACTTATATTACACACACATTTTTTTCCCCGAAGGTATATATTTAAAATTTTAGCATTGGCTGTATGTAATCAGTGAAACATTTGTATGCAATTCCTATTTGGCAGTCGTTAAATAGTTGAGTCAGTCATTTAGAAGCATCCTTTGTAGGTGGTCACATATTCTTGCCATAAACGGAGCAAAAGGGTACTGGCAATTTTGGTCACACAAGAGAATCCTGGTGTCATTTGGGTATAATAAAAGAAAAAAAGCTTTCAGGTAGCTACGATGTTCATAAAACCAAACCTAAAATGTCTGAGGGGAAGAAAGGAAAAAGTGATTTAATTTGTTAAACATTTGAGCTTCAGTTCCAGACTCAGTACTATCAGTTTCCTGAGAGTAAAAAGAAAATCAGTCTTCCACCAAAATACAAAGTAAAACAGTGGCTCCTTTATTCCACTATGCTGCTTAGGACAAAAAAAAAAGGGATTTTTGACTTACCGTAAAACCCATTTCTCTGATGTTCATTGACGGACACAGTTCCTGATCTTCTTAACCATTGGAATGGTAACCAACTGGAGCTCACCTGAAAAAAACAATACACCCTCAAAGAGGACCAGGTCCTCTAAACAGCAGCCTGCAAAACCTTGCGGCCAAAAGAAGGATCCGCAGATGCCAACACATCCACCTTTATAGAACTTTGTGAAAGTGTGCACTGACGACCAGGTGGCCGCTGTGCTAACCTGCGTCACTGACGCCTTATGACGGAAGGCCCAGGAGGCACTGAGCTCCCAAGTAGAGTGCGCCTTGACAGGGAAAGGAGGAACCTGACCCTTGACGGAATAGGCCTACATCACCGTCTGTCTGATTCATCTAAAAAAGGTCACAGAGGAAGAGGACAACCCTTTCCGAGGCCCGTCCGTAAGCACAAATAGGGAGTCCGATTTCCTAAAAGACTCTGTAGCTGCCAGGTACACTCTAATCGCCCAGACCAACTCCAAGGCATGCAAGGCAATTTCCTTTGGATGTTTAGGCCTGGGACACGAGGAAGGCAAGAAGGAATGTCTTCATTCAAATGGAAATCAGAGACAACCCGAGTAAGGAACGACGGGCAGGGGCGAAGAACCACCTTATCACTGTGAACCACCAAGTAAGGTGAACGACAGGGTAACGCCGCCAATTCTAACACCCTGTGGAGGTGAAAGCCCCTAAAAAGGCTACTGCGATCCTTTATTGGCATAACAATGCTAGCACCGGGGCCAACACTTTTGTGAATACCCGAGGGGCAGAAGGGATACCAAAGGGTAATGCCACAAACTGATAATGCTCCTCTCTCATGGCAAAGCGGAGGAAGCACTAGAGACTGACATATATTGGAGTGTGAAGGTAAACATCCTTGATGTCGATGGAGGCAAGAAAAATCCCCCTGATGCAGGGATGCCATCGCCGTGCGAATGGACTCCATTCTGAACTTCTGCACCCGCACAAAGCAGTTCAGTGTCTTGAGGTCCAGAATTGGACGCACCTTGCCTTCCTTCCTGGGGACTGTAAACAGGTTTGAGTAAAACCACTTAAAACATTCTGAAGTTAGAACCAGGACACTCACCCTTTAAAGTAAACGGTCTTGCACCACCCCAAAAAGAGCCTGTAAGCGGACCGGGGACAGTCGCACGTTGGAAGGAAGAACCTTACCGAAGGGTAAGAACGAAACCCGATCTTGTAGCTAGACCGAATTACCTTGTGGACCGACCTTACTTGTATCAGGGGAATCCACGGGTCCAGGAACCAGTTAAGACCTCCCCCCACCCAGATACGGGTGAGGGCGCACCTTCATGCTGGAGGGGCTTTGTCTGCGGGTCTGGAGAAGCCCGCTCTTGACTTGCCAGACCAACTTCATTTGGTTCCTCCAGAGGAGGCCCCGAAGGGCTCCGATCCCTTGTCAGTCGACCCTGAGGGACAAAAAAACTGCTCATGAGCCAAGAAGGAGGGCCAACGTCTACGACGAGGGTCCTTGCCCTAAGTAGCCTGTGGAAGAAAGGTACTCTTCCCCTCTGTGAGACCTTTAATGATGTCATCCATTGTAGCACCAAACAGGCGATCTCCTTAAAAGGGAAGATCAATCAAGGCCTTTTTAGGAGTCTGGTCCGCAGACCAGCATTTGAGCCAAGAAACACGCCAAAAGACCACTGCCGAAACAGAGAGCCAAGCCACTAGGGGAGCCGCATCCAAAGAAACATAATAGATAAACTGCAGCCCTTGGACCAACTGGTCCACCAGCTTAGCAAAGACAGGGGGAAGCTACTCTCCCAGGTCATGGCGTAAAAACCTAGCCCATTCGGTCAGAGCCTGCAACACCAGGGCAATGGTGAATATCGGCCTCAGTGCCGAATCAGCCAGGGTGTACATATTGCGGGCCACAGCCTCCGCCTTCCTGTCAGCCAGGTCCTTAAAGGCCAGCCACTCTTCAACCGGAATCATGGTTGCCTTGTTCAATCTGGAAACTGGAGGGTCCACCACGGGTGGAACAGTCCACTTCTTAAGAAGGGACTCCTCAAAGGGGTATCGCCTAGCAAAATCGCTTAGGGACCACAAGGGGACGCTTTGGTCGTCCCCACTATTTAGTGACAATTCTGTCAAAATAGGAGGGGAAAGGGAACACCTTCTCCGCTCTGGATGGCTTGTGAATGCCAAAGGGAACCTGCGCATCCGCTGTAGCTTCAGCTGCACCCTCCATCTTTAAAGTCTCATGCACAGCTACAATCAGTGCATCCACCAGCGCCTTTTTGTATGCGGTTGCAGAAGTGGAGGACTCCTCCTCACTATCCGAGGATTCAGGGTGCGTGGTCGCAGACCCAGCAGGGTGACCCATGTCCGCAGCGGCCGAATCAGATCCAGGATCTGATGAGACAGATGAGGCAGGGGGTGCTTTTTGCCTGCAAAAGCCACCTCCACCCGGGACATCAAGGACTCCAGGACCGCCGTCAGTGCACCGATGGATGGATGGGACCCATGGGCTCTGCAGCCTCAGAGAGGGGGATCAGGTGGGGAGATGTGCTCCAAAGCCTCTACGAGTCACCAGGGGGACCCCACAAAAAAGTGTAAAACACTGCTAAGGGACAACCCCCACCGCTCTGGAAGCCCACCTGGTTACCAGCCACAGAGCATGGGTTGCCTTGTTCAATCTGGAAACTGGAGGGTCCACCACGGGTGGAACAGTCCACTTCTTAAGAAGGGACTCCTCAAAGGGGTATCGCCTAGCAAAATCGCTTAGGGACCACAAGGGGACGCTTTGGTCGTCCCCACTATTTAGTGACAATTCTGTCAAAATAGGAGGGGAAAGGGAACACCTTCTCCGCTCTGGATGGCTTGTGAATGCCAAAGGGAACCTGCGCATCCGCTGTAGCTTCAGCTGCACCCTCCATCTTTAAAGTCTCATGCACAGCTACAATCAGTGCATCCACCAGCGCCTTTTTGTATGCGGTTGCAGAAGTGGAGGACTCCTCCTCACTATCCGAGGATTCAGGGTGCGTGGTCGCAGACCCAGCAGGGTGACCCATGTCCGCAGCGGCCGAATCAGATCCAGGATCTGATGAGACAGATGAGGCAGGGGGTGCTTTTTGCCTGCAAAAGCCACCTCCACCCGGGACATCAAGGACTCCAGGACCGCCGTCAGTGCACCGATGGATGGATGGGACCCATGGGCTCTGCAGCCTCAGAGAGGGGGATCAGGTGGGGAGATGTGCTCCAAAGCCTCTACGAGTCACCAGGGGGACCCCACAAAAAAGTGTAAAACACTGCTAAGGGACAACCCCCACCGCTCTGGAAGCCCACCTGGTTACCAGCCACAGAGCATCGATCGATCCTCAGTAGAGAGGGAGAGGACCCCACCAGACTCATTACCCCGCAGAAACCAGGCACTGCAGCTACCAGGAGAATCTGCACTGCATGAACCGTGATCAGGAAATGAAAAGATCCAGGAGTCAGCACCAAGGTGATCCCATCGCCAAAATTGTCGCCCAGAGGAATCCACTGTCATGGCTGCCATTATTTTCAATGGCAAACCACCGAAAAATGACTGCTGGACTACACAAACATGGCTGCCGTGCATCAAGTACACAGGCTACAAGAAAATGGCAGCACCACTAGGCTCCCAGAAGAGATCCCTAGGCCTCAGAAAACTGCACAGGCAGGAAGGGGGGGGGCCCTGGCAGGAGCCCCAACCAGGTACAGCCCCCCCACATCCGATCGCCAGGTCGCCATAGGCGCACCCCCCGCCAGCACAGCACCCTGCCCCCACCCTAGGCAGTGGACCAGGCTACCGCACAGCCCCAGCGTCAGTGGAGGGGGAGAAATGGCTTACAGGGACCACCAGACCGCCGAGGGGGGTGCCTAACGGGAATGAGGGGAACCCAGGGGTCCGACCGTCCCATGGAGGGGCCCACATCCACCCTAAAACCCTCCAGGGGAGAGGGGGGACAGTTACCATAACAGGAACCAGGCTGGCACCACTCCAGACAGAACCTCTTCATCGAAATGGGGGGGCTGTCGGCAGGAGGAACGCTGCAACTTGGGCCGAGACCCGGTCGTATGCAACCTCGCGAGGTGTTTAACTCCCAGGCCAGCCCTTGTCAGGTGGGGCTATGTCGCTGCCGACCTAGCGTGGAGCTGAATTCTGCGCATGCTTGCTGGCCAGACTGGGGTGACCACTGAATCTAGATTTTCCAGCCCATCGCCCAGTCCCGCAGTTGATTGTAGATCTCACAAGAAAGAATCCAGGAGAAAAAATTCTATCTAAAAAAGAAAGAATTTCCAGGACCAGAGATCCCAGCAAGGAACTAGGTCTTTACTTCTGATTAGGCAGAAAAAACCTAGAGCAGAGAGAGTATACCCCCTGGGACTGCCCATGGGCGTAGCCAGACTTTTTTTCTGCCTAGTGTCTTGCCTAGTGTCCTGTAGGGGCAGTATAACCCAATGGTTATTAAGATCAGGAGCTGTGTCCGTTAATGAACGAAAGAGAAAGATGGAGAACCTGTCTACAATCTGTCGTGGCTTTCTAAGCCTGCTTAGGGTTACTTACACAGCACATCTGTGCAGACTTGTGTCAGTTGTAGTCGGCAATAGAAAATGTAACAGTGTAAACTAACAAAAAGTTAGACAGGTTAGCACAAGCACATACCCATTCCATATTCGCTTTACAAAAGCACATTCCAGAAACACCACATACTTTATTTTCTAGGAATGTTACCCATGCGCCTGACTGACTAAAGCAATCTTGGCATTAAAAAACAAAAAAAAAAAAAAAACACACACCAACTCGCATTTGTGTACTTAAATGTGGATCTAAGGAACCCTAATGTTTATTTGCTCTTTTGCAGTCAAGTTTCAGAAAACCCTACTATATGTTTGGTATGTTTTCCCATTCACACAGCATTACTAAAATCCATTCAGGAGGAGGGAGTCATGGCTGACTGCACGGTTTTTGAACAATGTTAGAGCGAGCCTGTCCCAAGTCTGTCCTTATTAACACATACAATGCAGGAAGCCCAGCCTTTACACCTTTTTTTGACAGATATTTCAGATTCTACACCTTTAAAATGAGAAGAAATTCTGATTTAAAAAGAAAATAAACTATTTAAGTATGTATTCCTAATTCTTTTGTTCTCAGCCTCCACTAAAATTCCAAATTCTTTCATTTTTGCCGCTGTGATTCAACTTCCTGTTAGAGGGTGGCCATGTTCATTCTCCATGATCCCACTGTATTTATGAACATAATTACCCTTTCATGCTCCCGAGATAGACTAGGGACTCTGAGATTTGTAGTGTGCATAGAGCAGCTCACATGACCCCAACTAACCTGCATTGCTCATTCCAAACAAAAGGGGAGGGGGAAAGGAGAAGTTTGGGAGCTCATATCAGGCCTTACAAGGAGGCAGAAAAACACAGTTATAAAGCAATGTCCTGAAAAATATATTACAAGACCATTAAGTAGCCTTCACAGTATAGACAGGGCTCATTAGGGCAAACAGCTCCCCGGCCCCACCCCCTCCTTTTTTAAAGTAATTGTAAACAATCACTTTGTATAGCAAACCATTCAGTTTAAAATAGTGAAAGGCAAAACATTTGTGTATAGATATTAAAAAACAATATCATACCATTCCTCCCCCCCCCTTTTTTTATAAGTGATCACAATCCCTCTGTTCTCAGTTGCATAAGAACTGGGGGGAGGAGAAGCAGCAGGACACTGAGCTTCCCAGTGAATGGCTGTGCAGCAGGGGAGTGTCAGGACAAGTTTGATCATTGGACCTTTCTGCTGCCTTTGATACGGTTGACCATCCCCTCCTCCTCAATAAACTCCATGCCTTTGGTCTCCGTGACTGTACTCTTAACTGGTTATCTTCCTACTTATCTAACCGCACCTTTAGCGTTACCTACAATTCTACTTCCTCCTCTCCTCTTCCCTTCTCTGTTGGAGTTCCCCAAGGCTCTGTTCTTGGACCCCTCCTATTTTCAATCTACACCTCCTCTCTAGGTCAGTTGATAGCCTCCCACGGCTTCCAATACCACCTCTACGCTGACAATACCCAAATCTACCTATCCACTCCTCAGCTCTCTCCCTCAGTCTCCTCACGTATCACTAATTTACTATCAGATATATCGGTCTGGATGTCTCACCACTTCCTCAAACTCAATCCATCCAAAACCGAGCTTATAATTTTTCCTCCACCTCGTGCCCCTTCCCCTGATTTCTCCGTCAATATCAATGGCATTACCATCAGCCCATCCCCACATGCCAAGGTCTTAGGTGTTGTCCTGGACTCTGAACTCTCCTTCAAACCCCACATCCAATCGCTGTCCAAATCTTGCCGCCTCAGCCTCCGCAACATCTCCAAAATACGCCCCTTTCTAACCAAAGACACAACAAAACTCCTAGTTCACTCCCTGGTCATCTCGCGCCTCGACTACTGCAATTCCCTTCTCATTGGCTTACCTTTACACAGGCTATCCCCCCTTCAATCCATCATGAATGCTGCCGCCAGACTCATCCACCTCACCAATCGCTCAGTGTCCGCTGCTCCTCTCTGTCAAGCCCTCCACTGGCTTCCGCTCACCCAACGAATTAAATTCAAAATACTTACAACATCTTACAAAGCAATCCACAGCCTAGCCCCCAGCTACATCACCAGCCTCATCTCAAAATACCAACCTAATCGCTCTCTTCGTTCCTCTCAAAACCTCCTGCTCTCTAGCTCACTCATCACCTCCTCCCATGCTCGCCTCCAGGACTTTTCCAGAGCCTCTCCAATCCTATGGAACTCCTTACCCTTATCTGTCCGATTATCCCCCACTCTATTAGCTTTTAGGCGATCTCTGAAAACCCTCCTTTTCAGAGAAGCCTATCCTACCAACCCCTAACAAATGTACCTCCTTTTCTCCATCAACCCATCCCCCACGGTTATTGCCTTTTGTTTCACTTGACCCTCCCTTCTAGATTGTAAGCTCTAACGAGCAGGGCCCTCTAGTTCCTCCTGTTTTGAACTGTATTGTAACTGTATTGTCTTCCTTCACATTGTAAAGCGCTGCGCAAACTGTTGGCGCTATATAAATCCTGTATAATAATAATAATAATTGGAGGAGAGCACACTGAGTTCCCAGCACAGCTAGAGAACTAACCACGCTGTGCTCTCCTGCATAGTGTGGTTAGTTGTTTTATAGTAAAGACTGGAAGGGACACCAGGGATTTCACATAAAGGAAGCGACACAAAGAGAGCAGGATACTTTCTCATACAAGTACATGGTTTAAAAAATATGAAATGTTGGGGTAAAAAACACTTAAGTTTTACTACGTGAACAGGAACATGTAACCAGCATGAAGTTGGTATTACCACTTTGGCTGCAAAAGTATAAATCCACTTTCTGTTAGAAATCCACTAAAGATTAGTATATTTACACCTCTTTAGACCAGAGAGCATACTCTTTTCAATGCATTTCAAGAGAAAACCCCCCATCTGTATTAAAAACCCACAAACAGTTAAAAGTGTTTTCCCCGTGGTTCATCACAACAAGACCCACCACTAGCCTTCAATCTGTGACCAACAATAGATTTACGCTATAGTTCTTTGCCAATATGCCATACATGGTATATTTGGCAGGTTAATCCAAAAATCAATATATCACTCAAATCGTGATAATTAAATGCTGATTTTAGTAAAGCCACATAAAGAGTGATTCGATTCAGGTCTGTGAGATTTTATTAATGCAAAATGGTCATAAACCTGGGTAATTCAAGCTAAGCAAACAATGAAATCCTAAAGCCACACACAGAAATAATTATTAGATACAGAGATATGGACAGCTATAAAAGTAAACATGAACCCTCCTACATTTCAAGCCCATTAGACAGGGACTGTAGAATCGAAACCCCTTGACAATATACAGTAAGTGCTGCGTAAATTGTCAGCTCTATATAAAATTTGAAATAAACAATAAAAAAACCAAGTTTATAAGTAGATTTGCACTATATAAATACCTGAAACAACTAAACCAAGTTTATAAGTAGATCTGCAGTGCTCAACCAAGCAATTGGCTTGTGAAAGGTTGGACACTAACTATATATACGTAAAAGACTGCCCTGTAAAGACAACAGATAGCATCAGCTATACGTTTTTTTTTTGTTTGTTTTTTCAGTCATATCCAAATTTGACAAATTATATGTGACCAATCACAACACAAAACAATGCATTAACTTATTCGCCCACCTTCTTCTTTTTTTAAGGAACAGGGAAACACATGCATACCTGTGAGTGAGATACAGAAGAACAGTGCTCCAGGATAGATTTAGGTCTGAGGAATTAGAAATATGTTAACCAGTATTTGTGTCAAGGTGACTGAAGCTTCTGCTCTAGCAATGCAATTATTTCCTCCATAACCACAAGGCCTACTACTGCTCGTTCAATGTGGAATCATGCGGGGGAGAATTTTCGGTATGATGCATTGTGGCATGCCACATTTTCCTCTGTGATGAAAGTGGAGTAATGCAGGCGTGTTTCTCCTCGATATGGAGTCTGAGACCAACAAACAATACCCAATTTACACTGGCAATCCAACCTGTGAGTTGCGTACAATAAAACTTAACAAGTGCTACAAAAACATTTGCGTGCAACAAAAGTTCTTAGCATAAAATCAGTCATTTTCCATTTCACGATACACACACACATGCACACACTTTATTGTATATTCATAATAATACATGAAGCAAAGAAGTGAGTAGTATGTGTAGCTTGTTTGGACTCCAACCTCACTGTTTATAAACAATCAAAAAATATGCAATACCACCCTGTTATGTTAACCTGCAAAGCTGTGTTTAATATTATTGAGTAGCAATGCACGTCTGCATACAAAACTGAATAACAGTTATGGACTTCCCTGCCCTTTTTCAATTGCAATTACCTTAATCTTGAAATAGGACTGGGGCGCCTGAAACCGTTGATTGGTTTGTAGTATGCAATTACTGCCATTTGATCATATGAAACATAGATATGATGCAGAATTAGCATCATATGGTGTTGCTGCATCTTCTAGATTGTGTATAAACAGGTGTAAAACAATTCTTCCAATTCCGTATGCATTTACACACCCTTAACCACTTGCCGACCAGCTGCAGTACATATACCGTGGCAGGTCGGAAGGTTCCCACAAAACGACGTACCCGCACGTCGCTTCGCTGGAGCACTCGTGGGGGCGTGCGCCTATTCGCCAGAAGGTAAACTGATCTGCGGAGGCCAGCAACCGCGATTGGCGCCGGGCACCCGCGATCGCTGGCCGTGGAGACAGAGGGGCGGTCTGCCCTTGTAAACACGGCAGACTGCTGTTCTGTCAGCAATGAACAAAGAGCTCCTGTGTTCAACCTATTTAGGAACACAGGTCACTGTGTTCATTCTATAAGCCCATCCCCCACACAGTTAGAAAGCACTCCCTAGGGACATATTTAACCCTTTGATCACCCCTGGTGTTAACCCCTTCCCTGCCAGTGTCATTAGTACACGAACAGTGCATATTTTTAGCTCTGATTACTGTAGTTATGTCACTGGTCCCCCCAAAAGTGTAAAAAATGTCAGTTAGGTGTCCGATCTGTCCGCCACATTGTCGCGGTCACGTTAAAAATCGACGATTGCCGCCATTACTAGTAAAAAAAATATAAATAATGACATAAATCTTTCCCCTAGTTTGTAGACACGATAACTTTTGCGCATACCAATCATCATATACTCTTATTGGAATTTCTTTTACCAAAAATATGTAGCAGAATACAAATTGGCCTAAAATGATGAAAGAATTTGATTTTTACTTTTCTTTTTTATTGGGAATGTTATATAGCAAAAAGTGAAAAATATTGTTTTTTTTTTTTTCAGAATTGTCGCTCCTTTTTTTTTTAGTTATAGTGCAAAAAAATAGAATTTTTGTAAGAACTTACCGTACAATTCTTTTCTCTGAGTCCTCTGACAGATGTAGCCACTTCATAGTTTCCTCACAAATGGGTAATGCGCCCTCTACAGGAGTAAGACTAGGCAGTGAAACTCATAGAAAAACTTTTCACTAGACACCCTTAGGGGCTGTCCCTTCAGACATTACCCCAGACACATTAGTAAGCACAATCAGTTTCGTAGCAAGCAGCGAAGGAAAAGACAACCAACCCCAAAATAGAGGGGCGGAGGCTGCGTCTGTCAGAGGACTCAGAAGAATTTTACGGTAAGTTCTTACAAAAATTCTATTCTCTCTTACGTCCTCTGACAAACGCAGCCACTTCATAGTTTCCTCACAAAGCAGTGTAGGTATGAGGGGTGGGAAGAAATGCAACCAACAAACAGCAACGATCCATCAAGGCCAGAAAAAAACGTAGCAAACAGGGCAACAGAAGCTCAACCAACAGGAGCTAACCCCAAAACAAAAATTCACCCCAGCGAAGAGAAAACCACGTCTCTTCAGCAAACAGCAGCCTGCAAGACTTAGCGGCCAAGGGAAGCATCTGAGGATGCCATCAAATCTAGCTTGTAGAATTTTGTAAAGGTGTGCACAGACGACCAGGTCGCCGCTTCACACACCTGAGCCACAGAAGCCTGATGGCTAAAAGCCTAAGAGGCACTCATAGCTCTAGTTGAATGTGCCCTCACCGGGAAAGGAGGTATCATTGTAGTGAATAGGCCTGAACAATAGTCTGCCTGATCCATTTTGGAATGGTTGCAGCGGACGCAGCCGAGCCCTTACGAGGTCCCGCAGGACGGACAAACAGGGACTCAGACGTCCGAAAAGATTCCGTGGCCGACAGGTAAACGCCGATCGCCCGAACCACATCCAGAGAATGCAAAGCAAATTCCTAGGAATGCTTGGGCTTCGCACAAAGCGAAGGCAAAACAACACCTTCAATGAGGTAGAAGGCAGACACCACCTTAGAGGGGAAAGATTGGTTTGGCCGCAGAACAACCTTATCCCTATGAACGGCCAGAGAAGGCGAACAGCAAGACAGAGCCACCAAATCAGACATCCTGCAAGCAGAAGTGATAGCCACCAGAAAGGCAACCTTCTGGGACAGCAAAGGCAGAGAGATATCTCTGACATATTCAAAGGGAGGATGTAGCAGAACGGACAAAACCAAAGTCAGATCCCACAGAGGCAAAGTGGATCCCCTCGGGGGTCAAGGCACTACCAGTGCATCTGAGGCGACGGCCAGAGGATCTCAAGCCCTGGCCACAAACCTGTCTACCTTGCTGTTTAGACGAGACGTGAACAGAGCCACCTCCGGAGTTCCAGATTGGGCACATAGGAGGCGAAAAACAGTTGGAAGCAGGGACCATTATTCCCACTGATCCAGAACCTGGCGACTCAGGCAATCCGCCAGCCAGTTCACCACTCCTGGAACGTGAACTGGGGAGAGAGCTGTAAAGTGTGCTTCGGCCCAAGACAGAACCCTGGCTGCCCGGGCACTCCTGGTGCCCCCTTGACGACCGATGAAAGCCACAGCCATGGCAGCATCAGAATGCACCCGAAACAGGACACCGTGCAGCTGAGGCGTCCAATGGAACAGGCAGAGCTGAAACGCCCTGAGCTCCAGGACATGGAGCGGAAAGGGAGTGATCAACAGGGTCGGGTGAAAACCCGCTCTCAACAGGAAATCGTCCAGATACCCGAGGATCGCAATCCCTTTGTGTGGAAACAAGCCTAACACCCCGGTCAAAACCTCGGTGAAGACTCATGATTCCCGGGCACCGGGAACATGGGTGGATTAAAAAAACCCAAAACCTTTCCTGCCGAGGAACCGGCACCACCACTCCCTGCGCAAGTGGAGCCTGCACTGCCTCCCTGGGATCCCACAAATGATCCCGAGAGAAACGGAGACATGGTGGAAAGAACCAGTCTGCCGGGCGAGACTGAAATACGGTCTGGAACCCTGAATGAACAAGTTTGTGAACCCATGAGTCCTGAACCAGAGACGCCCAGGGTTCGGGAAGGCAACGCAGACGTCCCCCCACCCCCGAAACGGATGAGGGTGACCCTTCAGGCAGAGGAGGAATCGTCCGCCAAACCGGACTGGCTAGTCTTGGGCTCATCCGACCAAGCCTTCTTGTCCTCTCCGGAGGCTCTGAATGGTGTTCTTTTTCCTGCGCCCCTGAGGCACGAAAAAGCCCCCGGTGAGCCTTGAAAGAAGGTCCCCGCTTACCTCTGGGTTCCTTATCCTTTGCGGACTGGGGAAGAAGAGTACTCTTGCCCCCAGTAAGACCCTTGATTAGCTCATCCAAGGAGTCACCAAAAAGGCGTTCCCCAAAAAGGGAAGATCAGACACGGCCTTCTTAGAAGCCCGATCCGCCGACCAGCTCTTCAGCCACACCATGCGGCGAAAGGCATTCCCCACCGCAGACACTCTAGTGAGCAGGAAAGCCTCGTCCAGGGCCGCATCACACATATAGACCATGGCCTGAGCCATCTAGTCCGTGAGCTCAATGAAAGTTGGCGGAACCGACTCAGCCAGCACCTTAATCCATTCCGCAACCGCCTCAGAAAGCAATACGGAGGCAAACACAGACTTGAGGAGCGAGTCCGCCAGTGTAGGTGGCGGGAAAGCGATTCCATACGCCTGTCCACCGGGTTCTTAAACACCAGGGAGTTCTCCATGGGCACCACCGTGGACTTATTCAACCGGGAAACAGTGTGGTCCACCTTAGAGGACACTGTCTGCGAACATTGGAAACTGAGTCTGCGAAGGGGTAACGGCGCTGAAAGCGCTTGGGCAACGCCAGCACATGCTTAATGCGCCGCCATTGCTCGTTCACAATATCGTGAAACTCCTCAGGACAAGGGAAAACCTGACTCGACTTCTGGGCTTTGCGGGAGCTGAAGACAACCAGCTTTCCTGACTGTGTGGGCTCATCATCAATTTGCAAAGTCTCCCTGACTGAGCGAACCAGTGCTTTTACCAGAGTGCGTTCTCACGCTGCAGCTGAGGAGGACTCATCCTCCTCGCCGTTTGAGTGATTCAGGCTCTGAATCAGAAGACTGAGAAGATGTCGGCCTTTTTTGAATAGCAACTTGTGACATGACAAGATCTACTTTGGACGCCAAAGTACCTATGGCTGCAGACAGAGAGGCTAGAGAAGGCGATTCGGACGTCCAGGATGCACAAACAAGATCAGTAGGGGAATTTTAACTCTGGGACTCCATATAGGCAATTTTACAAAAAAAGGTACACTGGCCCTTTAAATCAGCACCGCTATATCGCGCTACCGCTGGAGTACCGCTTTAGCTAGCAGGTACACTGATAGAAGCCAAATGTGTCTGAAGAATGCCCAAAAAGAACCAAAAGAACCCCATTACTGTACCAGAGAATTGAATCAGCTACTTCTCTCCATGCTGTCTGCAGCAAGTGAAAAATGCTGGGAGGAAGTGACCAAAAATCACTAGAGGCCGAACCCCCCTGAGCCACAATAACATGGCGCCACAGCAAGGAATAAGAAAAGCACAGGGAAAATGGCCGCTGCCCATACAGCGCCACCTGCCCACATCCAACCACATTGAACCCCCTAGGACAAGGTAGTAGTTATACACCCCCCCCCCCCAGGTGTTAGACGCCGCTATAGTGCCCCCATCGGGAGCAGGGAGGGCAGGACCTGTCCTGACAGGCCAGGGGGATCTTACAGAGGCCGCAGCTCTGCCATCCCCAGGAGTGGGCCCAGATCTCCCCCACAGATGACTGTCCAAGGGACACAGGGGGTTGTATCACTCACCATACCATGGACCGCGGGCTTCTCTCCGAGGCAGCCAACCTCCCACCCTGAGTGGGGGTGCTGCCAGCCAAGAAGGGTACGCTGCACTCAGGGCGTTCCAGGGTGATGCTTTCCATCAAAAACCTCTGTTCGCAGGCCCGTCCCCATCCGTTGGGGCAGTGTCGGACCACAACCTGCTCACGCTCGTTCGGGCCAGGCTGGGAGACCATACGGCTGTCGCTTGTAGTTCACCAGGAGGATCCCCCTGACACTAGCTAGCGATAGTGAGTAAAGAAAAATAAACATAAACATTTCTCAAAGAAAATAAAAAACTGAGACCGGAGTCCCAGCAGGGAAACCTAGGTCCTACGCCTAACACTAGGCAGCAAGAAAATTATTAGTAAGCACGATGTGCCTGGGTAATGTGTGAAGGGACAGCCCCTAAGGGTGTGTCTAGTGAAAAGTTTTTCTATGAGTTTCACTGCCTAGTCTTGCTTCTGTAGAGGGCCCATTACCCATTTGTGAGGAAACTATGAAGTGGCTGCGTCTGTCAGAGGACGTAAGAGAAATAAAAATCGCAGATGCAGTGAAATACCACCAAAATAAATCTCTATTTGTGAGAAAAAAAGGACATCAATTTTATTTGGGTACAGCGACACACAACCTCGCAATGGTCAGTTAAAATAACGCAGTGCCAAATCGCAAAAAATGGCCTGGTAATTAAGGGGGAAACCTTCCAGTCCAGAAGTAGTTAAGCACCACTTTTAAACCTTGTTTATATTAGGTTAAGAGTTTCATCAAAAATTCACTCTCTCAATCAACATTTATATTTTTAATCCCTAGGGTGCTAGCATTAGTAATTAGATAAGAAAGTATATTATATTTACTTGTTTTAACCACATGCCTACTGTGCACTTAAACCCCCCTCTGGTCCAGACCAATTCTCAGCTTTCAGCGCTGTCACATTTTGAATGACAATTGCGCGGTCATGCAACACTGTACCCAAATGAAATTTTTATCATTTTTTTTCAAACAAATAGAGCTTTCTTTTGGTCGTATTTAGCCCCCGTTCACACTGGGGCGACCTGTCAGGCGACCTGGTCGCCTGACAGGTCGCCGTAGGTCACCTCGCCTAGAGAAGCTGTGGACCCGTTCTAATAGGAGCGACACAAGTTGCTCCGACTTAGAAAAAGGGTCCGGAGCTTCTTTGGGGCGACCCGGAGCGACCCGCATAGACTTCAATGTTATGAAGTCCGTGCCTGCCGCTCCGAGGTCGCGGTGCGAGCAGCGCGCCGTGACCTATGAGGTCGCCACGGGAAGTAGCGTCGCCCCAGTGTGAACGGGGCCTTAATCCCTACTGGGGTTTTTATTTTTTGCTGAACAAACAAAAAAAGAACGAAACTTTTGAAAAAAAACAAAAAAAACGTTTTTATAGTTTGTTATAAAGTTTTGCAAACAGGTAATTTTTCTCCTTCACTGATGTGCGCTGATGAGGCGCCACTGATCGGCCCTGATAGGCACTGGTAGGCTGCGCTGTTGGGCACTGATAGGCTGCACTGATGGACACTGATAGGCGACACTGATGGGCACTAAGGTGGCACTGATGGGCACTTATAAGGTGGCACTGATAAGGCGGCACTGATGGGCGGCACTGAAGGGCACTAATAGGCGGCACTGATGAGTGGCACTGTTGGGCAATGGTAGGCACTGGTAGGTGGCGCTGGTGGGCACTGGTAGGTGGCACTAGTGGGCACTGGCAGATGACACTGGTGAGCACTGGTAGGTGACA
The DNA here is from genome assembly GCF_965119305.1 of Pelophylax lessonae. Lineage (NCBI taxonomy): Eukaryota > Metazoa > Chordata > Amphibia > Anura > Ranidae > Pelophylax > Pelophylax lessonae. The sequence continues at coordinate 371,906,669 of NC_138770.1, forward strand.
CTAGTGGGCACTGGCAGGTGGCGCTGGGGGGCACTGGTAGGTGGCACTAGTGGGCACTGGAAGATGGCACTGGTGAGCACTGGTAGGTGGCACTGGTGGGCACTTGTGGGCACTGGGGGCACAAATTATACCTCTCCTCTTCGGGACCGATGTCCCTCTGACAGCAGCCGGCGATCATTGTGAGGAGAAAAAAAACAGCCGATCGCTGGCAGCTGTTTATTTACTTACTTACTTCATTGACTGACAGCTGATCACGTGGTAAGGGGGTGGGATCGCCCCTGATCACCGATCTGTGATCAGGCGAGTATCATGGACTGGGCGCGCTCCGCAGAGAGCACGCATGCCCCTCGTTGCCGAGAGGACGTCATTGTACGTCCTCCCGGCAATTCAGGTCCGCGCTGTAGCCGTCATTCGGCTATAGTGTGGACGTCATGTAGTTAAACTTTTTTTTTACATTTCTTTTGTTACTTCCTTGTTTCCATGCCCAGGCATCCAAGGAGTCTGCAGGAGGGGAGGAAGGGCCTTTTGAGTTAAGCACACCTTACTGACTGCATGCATAAGCTAAGGGCAGATGGATTCCAGGAAGTAAATACTTCATGAATCACCTCACTCAAGACGGCAACAGGCAGAAATACTAGGAGAGAGTTTTTTTTAAACTGATTTCACAGCAAAATAAAGCATAGAGACATGAATGGATGGGGAAGCTTGCATTGAATATTAAAAATGTATTAATTATTGTTTTTGGTTTGTGCTACTCAGATGCAGTGTAGTTCCGCTTTATATATAGAATAAATAATTTTGGATGGCAAGTACTTTGGCGAGTTTCAAGATATTTCAGAGAAAATTGTGGGTTCTTCTTTTTTTGTAGAAGAATACCAACAAGTTTGTCCATTGTAGTGTGTGCTTGAGTACATACAGTAAGGGAAAAAAGTATTTGATCCCTGCTGATTTTGTACGTTTACCCAGTGACAAAGAAATGATCAGTCACTAATTTTAATGGTAGATTTATTTTAACAGTGAGAGACAGACCAACAACAAAAATATCCAGAAAAACCCATTTTAAAAAAATATTTAAATTGATTTGCATATTAATAAGTGAAATAAGTATTTGTTCCCTTATTAATCAGCAATATTTCTGGCTCCCAGGTGTCTTCTATACAGGTAACGAGCTGAGATTCGGCGCATTCTCTTAACCACTTTAACCCCACCCACCGTACATATACTGTGGCACTATGCTGCTGCTGGGCAAAGCGATGTAGCCCTACGTCGCTCGCTCAGAAGACTGTAGGGGGCGAGTGCACGCCGCCGCCGGCGCACTCCTGCCCCCGCTCGTTTCCTGGGGAGCCATCGCTCCAATGGCCGCCGGCCACTAGCGATCTCCCGCAGCTAAGGGAGAAAGACCAGACGGCTGATGTAAACACATTCTCCATGAAGTGATCACAGAGGCTGTGATCCTGCTATATAGGATCGCATGCCTCTGTGATGACTTCACAAGCCACGCCCCCTGATAGTTAGAATCACGCCCCTAGGGACACATTTAACCCCTTGTTAATCATACAGTTAACCCCTTCCCTGCCAGTGTCATTTTTACAGTAACAGTGCATATTTATAGCACTGATTACTGTAGTAATGTCACTGGTAGCCCCAAAAGTGTAAAAATTGTCAGTTAGGGGTCCGATCTATCTGCCGCAATGTCGCAGTCCTGCAAAAAAAAAAAAAAAAAACGCAGATCGCCGCCATTACTAGTAAAAAAAAAAAAAAAAAAAACAATAAAAATGACATATTTTGATTTTTACATTTTTTGAGAATTTCATATTAAAAAATGTGAAAAATATTATTTTTTCAAAATTGTCGCTATTTTTTTGTTTATAGAGCAAAAAATAAAAATCGCACAGGTGATCAAATACCACCAAAAGAAAGCTCTGTTTGTGGGAAAAAAGGACGTCAATTTAGTTTGGGTACAGCGTCGCACGATCGCGCAATTGTCCGTTAAAATAACGCAGTGCCGAATTACAAAATAGGGCCTGGTCATTGAGCAGCCAAATTCTCCGGGGCTAAAGTGGTTAAAGGGAGTGCTCCTAGTCTCAATTTGTTACCTGTATAAAAGACACCTGTCCACAGAAGCAATCAATCAGATTCCAATCTCTCCACCATGGCCAAGACCAAAGAGCTGTCCAAGGATGTCAGGGACAAGATTGTAGACCTACACAAGGCTGGAATGGGCTACAAGACCATCGCAAAGCAGCTTGGTGAAACGGTGAAAACAGTTGGTGCAATTATTCACAAATGGAAGAAACACAAAATAACTAACTGTCGATCTCCCTCGGTTTGGGGCTCCATGAAAGATCTCACCTCGTGGATTTTTAATGATCATGAAAACGGTGAGGAATCAGCCCAGAACTACAGGGGAGAATCTTGTCAATGATCTCAAGGCAGCTGGGACCATAGTCACCAAGAAAACAATTGGTAACACACTACGCCGTAAAGGACTGAAATCCTGCAATGCCCACAAGGTCCCCCTGCCTAAGAAATCACATGTACAGGCTCGTCTGAAATTTGTTAATGATTTAAAGGAAAACTGGGTGAAAGTGTTGTGGTCAGAGGGGACCAAAATCAAGCTCTTTGGCATCAACTCAACTCCCCTTGTTTGGAGGAGGAGGAATGCTGCCTAAGACCCCAATAACACCATCCCCACTGTCAAACATGGAGGTGGAAACATTATGCTTTGGGGGGGTTTTCTGGTAAGGGGACAGGACGACTTCTTGGGCGAGAACCTTCTTCCCTCAGCCAGGGCATTAAAAATTGGTCGTGGATGAGTATTCCAGCATGACAATGACCTAAAACACACAGCCAAGGCAACAAAGGAGTGGCTCGAGAAGAAGCACATTAAGGTCCTGGAGTAGCCTAGCCAGTCTCCAGACCTTAATCCCATAGAAAATATGTGGAGGGAGCTGAAGGTACAAGTTACCAAATGTCAGCCTCGAAACCTTAATGACTTGGAGAGGATCTGCAAAGAGGAGTGGGACAAAATCCCTCCTGAGATGTGTGTAAACCTGGTGGCCAACTACAAGAAACGTCTGACCTCTGAAAAACAAACTGCAAATCAACTTATAACTTTTTTGAAATGTGTTTTTCTGGATATTTTTGTTGTTATTCTGTCTCTCATTGTTAAAATCAGCGGGGGATCAAATACTTTTTCCCTCACTGTATGTACAGTATCTCACAAAAGTAAGTAGACCCCTCACATTTTTGTAAATATTTTATTAGACCTTTTCATGTGACAACACTGTGTACATTTGCTGTCCCCTCAAGATAACAACACACAGCCATTAATGTCTAAACGGCTGCCAACAAAAGTGAGTACACTTCTAAGTGAAAATGTCCAAATTAGGCCCAAAGTGTCAATATTTTGTGTGGCCACCATTATTTTCCACAACTGCTGAAACCCTCTTGGGCATGGAGTTTATCCCAGCTTCACAGGTTGCCACTGGAGTGCTCTTCCACTCCTCCATGACGACATCACGGAGCTGCTGGATGTTAGAGACCTTGCGCTCCTCCACCTTCCATTTGAAGATGCCCCACAGATGCTCAGTAGGGTTTAGGTCTGGAGACATGCTTGGCCAGTCCATCACCTTTACCCTCAGCTTCTTTAGCAATGCAGTGGTCCTCTTGGAGGTGTGTTTGGGGTTGATTATCATGTTGGAATACTGCCCTGTGGCCCAGTCTCCGAAGGGAGGGGAATAATGCTCTGCTTCAGTATTTCACACTACATGTTGGCATTCATGGTTCCCTCAATGACTTGTAGCTCCCCAGTGCCGGCAGCACTCATGCAGCCCCAGACCATGACACTACCATGTTAGATTGTAGGCAAGACACACTTGTCTATGTACTCCTCACCTGGTTGCCGCCACACACGCTTGACACTATCTTAACCAAATAGATTTATATTGGTCTCATCAGACCACAGGACATGGTTCCCTCCATATAGTGAATGAACCAAAAAAAGACGGACTTGCGCTTTACGTTTGCAGCAGTCTGACTGTATTGTATGAAAATAACAGACAAGGTTCAGTTGAGTTTAAGCTTTTTTTGGAGGAGGGATGGGAGGTTAATACGGAGAGTTAAATTCTGCTCCTATATGGCCCTTTTGAGCTTTTAGGAAATGCTGATGACATCAGAGATGACATCACACCATTTTCCCTGCTGAAGCACTGGTGTTCCACTGGGCACAGAGTGTTCTGTAGCAGGATCAGAAGCCCAGGGCCATATAAATTCAGCTGTCACAGCCAATGGACACGCTGACAGCATATCTGCAGTGAAATCTTATAACTCCTACTTCTAAGGCACGGTGTACACTCTCAAAAAACTGCTCCAGGTGTTGATCCTCTCCAAGAGCACATTCCACTCTATGCATGTCTGAATTTTTACAAACCAGGGCTGCATATTGGTATTAACAACAGTAAGGAGGAAGAGATAGAACATTAAACCTATCAGGTGAAATGTGTCAGGGGTGCGGGGTCAATGGGAGAGGACTAAGCGGACACTAGAATTTCATTTAAATCCTTATGGTTAACATCGCCAGTTTGCTGGACATTTTCAGCAACTGCCATTTTTACACAGGAACTGTTGCTTAGGACACCTTCTTTTTCAAGAGGAGCAGTGACTCAAGTAGTTAAAAAACAGTTTCCCAGGTCAATCTGTGTATGATGACAAAAACTGTTCACCAAATTTAGTAATAAAAAATGAATGTCACATTCCATGATAAAAGTGATTTAACTGCTGCATCATCACATTATCTTTGCACTTTTAGTGACCCCTGATTTTTAGCAGTGTTTAAAATCAAGACATTTAAATATGAAAATATCACATGGAAAAAAAAAAAAAGATGTGTGAAAAACAATATAGTAATCCAATATGTTTACAAAACGTTAAGGTAGAAATCAAAAGAGCAATATTTTCCAACCTTTTACCAAGTCTACAAACTAAAACCACATGTTTTATTATTAGATGTAACCGCCTTGCTGATACTGAGTCACTTGCACTGGCGGAAACAAAGAAACACCAATGTCGGCCCAAATTACAAATCTGATTTTTATTTTAAAGAATAACTCCAATGAAAAATAAATAAAACAATACTCCTTCACAAGGAATTATATATAATAAACAGGCAAAAAAAAGGAATTATATATGACCATTGCACATCTGGTTTTCTTTTAATATCTGAGCAGTCAGGCCTCATGTTTAAAAACTGCTTTCGTGTGAAAAGTAAAGCGTACCTAAACCCAAAAACATGTAATATATTGCAGTTCACCAGTCCTTAAATAAAAAAATAAAAAAAAAAAAAAATATATATATATATATATATATATATATAAAACGCTGTATATGCAAGACAACAGGTATTTGAATATAGCGCATACCACAAAACAGAGAAGAACAGTTCTAAGTCCTGTGCGACTTTGGTCCGAATACGATGCGAGTTCAGTCATACAATCTGTATGGCTGAATTTGCATTGCACAGACATCGCATGTGATTTGCAGAGCCATATAGCTTTGTTGGATCACCATTGTTCCCATTTTAGCAAGCTGTGTAGTCACACCTATGGTCAGCCTAATTTAAAATTTCAGCTGATCTTCAGTGCTATTACAGGTAGTTGCCCTTCAGTTCAGCAATGTTATAAATACATTTGTAACAGCGTGCCGTATTTGCATTTGTCTGTACCTCAGGTCAGATATGATATAAACAGGAGGCTAGAAAATCCATAAATAATAATAATACACTAGTAACCAGAGCATATGTTTTGATGTGGGATTAGAATTGTAGTAGAATTGTAATATTGATGGTATAGTTTGAGATTCGCTCCGCATGCATAGTCATAACATGTGACAGTGTTGTCTTTAGAAAACGCTGTTGTACTCTGGCAGAAACATGGCTTTTTGCAGTGAGAACATTCCAGCGCAGGGTCAAGTCGGGTGACAAGGTGCTCTTCAATATGGTTGCGACTACCAGCCTCAGCAAATGTATGTGGATGTGAAAAGAATATTACACTGTGCTTATCACAGACCATGATGACAAGCAGCGGTGACCGTAATGGTGATTAATAAGATAGATGATAAATCACAGAAATAAATCTCTACCTTGCAGTAAATGTATTTCACTCTCTTCACAAACGTTCGAATGCCCTTTTTGCAGCTTGTTTTATTTCCTGTACACATCGTTCAAACCATTGTCTTTAAGTGCTCCCTGTGATAGGCCTAAGCTGCTCATAGACATTAAATATCTTCCGTCCATGTGCTTCTATTCCCCTTTCCTAGATGTAGGTGTACTCAGATCAGTCACACAGAACCCCCATCACACCTTGCCCCTCTATGTTATGTTAGCCTATGTGGCCATGCACATAGGTATTTACAGGTGTATTAGAAGAGGTGAGAGTAGAGGCATCCCAAACACAGAGAAGAGTTTGAGCAGAAAATACTCTTGACACGCCTAAATGCGTGTAAACATACCTAAAAGCTAGGCGTCTTTAGAGCTTGAGCGCTTATTCATCTTAATAGCCAGAATAAGTTAATATTCTGGCCAATGGAATGAATGAGCATACAAATGATTGACACAACTAAACACATTTGCGAAACTTGACTTTAGGCGCATTTTTTTGGCTGCTTTTCGACTGCCAGAAGAAAAGGCATTCAGAGGAGCTGGGCAAACACAGTGCGCATGAGATGAGGCCTTAAAGTGTATTTGAGTTCTTAATGTGTATGCTAGAATACTATTTCATACTGTTTTCCTTGGTTTATTTTTCAATTCAATCTTACATTCAGTAAAATGGGAAAAACCCACAAGCATTAGCTCATTCTCTTCATAAAAAAAGGAAACCTGTGATTTTCCAATGTGAAGAACATTTCTGTGGAACTCTGTTGAGGTCTGTCTTATTGCCTGATTAAATCCAGTTGTTCAAAGAACACCACAAGCCATTTCTGAAAGCATTTTGAAATATTAATGTACAAAGGCACAATGTTCTGGTTCCTCTCTATTTTTTTCATACGCAAAATAATAAAAGGGCTACCTAAGGGACTCTAACTCTTTAAACACTTCATAAATATTTCACATACAGATGTACAAGTCACTCTCTGCACACTGATTTAAAGGAACCGTAGATGATCCAGCTAATACAAACGCCAAACTTAGGATCAAACACGGCAGCTCAAATGCATGTGTAATTAATCGAAAATATAAACCAAACCTGAACAAAATTCATTATGCAGGAATAAGAAGATAAATATCCTTCCATGTGGTAAAGACATGATGCTTTCCTGACCTTCAAATGATTATCAAGGCCCAAATAAGACAAAAATGTGTTATTCAAGTGCAATTGCTCCTTTTGGGCACAAGATGTCACCAGACCAGATATGTGGTTTTGTTATGAAAAAAAACCCAAAAAAACAAAAAAAGGATTCAGGTGAACTTCATGGGGTGTTAAAATGGGCCTTTGTCGATAGGCTTGAGCTTTGTGTTGAGACACTTCTCAGACCATTCAGAATTCACTGAGCCTAGGCTCACACTAATGTGAGGGAAACACGAATCGCACTTCCTTTGTGATCTGCAGTGGGTGTCAGTGCAATCTTAACCACTTGCCGACCGCCGCAAGTAGATATACTGGGGCGGTCAGCCCCGGCCAGGCAAAGTGACGTATATATACGTCACTAGCCTGTGACCGGCTTGTGAGCCAATAGCTGGCGACCGCCCGCCCGCCCCGTCTTGTTCACTGAGGAGTCCGTGCGTGTGACCGGCGGACCCGATGTCCGCCGATCACACTGCGATCATCGGTACAGCGGGAGAAAGGCAGGCGGCTTATGTAAACAAGCCGCCTGTCATTCTCCCCTGGGTAAAAATGGAGATCAGACGGTTCTACTATGTAGGACCGTTGATCTCTGTTTTTACAGTAGTAGCCATGTCCCATCACAGTTAGAAGCACGCCCCTAGGACACACTTAACCCCTCCCTCTCCAATACAGTTAACCCCTTCCCTGCGAAAGTGTGAAAAATATTGTTATTTTTGCAAAATTTACACTCTTTTTATGTTTATAGCGCATGATCAAAAAATCGCACAGGTGATCAAATACCACCAAAAGAAAGCTCTGTTTGTGGGAAAAAAAGGACGTGAAATTCGTTTAGGTACAGCGTCGCATGACCGCGCAAATGTCCATTAAAGTCACGCAGTAAAAAAATCGCAAAAAAAACCCTGGTCAGGAAGGGGGTAAAATCTTCCGGGGCTTAAGTGGTTAATGACACCCCAAAAGCAGATCACAAACACAGTGCGCTTGCCTACACAGGAGCGCATGGTACTGTTGTACCAGTTTCAGTGTGGTTCCAAAATTGATGCATGCACGACTTTGGTGCGATGCAGTGCTATTTGAGCCCATTCCAAATGAATAGACTCAAATTGCTCAAATAGTGTGAACCGAAGCAAGGTCCATAAAGACATGGATGAGTGAGTTTGGGATGTAGCAACTTGACTGGCCTGCACAGAGTCCTGACCTCAACCCAATAGAATACCTTTGGGATAAATTAGAGCGGAGAAGATTGCGAGCCAGGCCTTAATCCACATCAGTGCCTGACCTCACAAATGGGCTTCTGGAAGAATGATCAAACATTTCCATAGACACACTCCTAAACCTTGTGGACAGCCTTCCCAGAAGATTTGAAGTTGTTTTAGCTGCAAAGGGTGGGCCAACTCAATATTGAACCCTACAGACTAAGACTGGGATGCCATTAACGTTTGTGCGTGTAAAGGCAGGCGTCCCGATACTTTTGACAATATAGTGTATGTTGCATATTGCACTTTAACAGTCCTCCGATGTGGTGGCTGCATTAGTTTTCTTCTTCAGGCTTTTTAATATTTGATTTCACTAGTGATCCTTCCACTAACACTTCCTGTAACAAGGTGACAGCATCCACTCACTCTTCAGTATCTACGGAGGAACAACATTGTCACCTTACAGAAGATTCAGCCCTGATTTAATTAGCAACTGAATAACTAAAATGTCCTTGCTTGTACAGCATTTTACTATTGCTCAGAAAAATCAAAATGTGTGTACTTGCATGCTGCTATGTTGTGCTATTGAGTGCTATAATGGCCCTTTCACACTAGCGGACCGTTCAGATCCGCCTGTCAGTTTTTCAGGTGTATCTGAACGGATGCCCCATAGAGCATCTCTATGGGGCATCAGATGTCAGCGGAGACATGTCCGCTGACAATCCGATCTGATCCGGTCCGTCAAATCTGGATGGATGGAAACCCTATTTTCCATCCGTCCAGTGGATCGGATCGGATGAGAACGGACAGACGGTCCGTTCTCATCCGATTCACCCATAGAGAACAGCGGGGACCTGACAGCTCTGTCTCCGCACACAGCGCTGAGACAGAGCTGCCATCCTCCTGCTCAGCGGGGGATCTGCGGATCAATCCCCCAATGAGCAAAATGGAGTCCGCCGACAGATTCCCATGTGTGAAAGGGGCCTAATGGGCCATACACACTATAAGATTTTCTGAAGACTTTTTCGTTTAGATTTACCAAAACCAAATAATATGAGGTCAAACCTAAACACTTTCAATTTGTATGCAATCTGGCAGGCCCCTGCACTACATAGAAAAGGTAAGTCTCAAGGAAATCTAACCACAAAAGTTGGATAGTGTGTATCTAGCTTTAGGCCCCTTTCACACATACGGTCCGTTCAGTTCTTCAGTTCAGTCACGTCAAAATGTATCTGTTTTTTATCCGTTTTTCATCAGTTGTCATCTGTTTTTCGTCAGTTGTTATCAGTTGTCATCCGTTTTTACGTCAGTTGTTATCAGTTTTTCATCCGTTTTTCGTCAGTTGTTATCTGTTTTTCATCCGTTTTTCATCAGTTGTTATCAGTTGTCATCCGTTTTTCATCAGTTGTTATCAGCTGTCATCCCATACCCGTCAGTTGTTATCAGTTGTCATCCGTTTTTACATAGAGATACATTGATGTCCGTTTTTCAGCCGTCAACGGATGGATGAAAATCGGACAAACGGACAGCATGTGTGAAAGGGGCCTTAGACTACAAAACTTACTAAGCAGATCACTCACACCTGTACACACTCTCTAAATGTGCAAAATTCAAAAGTGGTGCCATGCTCCCAAATGCTAATGTGCTGGTACCCCTTTAACCACTTCAGCCCCGGAAGGTTTTACCCCCTTAATGACCAGGCCATTTTTTGCAATTCGGCACTGCGTTACTTTAACTGACAATTGAGCGGTCGTGTAAAGCCATACCCAAAAAAAAATGGATGTCCTTTTTATCCCATAAACAGAGCTTTCTTTTGGTGGTATTTGATCACCTCTGCATCTTTTATTTATTGCGCTATAAAACAAAAAAAAAAGGCGGCGCGACAATTCTGAAAAAGAAAAAAAAAAAAATATATATATATATATATATATATATATATATATATATATATTTCACTTCTGCTATATAACATTCCCAAAAAAAATAAAAAATTTAATTTTTTCATCCTCTTAGGCCAATTTGTATAGTACATCTGCGGCGGGCGGTCGGCAAGTAGTTAAATCTGCTTGCATAGCAAATTTTTAAAATAATGACATCATATCAAACCCTATATAGCATTAACAAAACAAACAATGCATCAGTGTTGTTTTGTTAATATTATATATGGTTTGATATGATATGCTGATTTTAAAAATTGCTATGCAAGCAGATTTAAAGGGATACTAGCACATTAGCATTTGGGAGTGCTGTACCACTAGTTTTAACCATTGCTGTGAAATTTTTTTTTTTTTTTTTTTAAATCTGCTCCAAAAAAAAAAATGTATGATCAGTATAAAGGCCTGTTTACACCATCATGCTATGTTACGGCAATGAACAGTAGCTTGCGTTCAGCTGCTGGTGGGATGTGGTGTCATTCATTCTGAATAGCACCTGAATGCACTTGCACTAATGCAGCACAACAATGTGACTGGGCCTGAAATATTCCCAAACGCTCTTTCACTGACACTTCTTTCGGGACAGTTGGAACCAAGAAGGGAACTTTAAAGGCGTAACTGAGACTACAGAAACAGAAACCCACTGAACATCTTTTATATTGAAAGTCAACTTTGTAGATCATGTTTCCATTTCCCTGTTCATTTTCTCAATTCCTACTTATTAATATAGAACATACAATTTTGATCCTTTAACCAGTTCTGGACCGCCCACCGCATATATACTGCAGCAGGGCGGCCCAGCTGCACGACATAACATACGTGTACGTGATTTTGTGCAGGTGATGTAGGGGGCACGTGCGCACCGCCAGAGTGCCAATCCCGCTTTGATTCAGACACGCTGATCGTTCGGAGGAATGACATAACGGCGGTCTGCCTATGTAAACAGGGCAGACCACTGTTCTGTCAGGGAGTAAAAGAGAGATCTTGTGTTTCAGCTAAGCTGAAACACAGATCTCACTTTTCCTCTGGTGCATCCACCACCCCCCTCCACAGTTAGAAAGCACTACCTAGGAGCACATTTTTTTTTTTAAGTAATTCCCTAGGAGCACACTTAATCCCTTGATTGCCCCTGGTGTTAACCCCTTCCCTGCCAGTGTCATTTATACAGTAACAGTGCATTGTATTTAGCACTAATGACTGTATTGTTGTCACTGGTCCCCAAAAAGTGTCACGTAGTGTCAGATTTGTTCACCGCAATGTCGCAGTTCACTAAAAATCGGTAATCGCTGCTATTACTAGTAAAAACAATAAAAAGCCCATAAATGTATACCATAGTTTATAGACACTATACCTTTTGCACAAACCAATCAATATACACTTTTTCAGATTTTTTTTTACCAAAAATATGTATCAGAATACATATCGGCCTAAATTGATGACAACGTTTGATTTTCTTACATTTTTTTTTAATGGGTATGTTTTATAGCATATGTTGGTGCTGCATACCACTGGAGGTCGGCCATATTTTTGGCTTGAAACAAATCCACACCACATCCTTGCCATTTTTTTATGCCTATTGTATTGGAGAAAGTGTGAGCATCCTGTGTGCAGGCATTTATCGGTCTAATAAATACTTTTAAAGATATCTGCGCAATGATTGCTCTGGCATTTCTCCATGTACTGTATATACCTTGGAATCTGTGCTTATGTGTGCTGTGTGATCGGATCTAAAACGCTCAATCGATTGACACATGCTTTTTTCTGATCGGATCCAAATGTCCAAGTGATTGACACGTGCTATATCTGACTGCTGTTTATCCTGTGTCATCTGGTAAGAGGCTGCATGTTTTTGCTCTCTTGGTGGTGGATATATCGTTTCTCCTTCACAGTGTTCATGCATATCTCACTGGAGGACTGTCTGGAACATATACTCTGAGCGCTGCTATTTCATTTGATTTTACTATCCTTTATCAATAGGACGTTGCGCCAGCACCTCATGATCCATTCATTGGACTCATACTTATTATTGTTACTATATGTTTTTGTCTTAGCGCAATTTCTTAATTTTTATATGTTTTATAGCAGAAAGTAAAAAATATTGTTTTTTTTTTTTTTTTTGTTTATAGAGAAAAAAGTTAAAACAGCACAGGTGATCAGATACCATCAAAATAAAGCTCTATTTGTGGGGGGAAAAAAAGTCATCAATTATTTTTAGGTACAGCATTGCATGACCGTGCAATTGGCAGTTAAAGCAATGCACTGTCATATAGCAAAACAATGGCCTGGTCAAGAGGGAGGTAAAACCTTCCAGAGCTGAAGTGGTTAATGAAATGGCACTGTGCGACATTTCAATAAAGTACCGTAAAAAAAAAAAAAAAAGTAAACAGTGTGATGTGCTGTGACCAGTATGCTTTCAACCTATCGTAGGATAACACTGAAAGCAACACAGGTCTCAGTGCATTGCAGGGTTTACCAAACGTATATATACACACACACACACATATATATATATACACATTATATATATATATATATATATATATATATATATATATATATATACACACACATGCATACACACACACAGTTTTTCTGCTCTAATTAATATTACAAAATGCTATGATGTACACAAAACCACCAGCAACCAACAATCATAGGTCAAGAATAACTTTTGCTATACTGAACATACAATAGAACTGCTTTCAGAGTGTTATTAACGAAACCCTAAAGTCAGATACTGCATAACAGACCACAGAAGCATTTGCTTGATGTATGTATTTTTGCTTTCAAATATAAACAGACACACAAACCTGTGTTGCTTATAGGACAATGATAAAAAGGAAAACAAAAAACCCGAGTTGTTTAAGGTCACACAAGCCCTTAACAGGATATGTCATCCGTTTGGGACACTCCTCTTTGGTTTTGTATACAAACACTGTAATAAGCAGTCACTGTTGGACGATCTGCTTCTGCATGACTACAGATTCTTTCCAGGTCATTCACTCCGATTTCCTGAAAAACACCATGAACTTTAACGGCTAAGGACAGGCTCTTTCCTGCCTCCTGGGCACATGTCCCCAGATTCGGCTACAAAGAAACAGTTACCTGCTCAGAGCAAACACTGAGCACAGCAGAAATCAGCCTGTCACTGGATGGAAATAGAATCATTTCACAGGCTTTAGTCGCTCACAGACTCACACCAAAAATATGTGCTACTCAACCTATTAGCTCCAAAGTTGAAGAGAACGTCTATTTTTGTCTTTTATTAAATTTTGTACATGGACATCCATGCCCTATTAAGTGAACAAAGAACATAAAATAAATCACAGATCTTGCTTTACACACAAATACAACACCAACTCAAAATACACATACAACTAATCCCCTTTGCGAAAATAAATATAGATCTAAGTCACAACGCAGTTGAGATGACACATTTTATTTTTCTTTATGTAGCAGAATCATATTGCGGCTTGATATCCATCACTAGAGCACAAGCAATGTCAATGATAGGCTAACTCAATAGAACACAAGCTTTTTGAAACATTAGATTGCCAAGCCTGCAGGGGTACTACCATAAGAAGTGACTTCCTATGGTAGCACACCAAGAAGAGGAGGAGTCAGGAGCGCTGCCGGGTAACCTAAGAGGAGGAGGATCAGATCAGGGCTGCTCTGTGCAAAAAGCACACACTGCACAGAGCAGGCAAGTATAAACCTTGTTCTTTCAAAACAAAAAAAGCTTTTAAAAATCACTTCAAGTAGTGGATGTGTATGAATTAAAGTGATTGTAAAGTCTAATTTTTTTTTTTTTTTAAATAATAATAAATTAAAATAACAAACATTGTATACTTCCCTCCTCTGTGCAGTTGGTTTTGCACAGAGCAGCCCAGATTCTCCTCTTTTCAGGTCCCTCATGGGTTCTTGGCCTCTTCCTCCTGTTGAGTGCCACCACAGCAAGCAGCTTGCTATGGGGGCACCCGAGCCAGGTCACAGCTCTGTGTCCATTCAGACATGGAGCTGTGACCTGACCCTGCCTCCCTCTCTCCTGATTGGCTGAATGATTTTGGTTGACAGCAGCGGGAGCCAATCGCACCTTGCTGCTGCCTGAGCCATTGAGGGCAATCCAAGGTAGCTTAGACACTCCTGCAACATCGCTGCATAAAAATGGGCTCATGACACTATTAGGGGGGGGGGGGGGCTGAAGGTTTTTTTTATCTTAATGCATAAAGAAAAAAAAAAACCTTCCTGCCTTTACAATCCCTTTAATTTTATAGAATAAGGATAGCATTTAATGGGACTCTGCATGGGTTAGTACCCATTACCCCTATTCAAAATGATCTCTATCCCAAACTTTGTAAGAAAGGGTTTGTGATCATTTATGGCTCCTTCCTATTATATCTGGAATCAGAGTAAGCTAAAGAGTGAATGGATGTGCAGCATTTTTTACGGATTGCCTGGAATTTTTTCGATAAGTAAGGCTGGCCATATACGGAGCAAATGTCTTTCCTGCAACCACAGGTTGCAGGAATGAAATTTGCACAATTCCCCCATCAACACAGACTGTGTTGAAGCAAGAAACCCTCTGGCTGGGCCATTGTCTTCTCCTGGTAGGGGGAGCAGCCCCCGCATTGAGAATACAGGTGGTTATTGCTAGCGGTTATAGCAGCCACTAGCGATAATCGAAGGTAAAAACCCGGCATGCTGGTTGCACCCAATTTGATCAATCACTTTGGTACATTCAGCCTGCCCATACATGGTTTGAATCTCTGACCAATCCTGCTTTGAACCGTGTATGGCCTGCCTTAGGCTACTTCAGTTTCTAACTAAAAAGAATGTTGTGAGATCATTGAAACCTCAATACCCTGGTTGAAAAACGTCATTAACAAACTTACAGCCAGCTTCTGCTTCTCTCTTTATCACCCTAAAGCATATGTAAACTCAAAAACTAAAAGATCTCAGATTTACCGAGTGGATTCATTTGTTTTCACTTTTCATGGTTAAATTAGCCATATATTTGATGGGCAGTTTGTCGTGTTTTCCAGTTTCTTGGTTTAGGGAAACATTGCTATGCACGCAGAATCATTTCTCAGAATCCAAAGTTTTTATTTTGGGTCAATTTTGATTGACCTTGATGTAGTATCAGATGTCTGTGTATGTCTGCTTTTCTAAGCCCTCGCATGAGGCCTGTGTGTACATATTAATGCTAACATGTTTGATCTGTGTATGTGCTCTCCAAGTGTATCCAATGAACAATGATCAATACAGTTTTATTCTTAAACCACTAGCTTTGTACTAGTAGAATTTTGTACAAAACTTTTGTTTTCAGAAAGCTTATTCTATTTTCTAATGGCTAGTTGGGTGAAATGGACATTCGTTTTCTACTGTAGTGGTGAAAAAAAATCCAAAGGAGCAGGATGGAAAAATGTTCTTGAACAAAAACAATTCTAACTGAATGGGTTTCATTACAAGACATATGATTTTTGTATGATTCAGGGAAAATCATACAAAAATCATATGTCTTGTAATGAAACCCATTCATTCCATAAGCCTGGGCTTACATTCAAAAGCAGATCTTGTTAAAATGTAAGGGCTTTTAAACAAAATAGGCTGACTAGATAATGGCGAGAGGACTTCCTAAGAATGTTCTGACAAAAATGTTTTTATGAATGTTCATAGAAAATTATTTTAGTGTATGGGCAGCTTAAAGTGTTTGTTATACTTTATACTCCTGATATGTGCCTGCTGTACCATGTACTTGTATGAGAAAGTATCCTGTTCTCTTTGTATTGCTGTATTGTGTGAAATCCCTGGTGTTCCTGCCATTCCCTCTGCTTTCCTATTAAAAACTGACCACACTAAGCAGAGAGAAAGCACAATGTGGTCAGTTCTCTAGCTATGCTGGAAACTCAGTGTGCCCCCCGCTGTACAGCCTGTCATTGGGAAGCTCAGTGTACTGCTGCTTCTCCTCCCCCAGTTCCAATACAGCTAAGAACAGAGGGAATGTGATCACTTCCAAAAAAGGGGAAAAGGGTATTTATAATGTGTTTTTATAGCTATACAAAAATGGTTTGCCTTTCATTTCCATTTTAAACTGAATGGGTTGTTTTACAAGCTGATCATTTACAATCACGTTAAGAAACCTTTTAGCAAGTTCTGTTGATCTTGCCAGAAATACGATGAGGTTGATATGCTGAATGCAAATATACTGTGCACTGCAAGTGCATTTGCTCTAGATCTGAGGGGGGGCTCTGAAATGAGGGGAAGCGCTGCTGATGTCCATCATCCAATCAAATACAAGCAAAAATGCTGTTTTTTATTTTCCTTGTATGTGATGAAGTATTCTTTGCAAAGTGAAGCTTTACCTCATTTACTAAGCTCTGGAGCAAGTGCACAGTATATTTCTCTTTAGTAAATAAACCCCAGTGTCTTATCTTTTTTGTTCCATTTATCCATCCACCATGTAATAGATACGAAGAAGGGCAAACATGTTTGAAATCCTTGTGACAACCATTGCTGTCCCCATAAATACAGCAAAGAAAAAAAAATGGAGACATAAAAACACAGGAAATTGGGATAAAATCTATTTTATATTGATTGCAGGTTTCCATTTACAAAGCAGAACTTAAAAACATTTAAAAATTGCTGCTTACCTTTTTACGCACCTAGAAATTCTACCTAGCTTTCCCCTTGTATGTAATGTTAACAAGGGGGCTGGCAAGTTATGTTAACCATAATTTACCATCTATACATTGCTGGCATATCTTAATTTTCAGTTGTAATCTACTAACAGGTTTAAGATTTTATTGTATACTAATGCACTTAAAAACAGTCCCTCAATCTGTCCCCTAATTGCGCACTGAAAGGAGATGTACAGCCAAAGCTCATTTGGCTGTACATCTCCTATGGATCACATGAGTGCAATTTGTACTGCACTCCTGTGACCCGCTTTCAGCAGAGAGCGGGCAGAAGTCCGCTCTCTGCTGTTGTCACAGAAGTCAGTCCAGGCACCTCATCATTGCGACAATGGAAGTTGGGATCCGCCAGGTACCTGGACAGACACCTGGTTCAGCCTCTCAGTGAGCCGCTGAGAGCCTGAGCCGGCCGCTCCCTGCCCCTCCACAGCCCAGCGCTCCAGTGAGCGAGGAGGGAGCAGAGCAGAGAGCTACTGACAGTCAGCTCTCTGCTCGGGGAGCTGTCAGAACCGAATGATCTGCGGTGTTCAATCACTTGGTTCTCAATGCAGAGGCCTAGGCCAACTAGGTAAGAATAATTCTGGGGAAAAAAAAACTTCTCTTTGAAGCTGTACTGAACATTTCAAGCTACATGTAAAGCCATATGTATAAACCTGCTAGAAAACTAAAAAGTAAACATTTATTTTTCTTAATGTTTAATAAATAATTGATTTATTTTTTAGGTATGCTGTGAGATTAGGAACTTCCGCCTTCCTCTCAGGTGGCTCTGCCCCCCCCCCCCTCTCCCCCTCAGGCACCACCATTACGGCACATGTACAGATGTGCCCAGGGGCTCTGTCCAGCCTTTGGGTCCTGCAGGTGATTTTCCACACATGCAAAATGACAGGGAAAGTTTCCAACTTTCCCACTAGCAGTCCTTAAGCATGAGCAGCAAACCCCGTGCATATGCAGATGGCCGAGGAAAAGGGAATGGAAAAGTGCAAATAAATTACTTACTAAAAAAATTAAAATTGTAATCTATTTGTAAGGGAGGGAGGGGGAGGAGGCAGGGTGGCACATTAAGTTATGTGGTCCTTGCTGAACCGGCAAAATTTGGATCCATGTATGGACAAGCTGATTAGTACCCAAGTGCACCATCAATCAACTTGGGTACAGCCAGCTTGTCGGATTCTTCTACATGCAGGTAATGCCATCAGCTATAGCTGCTAGCAGTAACCATTGTATTCTGCCAGCCGAGAATGCCCCCAAACCCACGATGGCAGAATACAGTAACGCAGCGGGAGGCATTCCCCCATCAACACTGACTGTGTTAATGGGGGAATCAAGCGATTTTCTTTCCTTCCCCCTACGGAAAGGAAAGAAAATCATATTCTTTATGGCCCGCTTAAGGAACTCAAGCAGTTGGGAGAGCATTGTTTACATTGGACTTAAGCTGGCCATACATGGGTCAAATTTGGCTGCTTCATCAGGAACTGGCTGAATTTTTATCCATGTATAGGCACTGTGGTTTTACAGAAGTCGATCTACCAATCAACGGCTGTACAACCGCCCTGTTGGATATCCCCTGCTGGATCAACACTGCAGGCTATAGTTGGCAGTGCTGATTAGTGTATTCTGAGGGCAAGGAACTATTTCCACTGTCAGAATACAATTAGTTCAGTGGGGAGGTCTCCCCCATTCATATAGAGTGTGTAGATAGGGGAAGTCAGGTCAGTTTTTTTCGTTCAACCAGTTGAGCTGCCTTACAAACAGCAGACCAAATGATTGTGGAAAAGGAGATATTTGTACACCCCTACTACTGTACTTCCAAGTGAAGATGTCCTTTAAATATTACATGCCCTGACAGTCTCATTACAGGAGCTGCATAAACCAATGAAAGACAGAAGCTGTAAAAGATTTCTGTTACACAGCAGCATATCTTGCAGAAATCTAAAGTGTCAGAGTCATAACATGCCCAAGAAAATAAGCGTAGTTAAATAAACTCTGAAAGCGGAGTCTGGACTGCTCCTCCGTCTGTGTACTGTGGGAGTCTTATTTACATCGCTGTGAGGGGAAGGGCTGTGGATGAAATCCCAGAAAAATAGCATGATACATGCAACAGAGAGCAGAACAATGCTTCCTTTGTTACTACCAAAATGATGCAATTGTTCTGTATTTCATGCAGGAATGAGCCAAGTGCAATCAAGGTAAAAGTCTGAGAAGGATGTGTGCACTGTACTATGTATACAGAGTAAACAGCCCTCAAATTGTCCTGCCAGTTGCTTTTTATTTTTTTCCCTGTCTCTCTTTCGTTAAAGGGGCATGTAAGTCAGTTGAAGAGCGATCAGATAACTGACAGTTGCACATTCTTTCATTCATGCTGTGGATGATTTAGAGAGGGCAGCTCAGGGCTGAAGCAGACACGTGAGTCAGCAGCAGCTGCCTGTAGGAAACTGCTGACAAGCCGTATTGTTCTCACATACACAAACCACTACACACACCTACCTCATAAATAAAAGATGGCAGTATGTAAATTGGACACCAGGAACACCTCCACACTTGCACTTCCTGTTTTCCAAGTCAAGGTCAAAATTAACCCCCGCAGTGCCCAGCAGAATGCGCAAACCTTTCACAAAGGATTATCAGCATCCTTGTGTGTGCTTAGCAATTTCTCATTGTTTTATTTTCAGAACTATACCTCTGCTATGTTTAATTATGTGCTGATCCCACAGTATGTATATGAACCATACAAATACTGCACAAACGTCAAAATGCATAAAGCTGCCAAGAAGCACACATTCATAAAAGATTCAAGATTTCTCAGTTCTCATGTACAGTGGAATCATTACAGAGAACAATGCATGTGATGTGTGAGTGGTCGTATTTGCTTGATGCAAATGTTGTCACCGAGTAACATGATTGCATCAGAATTTATAGTCGGGTGCAGTCATTTAAAGAAAAATATGAATTTGCTACCTGCAGCAAGTAAAGTGTTGGATGCCACGAAAGATCACATCTTTACAAATGTTTACTGAACCCTGAGGCCCCTTTCACACAAGCGGACCGTTCAGATCCGCCTGTCAGTTTTTCAGGCGGTTCTGAACGGATGCCCCATGCATCTCTATGGGGCATCGGATGTCAGCGGAGACATATCTGCTGACAAATCCGATCCGGTCCGTCAAATCTGGATGGATGGAAACCCTATTTTCTATCCGTCCAGCGGATCGGATCGGATGAGGACAGGCGGTCCGTTCTCATCCGATTCCCCCATAGAGAACAGCGGGGACCTGACAGCTCTGTCTCTGCATACAGCGCAGAGACAGAGCTTCCATCCACCTGCTCAGCAGGGGATCGGCGGATTGATCCCCCACTGAGAAAAACGGAGTCCGCAGACGGACTCCCATGTGTGAAAGGGGCCTAATGCTGAATTCTGATGCAACTATGCTACACAGCTACAACAAGACATTACCACATACTGTATGTGAACCTTGATTCGGCCCCACAGAAAACACTGGCTAGTTCCATACTGTTTTCTACAGAAGAGAGGTAAACCACACATCAAAGAATATCAGGAATCCACACAATATACAATAAGCCTTGGATCTAAAAGTCCATTGAAAACGGATATCTCCTATTTAGGTCACATTTGATAAGTACCGATCAAATTCAGTCATTGCAGTAGCTACATAGTAAGCCAATATGGCCTAGTGCTGGATTTATATCCCACCTGGACAATATTTGAATTGAACTTAAATGCTCTTCTTCTACAAATCCACTCATAGGTTGAAGTGGAGCTCCACCCAAAAGAGGAAGTTTCGCTTAAAGGCCTCCCCCCCCCCCCCCTTCTTCACGAAATGGCACTTTTTTTGGGGAAGGGGTACCTGTTTCGACAAGTACTCGCTCCTACTTCCGCTCAGATCACCTAGGCAATCTGACAAGAGGTTCTCCTCCCCACAGTCTTCTGGGACACGTTACAGGGAAGTAGCTTATCAAAAATGGCATTTTTGTTGCAGGGATGCCTGAATTCTGCCTTGCATCTTAGGCAGACTTCTGGGAAAATCAGTGAGCCAATCACACAAGCAGGAAATTAGGTTTCTGAGGTTATTCTGTACACATTCTACAGTTGTGTTCAAAATTATTCAACCCCCCACTGAAATTGATTGTTTTGGCCAGTTTGACATTGATTTTGATCATTCAGTCATCCTGCTTACAATTAAATCAAAGAGGCACGTGTAGGTCAGACAAATATAACACAACATTTATAATGAAATAACCACAAATGTCTTTTCTGTGCTCACATCATTATCCGTTTTATTCAACCCCCAAGTGACATTCAATCTTAGTACTTAGTACAACATCCTTTTACAGTTATAACAGCTTTTAAACGTGAAGCATAGCTTGACATAAGTGTCTTGCAGCGATCTACGGGTATCTTCGCCCATTCGTCATGGGCAAAAGCCTCCAGTTCAGTCACATTCTTAGGCTTGTGCTTATGGTTCTTTAAGAAGTCCTTGTAGGATTTCATTCTGAATACAATTACAAATGTACACTAAATTTCCTAAAACCCTTTACAGCATTGGGGGTTGAATACGACTTGTGTCACAATTTTATACACCATATTTTTTTTCTTTACTTGCTATTTTTTCCCCCCACGAAAGTGGAGTTACCCTTTAGACCAGGGAGGCTGGGGGAGCAGGTACCTGCTTTTGCAGTATTTGTAGCGGCTTTTAAATCTTCTGGTGGAGACTGAAGCTCCTTTAAAAGCACTGAACAATTATAAATATTTAAGTGTATGCAGTATACCAGAATATGGGAAAAGCAGTGCTGCTTCCAGTGTCAATTTTCCTTACTTAACCACAGCTATATTCACACCATAGCCTGGAGAGATATGGGACATAGAGTTTTCAGGGTATTCCAACGGTGTTAGAAAAACTCTGCATAGGCAAGTGTTTAATGTACTATATTGGACTGCTTCATGTTGTATTTTTCTGCCTCTCTGTGATGATACTGTTGCATTGGTGTAATTAGAGTAATTTTATAGGTGCCATAGAATTCTAAAGCACTGTGCCAATAATATGCATGATCCATCACTTTTGGCTTAGTTGCTGTTGTTGCCTACTATCTTCGGAAATAATACACACAATGAAAAAAAATGAGACCTAAAGTATTTTGTCTTTATTTTATTTTTTATTATGGTTTTTAAGGAAAAGCATCATCGTATTTACATTAAAACGCTTGCTTACACCACTCCGCAAAAAGCTTAGGGACACAGGAAAAAAAATGTTAGATGTATCTCTCTTGCGGGAGATAGAACGTAAATCAGCATAATTCTCATGGATCTCCAGGGTGTGAGCATTAAGCCACAGGTTCAAAAACTCAACGTTACTGGCACTGGCGTGTTCATCAGAGCTCTCATATCACCTAATATCTTAGGTACGTACATAGTTATGTAACAAACATTCCAAAACAAATTTAATTGTATGTTTAAAATTCAGATGCATTGTGATGAGTAGAACACACCATTTAATGCTGAAAAAAGGAAAGCACATTTGATCATACTTTGCTCTGCACTAAAGTCTGTAATCAAAGATGCGCCTATGGGTACCGAGTCTATAGGGCTTTAGAAAATGTTGTAATAAGCTGAAGGCCTCGTCAGCATTACCCACCCGTTGTAAATCAGGACCATACATTACAGGCAAAGGTCTTCCTGCAGGAACGTTGAAGGTGTTCTCATAGAACCTTCTGCCCCTATCAGAAGACCTGAGAGTCAGTTAACTCTTGTAAGTTACCACATCAACTGCGATAAAGCGCATGTTGACAACACAGAATCCCATGAGAGCAATTGTATAGTATTTTCTTGTATTTATATTAAATAGATTCTGAATTGGGTGGCTTTATGACTCTCATGTGTTTGTCATCCAATGCTCCTACAATTCAGAAAATGTGTTTTCTCCCAGAGTTCCATGGAGATGCCTTCCCACAGCTGTACTGCTGGCTCGGACATTACGTCTTCGCATAAATCTATACATGTGTCATGAACAAATGCAGATATAGTAGACACAGGAAGAAAGCAGAAATGATGTAGAGATGTAAACGAAGCTTCAAATCTGTAAACAAAAGATGATCATCATCATTAGTGGATTTTTCTAGAAATTATATTCACATCAAATAACATTAAAATACAATAAAAATAAATTACCTCAATATCAACAGTAGCCTTTCTTCTGATGATGCACATCTTCTGTTGGCATTGCTTCTTTTGAGACATGGACTACCACCAGCAAGTAAGCTGTCAAAGGTGAACACTGACATTTCATAAAGAATTTGTCAGGATATCTTCCGATTTCCTCATACAGTAGATAAGGACAAAGTATCCTCTTGTTAGTTGCTGGGATGTTGGATGTACCCAGTTTGTGACATCTTAGCTGTGCATCTCTCATCCCCTTTTTCTCCTCTCAAAAAGCACACAATTTGAGGCACCAGCTTTGCTCAGTACTTCATCTATTTCTTTGCACAGCACACTCTGCTAGCTCAGAAAATTACTCACAAAAAGGAAGAGTAAGTGGCCCGGGGATTAGGAGTAGCCTCATATTTAAAAAAAAATACTTTCTGTGGATACAGGAAAAAAAAAAACAGATCAAAACGCAGCTGCTTGTAATTGTACAATGCAATTATTCGCAGTAGAAGTGTCAAATTTGGAGAGGGTCAGGATACTGGAGTTGACTATGGTTAGAAGCAAATGCCAGTGTGAATGTGGCCTAAAGCAAAACACTAGATGAAATGGTTTTAATATGTGCTAGCTGTAATAAAGACCTAATACTTAAAGCTGAAACTTAGTTCTATGAATAGGAGAGAGAATCTTGTGACTAATCACACTCTTCCACATTCATAAATTGTGTTACAGGCACTTTTATTTAGTGAAATAACTTTTCTCAAAGAAGGAGGAAGGAAAGGGTGGGTGCCCACGGATCATCTTTAGTGCAGTTGAGCCCAGAGACCCAAAGCTGGTAACCCCCCAGCTCAAGAGGTTCAGCAGCAGAAAGGGTCAGGCTAGCATTGCCAAGAAGATTTCTTCAGAATCCAGCAACCTGCACATTATTATTATTATAATACAGGATTTATATAGCGCCAACAGTTTGCGCAGCGCTTTACAATGTGAAGGAAGACAATACAGTTACAATACAGTTCAAAACAGGAGGAACTAGAGGGCCCTGCTCGTTAGAGCTTACAATCTAGAAGGCACATTGTGGGGCATGCTTCACTGCAGGTAAGTTATGTCATTTTTGAATTTTTATTTTTTTGCTGAACTTCAGCTTTAACTGTTCTGTTGCCCACACAACTGATCTTTTCTGTATTTCAGAACTAATATGGCTAAAGAATTTTGAATGCCTGGTCCCTTTCTGCATGTCAAGGTTCTATCCGCTGGCCCCTACATTATTATTGTGTCCTGTAGTGACTAATAGGGGCCAGAAGGTGGAACCACAGAGTGCATCCAACTTTCCAGAACCCCTTGGATGTTGACATTTTTTCAGCCACCATAGTTCAGAGCAAATATCAGTGATAGGGGTGGCAGAACAAGTAAATAAGTCTTTTATTACAATCTTCTTTTCTTTTTTTAAAAGTACAGTAGTGACAAACTCACCTTTACCACCCTCAATTGTTCTTGTGTGTATATAAATGTGAACAATACATTTTTAAGGTCTTGGCTTACATTTTTTCTTACCTAAACGAAACATGTACAGAGAAAATATACAGGCTATTTAGAAAATGCTAGTTGTCTGGCTGTCATGCTGATTTAAAAGCTTTACCATTTCGAGACCCTGACCTGGAAACCTGGAACAGCAAAGCAGATTTGGAGTTCTAAATTTTCATTGGCATTACTAGCTGCACACTCTATCTAAACCTATGATAAAAATATAACTTACTGTTTACCAGTCATTAGATGTAATGGTTGCAATAGTTTTCTTTGTCTGACTTTTTTGTTCTATTTTCACCAGTGAATCGGCCAGTAACACACTTCCTGACCACACTGGATTTAACCTTCCTAGCGGTATTCCCGAGTGTGACTCGGGGTAAGATTTTAGAGCCAAAAGCGGTAACCCCGAGTCACACTCGGGGTAGCGCTAGGAAGATCGCTGGATCCTGGTAGAGGTTTTACTTACCTTTTCTCCGGGATCCAGCGAAGTATCCCGGCGGTGTGAGGCGGCGGAGCTTCCTCCCGATCGTCTGCGAGCCCCGGCTTCCGTCTCCGGCGGCGTGACGTCCGCCGGGGGGTGGAACCGGCGGCAAATTCGAATGTAAAACACACCAAACACACTGATACCGTTCAAAATAAAAAAAAAATCACATTACATTGCCCCCCAGTGCCCTTTCCTGCAGTTTTACTGTACTTTTTATGTAAATATATGTATATGTATGTATGTATATATATATATATATATATACAGTATATATATATATATATATATAATATATATATATATATATATATATATATATATGTGTGTGTACATACATATATATATATATATATATATATATATAATAAATGTATACAGTTGGTTTGGGCTGCTCATTCACAAGAATTACATGCAAAATAATGGTACCGCTTTCAGCACCTAAAATCCAAAAGAATCATACCGCCAGGGAGGTTAAGGAGAAGCAGCATTGTCAGCCTAGGACATGACTACAGGACACCTCCCCCACTCCATTTATCCAGACCAATGGGGGAAGAGAGTGTTCTTGTATTCCAGAGAGAGTTGGAAATAAAGCAGGTAGTTTCTTGTTAGGGTCTATATACACTTTAAAGTGTATTTCTACTTTTGCAGCCAAATTGGGATGACAGCTACTTTATATTTAATACATGTTCCTATTCACGCACATTCATACCTTTAAAAATATGTAAACATTGCTGCGTACCATTTTACTTGCTGAAAAAGCTTACATAGCTTACATAGGGGGCCAGCGAGTTAGATTTACTATAGTAACCTGGTCTGTAACTAAATGTGCATACGGTCTATTCTAACAAAGGATCTCAAGGCTAGGGTGGTACATTGTATGTTAATAGACCTGTAAAAAAAAATGTACCTACATCGGTCTCCTAATTGCACATTGCAAGCTATTCTAAACAATTTGACGAGTCCTATTTACAAGACCGCCCTAAGGAAACAACTTAAAGTGATTCTAAAAGGCAGAGGGCTTTTTTGACCTTCAAGCATTCCATGTATGAAGGTAAAAAAACCTTCAGTATGCAGCTCTGACCCCACCCCCAATACTTACCTGAGCCTGATCTCGATTCAGCAATGTGCACGGGAGCAGAGGCTCTCTCAGCTCTCTCGTTCTTCATTGGCTCAGACACAGCAGCGGGAGCAATTGGCTGGCTGTCAAACACAGTCAGTGAGGAGGGAGTGAGACACAAACAGAATGGGGCTTGGGAGCAAGCTTACTATTGGGGTACTCAGTAGGGGGGTGAGCTCAAACCATCGGTGGGGGACCTGAGAAGAGGAGTGTTTTGTTATTTAACATTTACCCATTTATCTTTAGTATCGCTTTAAAATGTACAATAAATGTTAAAATATGTATATTTTTAGGCATGCTGTGTGAATGGGAACACATAAAGAGCTAATCGGGGTTTATCAATTTTAACTGCAGGGGTGGAAGTAAACTCAATAGAGGCAGCCAGGTAACTGGAATTTTCAGAAAGAAGGTCAGCAGTAATGGTCTTTGTAATTCTCTATAGCCTCGTACACACGATCAGATTATCGGACGATCTTTCATCCGATTTTTGTTGCATGCTAGTCTCATATCGAAAGAGAAGAGGTTACTTTCATATGAAAATTCTCGTACGACAGAATTCAACTCCAGAAGTGATGTCAGGTGTTGAATTTTTTTGTAATGTATTCTTTGGTTTCGGAGCATGCTCTTATGATTTTTTTCAGATGAAAACTGTACTTATTAAATGAAAATCGGACGTTATGTTCACGTATGATAAAAATTTTATAGCCTAGACATCCAGTTTTTGTCGTATGAAAATCCGTATTCAGCTGTCAAAAGCACTGTACTAACGATCCGAAAATCAGCAGATCGTTTGCCGGACTAAATTTTACTTCCAATTTTCTTATCATGTGTATGGGCCTTTAGTATGGGTTTCATTTAGTCACAAAATCTTTGCAGAAAATAAGCACTTGGAATGTAAAACTAGAGTAATTATTTGTCTAAGGGGGATCCTCAACTGATCTGATCTCTCGATGAACAGCTAGTAATCAGATCTTTTGCCCCAAGCCAAGGAAACCCTGCCTGAGTGTGGCCAGTTTTAGCAACAAAAACATTCTGTAGAAAAAAACTCATAACAAACAAAGCAATACACCTTTTTTTTGCATTTTAGGTCACTTGAGACAGATGGATCAATCAAATTGTTGCTCTGGGGATTTTTTACTCTTTAACCACAAAACTACATAGTCACACAACACAGAACTTCCTCATTTGTACTTGCTTCTGAAACCGATACTTTAAAAAAAAAAAAAACGGAAAAAAGGTGCATCTGTATTTACTGTATCGTAGTGCTCAAGCTGGTGTATTTTGACAATCTCTGGCTAAAGGTGGTTTGACAGCCCATTGCGATAATTACACGCTGTTTTGTGATTACACCTGGAAAACCGTTTGGTTTCTTCAAAATAACAAAAACATTTCTTTCTTTCTCACTTTTCTTTCTTGCCCTCAAGTATTTTGCGATATTTGAAAATTGACCACGATTACAACAAATACACAGACAAGGTAAAATGTGCGCTGCAATGGCTTTATAGAAAAGCTGTTGTCCACATGGTCAGGGCCACTGATAGGGGGGGACCACCAGCCCTCTTGTAGGGGGCCCGAGCACACAGGGGGGCCCACACAGAGAGGGGGATTAGTGATGGACAACAAATACAGAAATCTTCCTCCAGCACCTGAATCTGATCTGTCCCTCTCCCTGCTATCAGCTTTTATCTGTTGAGAAAGAGACAGTCGTCCCTCACTAATCCCCTCCCTTGTGTGCTCCCCCCCCCCTCCCAGCACTTATCTCTGCTCAGGAGTTTATTTGTAAATTTTGTAATTTGCGTTCGAACGCGTGTTTCCCGGCGTTTCAAGCGCACAAACGCGTCTGAACGCGTCCGAACGCGATGACCCGCGTTTAGCGTTCGCGTTTTTCCATTTTAAAGGGGAATATTTTTTTTGACCTCTAGGAACGGTTCTAAACGCAAACGCCGCTAAACGCCCGCTAAACGCGGGTACAAACGCGACCGAACGGACGTTTCAAACGTCCTAAAAATTCCAGCATTCAAAGGGACTTTTAACAACATCCCGTGTACATGGAGCCTTAGCAGGAATTATGCGAGTTATGTTATATTTGTGTCTGATAATAGTGATTTTGTTGTAATTTTAGCTAAATATATCTTTAATATTTTCTTGGGGGGGCCCTTCCAGGTAGTCTGTATGGGGCCCCGCGATTTCTAACAGCAGCCATGCACACTGAACTTGTGACTGTGGTGTACTGGTGACAAGTGGAAAACCACATATGCAACAAGCCACAGTGTTCGAACTTTATATTCCATCACTTCGATAGACAACATATAAATGATATGGTATACATCTAATTAAACCAATAAAAAATAATGAATACATATTAATAGAATCATTATACCAGATATCCAGAAAACATTATGATTATATACATATATATTTTTGATGCTGGGAATTTGACTAGCAAATGTGGGTTGCTGCAAACCAAGAACAAAAAATTAACAAATATATATAAAAAAAAAAAACACTCTTCTAAATCTTTAATAAATAGCTCACAAATATAGAACACAGACAAACGATGAAGCTGAATGGATGTAAACAATCTTGCAAAAAAATAACGGAAATGTCAGGAAAATGTTACGATATATGACCTGGGATGGACATAAAGAATACAACAAGTAAATATTTCTGTGTTTGAATAAAAAAGGTCCTTGGCTTTACAGTAGCAATGTGAAGTAGTATTGGTGATTTTTAACTAACCAACATTCCTCACAATTTCTGTTACCCAACTGAGAACATAATGTAATTTGAAATTTAAATACGTTTTTCTACTTCTAACCTAGAAAACCTAGCCAAAGACTCATTGGGATCAATTTACTAAAACCGGAGAGTGCAAAATCTGGTGCAGCTGTGCATGATAGCCAATCAGCTTCTAACTTCAGCTTGTTCAATTAAGCTTTGGCAATTAGGCCCCTTTCACACATGGGAGTCCGTCGGCAAACTCAAGTTTATCTCAGCGGGGGATCAATCCACCGATCCCCTGCTTAGCAGGAGGATGACAGCTGTGTCTCCGCGTTGTGTGTGTCAGGTCCCCATGCATCTCTATGGGGGAATCGGATGGGAACAGACCGTCTGTCCATTCTCATCCGATCCGATCAGCTGGACAGATGGAAAATAGGGTTTTCATCCGTCCAGATTCGACGGATCGGATCAGATGTCAGCGGACATGTCTCCGCTGACATCCGATGCCCCATAGAGATGCATGGGGTGGCGGTTCAGATCCGCCAAAAAAACTGACAGGCGGATCTGAACGGTCCGCCTGTGTGAAAGGGGTCTAAGGCCCCTTTCACACGGGCTGTCCGATCAGGTCTGCCTGTCAGTTTTTCAGGTAGACCTGATCAGACCTTCTATTCAAGGCCGTCTTACCGCATGGACACGCTGGGCAGTTGCCTGGGGAGCCCCACCTGCCCAGCGACCCTGCTCCAGCCAAGTATTAGTCCCGATTCCCGTGGACCACAGCGCGATTTTAAAAAGAGTCCAGCACAATTTTCAGTCAGGTTCTGGTGCGATTTCCAGTGTCATACATTTTAAAAATTTGCACCCGAATCACACCTGAACTGCTGAACAAAGTCGCACAGGGCGGGGCTTGAAATTGCGCTGCAAAACATATGTGAACCCAGACTAAAGGCCCGTACACACGATACGAAAATTGGAAGGGAAATTTCGTCCGACGAACGTTCTGCCGATTTTCGGATTGTTACTATAGTGCTTTCGACAGCCGATTACGGATTTTCGGACGACAAAAACTGGATGTGCGGCTATAAAATTTTTATTGTATGTCAACACAACGTCCGATTTTCGTTTCATTAGTATAGTTTTCGTCTGAAAAAAATCTTAATAGCAAGACTAGGCATGCTCAGAGA
>NC_138770.1:371939505-372048318 GCF_965119305.1 Pelophylax lessonae
GGCAGAACCAAATCCCCCACCAAACTCATGTTTTTGAGTGGAGCTTTTGAGCAGAAAAGACGCCTAAGCACCCAAAAACACACGAAAAAGCGCAAAAAAAAAATAATAATTTGAAAAAATTTGCGGAGAGGAGGGTTTGTAATTAAAAAAAAATTCTTATGCTCACAAAAGCTCAAACATGCACAACAAAGAGCGAAAAAGCAAAAAAAGCACATGCTTTTTAGGCAGATAAATAAAAGCTCAAATGCCTGTAAAAGCAGCTATTTTTTGCTCTGCAGTGTGCATGAGCCCTTAAGCCCCTTTCACACAGTCCTGTCCGTCGGCGGACTCCGTTTATCTCAGCGGGGGATCGATTCGCCAATCCCCCGCTGAGCAGGCGGATGGCAGCTCTGTCTCTGCGCTGTGTGTGAAGACAGAGCTGTCAGGTCCCCGCTCTTCTCTATGGGGGAATTGGATGAGAACGGACCGTCTGTCCATTCTCATTCGATCCCATCCAATCCGATCCTCTGGACGGATGGGAAATAGGGCTTCCATCCGTCTAGATTTGACGGATTGGATCGGATGTCTCCGCTGAACTCGATGCCTCATAGAGATGCATAGGAGCATCCGTCCAGATCAGGCAAAAAAACTGCACCGCCTGTGTGAAAGGGGCCTAATGCCTCGTACACACGCATCGATAGTTGGCCGTGAATTTTCGGCCAACGTCCGATCGGCCGATTGTCGGCTTGTTAGTATGATGCTTTCGACAACCGACTCCGACTTTTCGGCCGAACAAAATCTGGCGTGCATGCTATAAAATTTTTGTTGGCCGTCAACAGAACGGCCGATTGTTCGTCAGTCAGTACAGATTTCTGCAGACAAAAATCTGATGAGCAAGACTGGGAATGCTCAGCAAAGAAAAAACACACGGAAAGTAAACCAGAACATGACATCACTTCTGAAGTTGGCCGATAATCGTTGCGTGTGTACGAGGCATTAAAGTCTTACATGAACCTATTGGAGATTGGTTATAGTTACCAAACCAACACAGACAGAAGAGTTCTAATGTATGATGAATGTGACAGAAAATCTTATTGAACAGATAGCCCAGCATTCCATTTTCTCTGGAAAACAGGGACCAAAGTTTTCATTGAGCATTGATCACTTGATGGTGTGCAAGCCTGTGGAAGATGGGCAGAAATCTAATTGCATGTAATTCCAAGGAAGAATAAGGTTGATGTAAAGACAGACATCTTTAGGTCTGGCTTAAGTGGGGTACACACTAGTAGAAAATCTGCCGAAAATTCCCGCCTGATGTGAAATCGCCTAGTGTGTACACAACTTTCAGCAGCCGATGCCGACATTTTCAACTAAAAAAAACAGAGGGACAAACACCAAAATTTTTTTCGTCCGTCCCCAGACGACCGATTTTCGTTTAATGTGTATGCAGTACGTCCGTGAAAAATCGGATACGGAAGACCGTGCATGATCTGAAGTTGCTGACAACCCGGAAGTCTAGGAACAAATGTACCAAAAAAAAAGAAAAATCAGACGAGAAATTTCGTGAACATTTATGCACTGTTGACAAAAAACAGTAATGAACGCTGAGAAGACAGAGAAAAATCGGAGGATATTTCGTCCGATTTCCGTCAAGTGTGTACGGCCCTTTACACCTATGCGTCCATTTAATGTGATTTCCTATGGGTCATCTTCACATGTGTGTGTTTTCCACTGGTGCGTTTTTTGGAAAGGATCAGGGACTTCTTTTCCTGCAGCAGGTTGCGTTTTTGGTTCCATAGACTTCAATGGAAACGCAGCAGAAAGACATCAAAAATGCATTAAAGCATGGCGCTTGCGTTTTTTTTAAGCGCTTCTGCTGCATTTTTGCTGGTTTCTCCCCCAAGACAACAGAGACCTCCCAAAAAACATGTGAAAAAAAAAAAAACACAAATCCAGAAAAATGCACCAACCGCAACCTGCATAAATGTGATCCAGACCTTACACATATTCTAGGAGCATGCATTGGATCTGATTTGCTAAAGTGCTAACTGCTTTTACTCTTAAAACACAAATACACAAAGCAGAAGCTCAATATTTTTTACATTTCCAAACAAATGCTTCAATGGTTGAGCTCATACAGGTTCACTGTAAACTTCAGTAAATCAGGACCAGTTTGCCCATCTTACCAAACAAGTCTTTATAATAAGTCTCAATTGCAAAATTACAAATTAATCTGGCCAGCATTTTAGAACACTTAAAAAATATATATATGCCATTTATCTATAAATGTGTGTACAATTTCAAAACAAAATCCTCCTACAGTATATAAATCTGTTTACATCATAGATCTTAAACATTTTCCAGCATTTTTGTATTATTTTAACACAGATTCATTGTACCATTCAACAACCTTTCTCAACTAAGGTTGCTAGGGGTTCATTGTGCATCAATCTCCCACCTACACTGACCAGCAATGCTAGAGTAGAATATTCCTCTAAACACCTTCTACGCTGAACACTAATGTTAGGGGAAACCACAATTTTTACTGTCTTTATTTTCTGTTTTTTATATACATTTTAAATGACTACAAAAAAGAAATGTTTTTGTGCAGGGCAGGAGGGTGTTAAGAATTCTTTACCCTGTGGTGTTAAACGTGCTAGGTATTCCACCTTATTTATTATTTCATTTAAACCTGTATGCAACTTTTTGTTACATTATTACTTAATGTACCAGGAGCTGTGGGTATAATCATTTTTAGCAGGGTTTGCCTGAGACCTGAAGCTTTTTCAAGGGTTTCGTTGAGGTTAAGAAACGCTGTTATAAGATAGCCACAAGTTAATACTACAACATGTATTTTTTGCATCGAAACTCAACCTCAGTTCACTGCAATACACAAACATCACAGGCAAGTCAGCAAATGCCAGACTTCATAAAGCTTCATTTTTTTTTTTTTAAAAAAAGGAAAATCTGATCCAATTTTTGTCGTCTTATCGATAAAAACTTTTATCGTCAGCATCAAACATACCACTTGCCAAGAAACACATTGAGGCAGGGCTTCAAACCAGCACCTACCACAACATATTCACACCATCCCCACTGTAATCATGCTGTAAAAATTGGATATGAATTAAATGGATTGTTCACACTATATAAATTGTTTCAATCCGATCGTGCAACTGCCTTTTAATTTATCAACTATATAAGTTGATAAATGAAAAGGCAGTTGCACAATCGGATTGAAACATCTGTAGCTAGCGTAATATACACAGAATAAAAACAAAATGGGCCAATGGTCCTTTTTAAGTGGGACAACAGGTCTATAAGATGTAGCCCAGGTGCACAAGCTTTTCCCAAGTTTAGGTGTGTATTATTTTTTTGTTTTCTATATTCAATGATTTATACAGTGGTTATAGTTACAGTGTCCATGTAAACAAGCTAGCTGGGTTACATACCGTAGTTTTAGAGAACATTTGTCAAGCTATAATAACTCACTAAGGTGACTAATCATGAAATATACCCTATTTATCTTGAATACTGGAGCTTGCATTGGCTGCCTATCAGGAGAGGCAGCGGTCAGGTATAGGTGTGTATTTTTTCTTTTTTTTTGTACATTCAATAATTTATGGGTTTAGTTACAGAGTCCATGTAAACCAGCTGCCTAGGTTACACGTTTTTAGAAAAAAAATTGTCAAATTACACTAAAACACTGGGGTGCCCAATGGCGAATACCCTATATTTGGAAAAAGGAAGCTTGTGTTGGCCACCTATCAAGAGAGGTAAGCCCCATACACACGCGTCGATTAATTTTCGGCCAACGTCCGATCGGCCGATTTTCGGCTTGTTAGTATGATGCTTCCGACAACCGACTCCGACTTTTCGGCCGAAAAAAATCTGGTGTGCATGCTATAAAATTTTTGTTGGCCGTCAACACAACGGCCGATTTTCCGTCAGTCAGTACAGATTTCGGCAGACAAAAATCTGATGAGCAAGACTGGGCATGCTCAGAGAAGAAAAAACACACGGAAAGTAAACCAGCACATCACATCACTTCTGAAGTAGATTTTTGTTGGCCGAGAAAATTCGTGTGCAGTCTAGGCACATTCCAACCAACACAACACAACTCTGGACAAAAGTCGGACGATCGGTCGGCCGATAATCGTTGCGTGTGTACGAGGCAGTAGTGGTTGGGTATAGGTGTGTATTTTTTTGTTTGTTTGTACAGTAAATGATTTATACAGTGGGTATAGTTACTGGCTAGGTTACATAGGGTATTCTTCATCATTAGGCACCTTATTTTTTTATTATAGTTTTTATTAAATGTTCTCTAAAACTATGTAACCTAGTCAGTAACTGTACCCACTGTATAAATCACTAAATGTACAAACACACAAAAAAGAAATACACACCTATGCCCAACCGCTACCTCTCTTGATAGGTGGCCAACACAAGCTTCCTTTTTCCAGATAAATAGGGTATTCGTCATTGGGCACCCCAGTGTTTTATTGTAGTTTGACAATTTCTTTCTAAAACTGTGTAACCTAGGCAGTTTGTTTACATGGACTCTGTAACTATACACACTGTATAAATAATTGAATGTACAAAAAAGAGAAAAAAAAAATACACACCTATACCCAACCGCTAACTCTCCTGATAGATGTCCAACACAAGCTTTCTCTTTCCAGATAAATAGGGTATCATTAGGCACCTTCTTGATTTATTATAGTTTGGCAAATTTTCTCTAAAACTATTTATCTGGAAAGTGAAAGCTTGTGTTGTCCATCTATCAGGAGAGGTAACGGTTGGGTATAGGTGTGTATTTTTTTTTTCTTTTTTGTACATGCAATGATTTATACAGTGGGTATAGTTACAAAGTCCTTCTAAACAAGCTGGCTGAGTTATACAAGTTTAGAAAAAATATGCAAAACTACATGAAAACACCAGGGTGCCTGATGATGATAAATACCTTTTTTATCTGGAATTGGTGGCCTATCAGGAGACGTAGCGGTCAGGTCAAACTACATTAAAACACTAGGGAGGGCAATGATGAAGAATATGCTATTTATCTGGTAAATGAAAGCTTGTGTCTGCCACATATCAGGAGAGGTAGCAGTTAGGTGTAGGTGTGTATTTTTTATTTATTTATTGTACATTCAATAGTGTATGGGGTATAGTTACAGAGTCCATGTAGACAAACTGGCTAGGTTACACAGTTTTGGAAAACAATATGTACAATAAAACATTAGGGTGCCCAATGATGAAGAATACTCCAATTATCTGGAAATAGTTGCCTATCAGGAGTGGTAGAGGTCAGGTATAGGTGTGTATTTTTTTTTATTTTTTTTAGTACATTCAATAATATATAGGTATAAGCCTAACAAGCCAGCTAGGTTACATCATTGTATAAACAAATTGCCAAAATATAATAAAACACTGGGGTGCCCAATTATGAAGAATTTATCTGGAATTGGTTGGCTATCAGGAGAGGTAGCAGTCAGGTGTAGGTGTGTACTTTTTTTGTACATTTAATGGTTTATACAGTGGGTATAGTTTCAGAGTCCATGCAAACAAGCTAGCTAGGTTACATCGTCTTGGAGAAAATTTGTCAAACTACATTAAAACACTGGGGTGCCCGATGATGAAGAATACCCTATTTATCTGGAATTGGTTGCCTATCAGGAGAAGAAGTGGTCAGGTATAGGTGTGTACTTTTTTCTTTTTTTATAAATTTAATAATTTATACAGTGGGTAAAGTTACAGAGTCCATGCAAACAAGCTTGCTAGGTTACACAGTTTTAGAGAAAATTTGTCAAACTACTTTAAAAGACTAGGGCACCCGATGATGAAGAATACCCTATTTATCTGGAATTGGTCCCCTTTAGAAGAGGTAGAGGTCGGGTATGTGTGTATTTTTTGGGTCCAGTATGAGATTTTTACACGTGCTAGGTTTTTATTCTCTAGTTTTTAAAGAAAATGTGTCAAACTATAATAAAACACTGGGGTGCCCAATAATGAAGAATACCCTATTTATCTGGAATTGGTGGCTTATCAAGAGAAGTAGCGGTCAGGTATAGGTGTGTACTTTTTCCTTTTTTTTGTACATTTAATGGTTTATACAGTGGGTATAGTTAGAGAGTCTATATAAAGAAGCTAGCTAGGTTACAATTTTAGAGAAAATTTGTCAAACTATAATAAAACATTGGGCACCCGATGATGAAGAATACCCTATTTATCTAGAATTGGTGTCTTATCAGGAGAGGAGCGGTCAGGTATAGGTGTGTACTTTTTTCTTTTTTTTTGTACATTTAATGGTTTATACAGTAGGTATAGTTACAGAGTCCATATAAACAAGCTAGTTAGGTTACAGTTTTAGAGAAAATTTGTCAAACTATAATAAAACACTAGGGCACCCGATGATGAAGAATACCCTATTTATCTGAAATTTGTTGCCTATCAGGTCAGGTATAGGTGTGTACTTTTTTCTTTTTTTTTTGTACATTTAATGGTTTATACAGTGGGTATAGATGCAGAGTCCATATAAACATGCTAGCTAGGTTACAGTTTTAGAGAAAATTTGTCAAACTATAATAAAACATTGGGCACCTGATGATGAAGAATACCCTATTTATCTAGAATTGGTGGCTTATCAGGAGAGGAGCGGTCAATATATGTTTTTGTTTTTTTTTTCTTTTTTTTGTACATTTAATGGTTTATACAGTAGGTAAAGTTACAGAGTCTATATAAACAAGCTAGTTAGGTTACAGTTTTAGAGAAAATTTGTCAAACTATAATAAAACACTAGGGCACCCGATGATGAAGAATACCCTATTTATCTGGAATTGGTTGCCTATCAGGAGTGGTAGAGGTCGGGTATGTGTGTATTTATTTTGGTCCAGTATGAGATTTTTACACGTGCTAGGTTTTTATTCTCTACCTCCATCTGTTAAAGCTGGTTGTGCTGATTGTGGAACCTGTGCCTTGTTTCATTTTGTAAACCTCAATAAAAATGTATTGTAACAGAAAAAAAGCCCAGAAAATGGGTCAATGTGGCACTGGTGACATGGGGAAGCAGGAGCTCCCAGCAGCTCGCCTAGACGTGCTCTGCTACAATCAGAAGATACGCACTTCCCATTATGTACAGCTCAGCGTAATCTCTCACTTTTCAATGAAGACACAGCGCTTTCATTGTGACTGTGACGTATGCCTGTGTGAGTGTGTGTGTGACTATATACAATGTAATGACATGCCTGTGTGTGACCAGACATTCCTCCCAGCTAACGTTCGCTGACATCTGTCATGTCGCTCCTTTTACACCTGGACCGACACCGCGTTAACCCTATCCGCCTTCCCAAAGCCTAACGTGGCCCCCCTGAAATGCAGAATAACCAATGCAGCGATAAAAATAGGAAAGCCGTCACCTGGGCTGATCTGCGTTAACCTCAATCCTCACCAGAATAAACCTTTACACACGGCTACGACACGACACAACACAACGTACGGCAGGATTATGAATGGAAGGACGCGCGCTCCTCAGCCAGTTAACGGCGTGGAAAGGAGCCTTCAAAAAAAGGTGCCAGCTGTTCCCTCATGGCAATACAAAGCGACTCTTCCCGGTGACAAGGCTAGGTCATGGTTGTGGTCTATAGCTATTCACCAACAACTTTCCCTCCATCCACCAGCAATCAAGGTTGGCGGTGGTGGTGGGGGGGGGGGCCTTTGTTGCAGCTGTCCATACGGGTCGTTGTTGCTTTGTACTGCGCTCCACCACACTAAGCCGGATGCCTTTGACCCCGTAGTGTTCTCAGGTCACCCATCCCCCCCCCCCCCCACTTATAAGAAAAATGCCCACATAAATAAAGCCAACTTGCCCTCTCCCACACAGCACTCACCTCCTGTGCACTTTCAGTTCCTCTTGCTCCAGTCAGTCAGTCAGCACGTTGTGGCTCTGTTTATTTTGCTTTGTTTGTATTTTTGTTGTTTCAGTTGTGTGTTGTTTTTATTTTTGGTTTCACAAGCTCACCCCACAGGGAGACATCACATGGCCCATTCGCCGTAGCTGCTTGTGAGGCTGCCTTGTTGTTGTTGTTGTTCCCAGGAGCCAGCTTCTCAGTCAGGATCCACCCCCAGCTCCTTGGAGAGAGAGAGAGAGAGGAAGGGGGGAAGACGGCAGGCAGGCAGGCAGTATAGACGTGTGTGTGTGTGGTGCTGTGTCCAGGGAATAGTGTGCAGGAGGAGGAGGGGGGGCTGGGCTCTTCACACTCTCATCACTTCCGTGTATGGGTTAAGGCAGGCATGGAGCGGAGGTGCCCGTGTCTTCATCCTGATGGCACAGCGGCATGTGTGTGACTGCACTGTGTTTGTTGCTGTGTCGGTGCGCCGCCTCCACCAGCCTCCTTCTACGCCTCCCTCTTGTTTATTGGAGACTCGTTACTGACATCTACTGTGTGCACACAGCTCTGGTGTGTCACCTATTGTCACTGCTGCCTGACACACTGCCTATATTGTAGTCTAGGGACTGCTACACACCAACATTCATTCATCATGTCACCGCCAAATTCCTGCCAATAGAATACTCACATCTATAACAGAAAAAACAAAGCACCGTGTACATTGGCGCGCAAGGCCCACCGATCACTTTTTGTCGGCCCAATGTAGTCTAGTATCAGGAGGGGCACTTCGTTTTTTCACGGGTAATGGATGGTGTTGGCGCTTCAATCGTCACGGCGCCATGGTTAATATGGTGTCAGGATGATTGAAGCGCATTATTTCTATTATTACATTGTTAATATAAAATGAAATATTTCAACTCACTATATTGCAGAATCAGTGGGAGTCCTGAGCATGTTACTTGCCACGTCACTTGCCACCAGATGCGGCTTGTCACTTGCCATGTTACTTGCCACCAGATGCAGCTTGTCACTTGCCACATCACCTGCTACCAGATGCGGCTTGTCACTTGCCACATTACTTGCCACCAGATGTGGATTGTCACTTGCCACGTTACTTGCCACCAGATGCAGCTTGTCACTTGCCACATCACCTGCTACCAGATGCAGCTTGTCATTTGCCACGTCACTTGCCACCAGATGCAGCTTGTCACTTGCCACATCACTTGCCACCAGATGCAGCTTGTCACTTGCCACCAGATGCAGCTTGTCACTTGCCACATTACTTGCCACCAGATGCGGCTTGTCACTTGCCACATTACTTGCCACCAGATGCGGCTTGTCACTTGCCACATTACTTGCCACCAGATGTGGATTGTCACTTGCCACATTACTTGCCACCAGATGCAGCTTGTCACTTGCCACATCACCTGCCATCAGATGCAGCTTGTTACTTGAGACATTACTTGCCACCAGATGCAGCTTGTCACTTGCCACATTACTTGCCACCAGATGCGGCTTGTCACTTGCCACATTACTTGCCACCTGATGCAGCTTGTCACTTGCCTCGTTACTTGCCACCAGATGTGGCTTGTCACTTGCCACATTACTTGCCACCAGATGTGGATTGTCACTTGCCACATTACTTGCCACCAGATGCAACTTGTCACTTGCCACATCACCTGCCATCAGATGCAGCTTGTTACTTGAGACATTACTTGCCACCAGATGCAGCTTGTCACTTGCCACATTACTTTCCACCAGATGCGGCTTGTCACTTGCCACATTACTTGCCACCAGATGCAGCTTGTCACTTGTCATGTGACTTGCCACCAGATGCAGCTTGTTCCTTGCCACCAGATGCAGCATGTCACTTGCCACCAGATGAAGCTTGTCACTTGCCCCCAGGTGTGGCTTGTCACTTGCAACGCTACTTGCCACCAGATGCAGCTTGTCACTTGCCACGTTACTTGCCACCAGATGCACCTTTTCACTTGCCACATCACCTGTCACCAGATGCCGCTTGTCACTTGCCACATCACCTGCCACCAGATGTCGCTTGTCACTTGCCACATTACTTGCCACCAGATGCAGCTTGTCACTTGCCATGTTACTTGTCACCAGATGCAGCGTGATCCTTGCCACCAGATGCGGCTTGTCACTTGCTACGTTACTTGCCACCAGATGCAGCTTGTCACTTGCCACGTTACTTGCCACCAGATGCAGCTTGTCACTTGCCACGTTACTTGCCACCAGGTGCGGCTTGTCAATTGCCACGTTACTTACCACCAGATGCGGATTGTCACTTGACACGTTACTTGCCACCAGATGCAGCTCGTTACTTACCACCAGATGCGGATTGTCACTTGCCACGTTACTTGCCACCAGATGCAGCTTTTCACTTGCCACATCACCTGCTACCAGATGCAGCTTGTCATTTGCCATGTTACTTGCCACCAGATGCAGCTTGTCACTTGCCACCAGATGCAGATTGTCACCTGCCACGTTACTTGCCACCAGATATGGATTATCACTTGTCACGTTACTTGTCACCAGATGCGGATTGTCATTTGCCACGTTACTTGCTACCAGATGCAGCTTGTCACTTGCCAGGTTACTTGCCACCAAATGCAGCTTGTCACTTGCCAGGTTACTTGCCACCAGATGCAGCTTGTCACTTGCCACCTAGAGCAGATTGTCACTTGCCAGTGGCTGTGTCCCAGTGTGAGGGCGGGCAGTGAGAGATAATGTAGTCTCTCTGCTGCCCACGACTGCACAGTGAGAGCAGTGCTCTGTCACAAGCTGAACTCACTGGCCTGCCTGCCTGCTCACCTGCCTGTCTGCCCGCCTACCTGCCTGTCTTCCCTCCTGCCCGCTCACCCACCAGCTGGCTCACTGTTTTCTCAATTCGCAATTACCCTGTTGCCCCCCCCCCCCCGATCCACCCCTGGCTGAATGAGGCTTGCCATTTGTGCAGCCCACATTTGCAGCCCATTCAACTAAAAGGGCTGTTTGTACTTGAGCAAAACACAGGAAACAGCTCCCTGCACATTTTAAAAAACTGCAGCCACAGGGAAATCGCATGGCCCTTTTGCACAATGCGATTTCCTGCAAACACACTGCATGTTTACACACGTGGGGCTACCGTACACATCTGTAAGTCTGGGTTACTACTAGTGCGAATTGGATGCGGATTTCCCCACATCCAATTCACATAACAGGAGAGTGTGCATGGCTCTCAATGGAGCCGGTTCACACATCTCCGTGGCGACTGCATATGTATTGCACAGGGTTCCTGTGCATCTTTGGCTTTGTTTCAGATCCGTATTCAGGCAAAAATACGGGCCTGAGTCATCCCTGAAATGGAGAGCAGGGACGCACTGGACCCCTGCTGTGAGCCACATCCATATTAAGTGTGAATCCAGCCTAAAAAAGCAGTGCGTTTTGGGTGCAGGAACAGGTGCAGTTTCCACACCCACAACCACCAGCACAAGTGTGAATCTATCCTTAATATAATAGAAAAATCTCCACCTATAATGGCCAGTATGCATGAGCCGAAAATTGGACCAAAAATACCGCTTTTTAAGCGGTCGTACGATAATCGGATCTTTAGTACAGAGCTTTCGAGAGCTGATCACGGCAGATCCAATATTATCCGATCGAACAAGCACGAAAAAGTTTCTCGTACGATACCAGATTGTACGTTTTTCGCTTAATCAGTACAGTTGTCCGAAAATACAATACAAAACATTACACCACATTACATCACTTTCGGATTTTTATTCTGTCGTATGAGAATTTTTGTAACTTTAGTAACCTCTCCATTTTGGAAATGCAACTAGCATGCAAAAAAAAAACCGGACGATCTGTCATCCAATTTTCGGATAAAGTGTACAGAAGTGTAAGTCCACCCCAAAAC
Source organism: Pelophylax lessonae (assembly GCF_965119305.1). NCBI lineage: Eukaryota > Metazoa > Chordata > Amphibia > Anura > Ranidae > Pelophylax > Pelophylax lessonae. The sequence goes on from NC_138770.1 coordinate 371,951,287, forward strand.
TAAAATCCCTGCATCTACATACATCCACCATCTAAGACTAACTTAGCTAGCCCTGTAAAGAAGAAATCGATACACTTACCTTTTTTGAAGCCGATCCGACCCGATCTCCAGTGGCGGAAGCTCTGCAGAAAACACAGCCGACAACGGCTGTGAAATGAATGGGAAGTGACGTCACCTATAGACTTATTATGGGGCTTCCTTTGTCGGATGTGTCCTCTGCACCTGCCTCTACAACTAAGCTGTACATGGCAGCTCAGCGTGGGATCGGGTCAGATCGGCTTCAGAAAAGGTAAGTATACTGATTTCTTCTCAGATAGGTTAGTTTTAGATCGTGGATGTCTGTAGATGCAGGGATTTTATTGTTAGGGTGGACATCTACTTTAAGGTCTTACATTAAAAAAATTTGTTTAATTGCGTTTTCATTACGGGACTGTAAAAGAGCAGTGCGTTTTGGCTGCGGATGGGTGCAGGAACAGGTGCAGTTCCCACACTTACAATCACCCATACAAGTGTAAACCTAGCCTTAAAAATATGGAAAAATCCCTGCCTTTAATGGCCTGTGCACATGATCCGAAAATTGGACCAAAAATACCACTTTCAAAGCAATCGTACAATAATCGGATCATTAGTACAGAGCTTTCAAGAGCTGATCAAGACAGTTCATCTGATATTATCCAATTCGACAAGCACGAAAATTTTTTTTAGTACGATACCAGATTGTACAATTTTTGTTTAGGCTCCTTTCACACTTGTGCGACCTGAAAGTCGTGTGATTTTTGCCAGAACTTTGACGTGACTTGAAGCACTGCCTATGTAATTTTGAGGTCTATGGACCTCAAGTCGCATCAAAGCGGACCAAAGTAGTGTTGGGACTACTTTAAAATCGCTTTGACTTGAAGTCGCACAGATATGAAGGATACTCATTGGAAATCATGGGGTACTACTTGTCATGCGACTTTGTAGTCCCAAGTCACACAAGTGTAAAAGGGGCCTTAGGCTCCGTTCACACCAATGCACATTTTCATGCATTTTTGCAGTAATGCAGGACATTTTTTTAACATGGGTTCCTATAAAACACGTTTACATCAATGCATTTTTGTGCCTCTGCATATAAAACGGTCCTTTTTTTTATTTTTTGGTTCAATAGACTTCAATGAAGAAGCTTCAGAAAAGCATGTAGTGCATTTTAGCTGTGATTTGCGTTTTTGTGTTTTTAAATCTGGCCAACAACAAATTTTCCACAAAAAAAAATGCAAATTGCGGTAAAATCGATGTAAAAAAACGTGGAAAGCACAGCAAAAAGCACTACAGAAATGCTCAAAAGCAATGCATAGGTCTGAATTGAGTGCTAGTTCACATCAGATGCAGTTCAGTGCGTTTTCTTTCTGCATGAAAACTGCATGCACAGTGTTTTCCATGTATTCCAATGGCCCTAGTTCACACCAGTGCAGTCAGTTCCAGTAAGTTTCCAGTGTAGAAAAAAAAGTAGAACATTTTTTCTGCACAGAACTGTACTGGAACATATCAAAAACTGCATGTGGTGTGAACTGTAAGGAACTCATCTGGAACGTATCCAGAGTGCATTTCTGTGGTTTGAACTGGCCCTTAATAAGTACAGTTGTCGTCTAAAAACACAATATAAATACACTACAACACATTACATCACTTCTGAATTTTCATTCTGTCGTACGAGAATTTTTGTATTTTTAGTAACCTCTCCATTTTTTAAATGCAAAAGAAAAAACGTTTGATCTGTCATCCGATTTTTGGATCGTGTGTACGGCTCATTAAGATCTTACATAGAGATGTGAACAATGGAAAAATGTGTTTTTCATTTCGGTTTCATTTGTTAAAATGATTGCAAACGATCACCTTGTAAAACAACCTATTCAGTTTAAAATAGAAATGAAAGGGAAAACATTTGTGTGTAGATATAAAAATAATAATAATAAAAAAAAAAGATAAATAACTTTTTTCCTTTTTTAACAATGATCACATTCCCTCTGATCTCAGCTCATATAAGCTGGGGGAGAAGCAACAGTACACTGGTCTTCCCATTGAATGTCTGTGAGGGGGGGGGGGGGGTATCAGGACAAGTCTGATCATTGGAGGAGAGCACAATGAGTTCCCAGCACAGCTAGAGAACTGATCACCCTGTGTTTTCTTGCTTAGTGTGGTCATTTTTTTTACCAGGAAAGCAGAGGGATTGGAGGAACACCAGTGATTTCACACAAAGGAAGCAATACAAAGACAACCGAATACTTCCTAATACAAGTACACGGTACAGCAGGCACATATCAGGAATATGAAATGATGGCGTAACAAACACTTTAAGGAAATCATTTTGTTTCTGCATAATCATTATGTTCGATTATATTTAAGTCGCAAAAAATTAAAAAAAACATTGGTAATCAAATACCACCAAAGCTCTATTTGTGTGAAAAAAATGATATCAATTTTGTTTGGCTACAGCAATGCATGACCACGCAATTACTAGTTGAAGTAGCGCAGTGCTAAATAACAAAAAATGACCTAGTCATGAAGGGGGTTAAATCTGGAGCTGTAATGGTTAAAATATTCACGCTACGCTCACTAGAGTAAAAACAAATGGATCTAAATTAATTCAAATGCTTCAAACATTAACAAAAGGCTCAAACTATCATCATGCTGTAGGTGTGCACAGCCTATTGCATTACGGTGTGCACCTCAAATCTCAAACACATAGGGGTTGATTTACTAAAGGTAAATAGTCAGTGCACTACAAATGCATACACAAGTGTAATGCAAGTGTACCTGCTCGAATTCTGAGGGAAACATGCAAGGTAAATTAAAAAAAAAATGCATTTTTGCTTGCACATGATTGGATGATAGAAATCAGCAGCGCTTCCCCTCTAGAGCAACTGCAGTGCACTTCTATAGCACAGAATATTTTCCTTTAGTAAATTAACCTCCCTGTTGTTGTGTGTGTGTGTGTGTGTGCATGTTTATATATACTGATGGTGTCAGTAGGGCAGTGGACGGTGTCAGAAGGGCAGAGATTGGTGTCAGTAGGGCAGTGGATGGTGTCAGTAGTTTTTATTTTTATTTTTTTTTATATTTTATTGTAACAATTTTATTTTTTTAATTCTTTTTTTACAAATTTTTTAGGAGCCTCATTACGGGGATTTGGTGAAATATCAGGGGTTTAAACAGGGAGAATCTGCGCCACACAGGGTGATTAGGGTGTGCCCAGGCACACCTGGAACACCCTGTGCACATGCCTATGACTATCATATCACGTCATCCAAATGAAATGAATGAATACACTTGTTTTCATTATAATTGTTTTATGATTAGTTGAAATTTTTTATGATTGTGATTTGGAATCACGCAAATTTCATCCAAATTTTGATTGTCCTACAAGGACAATATTTTATGCTTCGTGTGTGTATACATTGATATTTACATGTGTACAGCGCAAATGCAGACTAATGGAACCATCTATGTTCTAACGACAGATGGACAATAGGCAGCTTCCTTCAGAAGTCATGTAAGTTATAGCAATTTAAGAATGCTAAGCAGCAGCAGGCACCCAGCAACAAGAGGACATTAGGCAACATACATTTCCTGAGTCCTAGCATCAAAAGGTCACTAGGCAGCAGAAGCTGCCTACATCTTAGAAACATAAGGGCACTTTAGCAGCAGAAGCCACCTGCATCTTAGGAACATAAAGACACTAGGCAGAAGAAGCGTCCTGCATCCTAGCAACAGAAGGACACGTAGCAGTAGATGTGGCAGGTGTCCTAGCAGCTGTTCACTGTCACTCCTTACACACTGCCTACATGCTTTCACAGCCACACAGCTGCACTGCAAATTCCACTAAGGTAATACTACCAGAAAAGGGCTCAATGAAATACTGGCATCCACAGAACAGAAAGATCCTGCATAAACAAATTTACAAGTAGGGCTTATGTACACATATGCAGAAAATAGATGTGAACATAGCTGTATAGTTTTCTAGAAGACTGCTAAGCAGCCACCTTAGTCCTAGCAACAGAAGGACACTAGGCATCAGAAGTGTCCCATGTACTAGCAACAAAAGGTCATTAGGCAACAGAAGCCACCTTCATATTAAAAACATAAGTATACCAGGCAGCAGAAGCCACCTGCTTCTTAGAAACATAAGGACTCTGGGCAGCAGAAGCCACCTGCATCTTAGAAACATAATGACACTAGGCAGCAGAAGCCACCTGAATCTTAGAAACATAAGGACACTAAGCAGCAGAAGCCATCTGCATCTTAGAAACATAAGGACACTAGACAGCAGAAGCCACCTGCATCTTAGAAACATAAGGACACTAGACAGCAGAAAACACCTGCATCTTAGAAAAATAAAGACGCTAGGCAGCAGAAGCCACTTGCATCTTAGAAACATAAAGATGCTAGGGAGCAGAAGCCACCTACATCTTAGTAACATATGGACACTAGGCAGCAGAAGCCACCTGCATCTTAGAAACATAAGGACACTAGGCAGCAGATGCCACCTGCATCTTAGAAATATAAAGACACTGGGCAGCAGAAGCCACCTGCATCTTAGAAACATAAGGACACTAGACAGCAGAAACCACCTGCATCTTAGAAACATAAGGACACTAAGCAGCAGAAGCCACCTGAATCTTAGAAACATAAGGACACTAAGCAGCAGAAGCCACCTGAATCTTAGAAACATAAGGACACTAAGCAGCAGAAGCCACCTGAATCTTAGAAACATAAGGACACTAAGCAGCAGAAGCCACCTGAATCTTAGAAACATAAGGACACTAAGCAGCAGAAAGCACCTGCATCTTAAAAAGATAAGGACACTAAGCAGCAGAAGCCACCCACATCTTAGTAACATATGGACACTAGGCAGCAGAATCCACCTGTATTGTAGAAAAATAAGGACACTAGGCAGCAGAAGCCACCCACATCTTAGAAACATAAGGACACTAGGCAGCAGAATCCACCTGTATTGTAGAAAAATAAGGACACTAGGCAGCAGAAGCCACCCACATCTTAGAAACATAAGGACACTAGGCAGCAGAATCCACCTGTATTGTAGAAAAATAAGGACACTAGGCAGCAGAAGCCCCCTGCATCTTAGAAACATAAGGACACTAGGTAGCAGAATCTACCTGTATTGTGGAAAAATAAGGACACTAGACAGCAGAAGTCACCTGCATGTTAGAAACATAAGGACACTAGACAGCAGAATCCGCCTGCATCTTTGAAAAATAAGAAAGCTAGGTAACAGAAATTGCCTGCATCTTAGAAGCATAAGGACACTAGGAAGCAAAAGTCTCCTGAGTCCTAGCAATAAAAGGTCACTAGGCAACAGAAGCTGCCTGAATCTTGGAAAGATAAAGATGCTAGGCAGCAGAAGCCACCTGCATTTTAGAAACATGCAGTAAGGACACTAGGCGGAGAATCCACCTGCATCTTAGAAACATAATGACACTAGGCATCAGAGCCCTTCTGAGTTTAGTCCTAGCAACAAAATGTCACTAGGCAGTAAAAGCAAGAAACATAAGGACACTATAGGCAGCAGAAGCCACCTGCATCCTGGCAACCAAGAGAAATTAGGCAGTAGAAGCTGCCTGTGTCTTAGCAGCTGCTCATTGTCACTCCTTATGCACTACCTACATTGTCTGGGACTGCAACATACCAACATTGAATTATGCTTTCACAGCCACACAGCTGTACTGCACATTCCTGCACAGGTGCCTATAACTGAGGTAATACTACCAGATACAGGCTCAATGAAATACATCTACAACAGAAAGATCCTGCCTAAAAAGAATGGATGCAAATACATCTGTATAGTTGTAAGGGCATGCACACAGCTGCTTTAACATCAATAACCTCTGCCACCACACATAGAGGCTTTGATGCACACACCTCGCACATGTGCGTCAATAGGCACCAGAGGTTTCTGTGTGAAAAGTGCAAGCTGACAAAGCTGTCAAAGACAGCTCCTGCTATCTGTAGATCAGAAGCCAATGGGATGGGCTCCCAATCATGTAACAGCCAGTCACAGCGGTCACATAATCAAGAAGACTTCCCACCCCCTTGGCGTTGCAGCCCAATTATGGGGACGCCAGGGATGGGTAGAAAGGAGTTAAATTTGTACCGTGTTCAGATCCATAAAAAAAGAAATAGAGAAATCTGCATCTGATGTCCTACGCAAGGACAATAATTTACACTGCATGCAACCTGCATCTTAGCAACAGAAGGACACTAGGTGGCTTATTTCTGAGTCTTAGCAATAGAAAGACACTAGGTGGCAGAAGTCACCTGTGTCCTAGTAAAAGAAGGACACTAGGCAGCAGAAGCCTCCTGCATACTAGCAACATAAGGATGTTAGTTGATAGAACCTGTCCTTATTCTACCAACAGAGGGACACTAGCCAGAAGAAGCCACCAGCATCCTAGCAATAGAAGAACACTAGGAAGCAGAAGCTGCCTGCATCTTAACAACATAGGAACACTAGGTAGCAGAAGCCACCTGCATCCTAGCAACAGAAGGATGTTAAATGGTAGAAGCCAGCTGCATCCTAGCAATATAAGGAAGGACACTAGGCAGAAGAAGCCACCTGTATCCTAGTAAAAAAAAGGACACTAGCCATCTATATCCCAGAAACTTTAGAGCACTAGGCAGCAGAAGCCATTAGCATTCCAGAAGGGCAACAGAAGGGCACTAGGTAGCTGGAGCCGCCAGCATGCTAATAACAGAAGGATGTTAGAAAGTAGAAAATACCTTTGTCCTAGCAGCAGCAGCAGCTCATTGTCACTTCTGACACACCAACATGAATTCATTATTTTACAGCCACCCAGCTGCACTGCAAATTTTACAAACCCATGTTGCTATTACTGAGGTAACACTACCAGCTAAAAGTTCATGTACACAGGCAGAATAAAATACTGAGATCTATGCTACTGTGCTGGATCACCCTGGCATAAAGATTCTGCATAAAAAAAAAAAATGTAGGGCTTATGTACACACACGGGCATGAAAGACAGATGTGAACTCAACTGTATAATTTTCCATTGGCCCTGCTGCGTAATGATCAGTAAACTGCAACAAAACATAGAAAAATCTGCATCTGAGGTCCTTTATAAGGACAGTGTTTTCTTCTGCATGTATGTATATGTTAGTGATGGCTACAAAACACTAGACAGCTTCCTTCAGAAGCCACATAAGTTCTAGCAATTAAAGGACGCTAGGCAGCAAAAGCTGTCTGAATCCTAGCAACAGAAGGACACTAGGTGGCAGAAGACACATGCATCCTAGCAATAAAAGGATGCTAGGCAGCAGAAGCTGCCTGCATCCTAGCAATAGGAGGGCATTAATCAACAGAAGCCATGTGCATCATAGCAACGGAAGGACAATAGGCAGCAGAAGCCACCTTATCCTAGCAACAGAAGGACACTAGTCAGCAGAAGCTGTCTGCACCCTATTAGCATAAGAACACTAGGCAGTAGAAGCCACCTGCATCCTAGCAACAAAAACACAGTAAGTCTTAGAAGTTGCCTGTGTCCTAGCAACAGCTCATTGTCACTGCTGACACACTGCCAAAATGACTTCATTCTTTCACAGCTACTAAAGCTGCACTGCAAATTCCTGCATGCACCCATGTGGCTAAAACCAAGGTAACGCTATCAGCTAAAGGCACAATAAAACACTGAGATCTATGCTGTGCTGGATCCTGCTAGCTGAAAGAACCTACATAAAAAAACACATGTAGGTCTAATATACACAGGCACAGAAAACAGATGTGAACCCAGCTGTAATAAGCTGTAAAATGTTCTGTAGACCCCATGCACTATATTAAGATAATCAAACTTGTCTTGCGTACAGATTCCTTTAAAAAAAATGGAAAATCTGCATCTCAGGTCCCACATAAGGACCATATTTTACACTGCACATGTGTATATATTAGTGACGTTTACATTCATACAGCACAAATGCAGCTCTTGAAGCTGCTTAAGTCCTAACAATAGAAGGACACTAGGCAGCTTCTTTCAGAAGTCTTTTAAGTTCTAGCAATGGAAGAACACAGGGCAGCCTGCATTCTAGCAACAAAAGGATGTTAGGCGGTAAAAGCTGCCTGTGTCACTGCTGATACACTGCCTACATTGTTTGGGACTGCTACACACACCAGCATTGATTCATGCTTTCACAGCCACAAAGCAGAACTGCGAATTCCTGCACACACCCATGTGACTATTACTGAAGTAACACTACCAGGTAAGGACTCATGCACATATAAAATACTAAGATCTACATTGGCTCCTAATAAAAGAGGAGGGAGGTTTGGGACTTTGAATGAAGCACACAGCTATAACGTGATGTAAAAAACCAATGTATAAAATGTTTATTGGTACATATACACATATTGAGTCATTTCAAAATACAATGAATAAATAGTATTGCTCATTAATTGCACATAGTACATATATATATATATATATATATATACACTAAGACATATCGCCACACCATCGTGTTGTGGGTGTTATAAATTGACCTAGACTTCGCTGTCAAGATGCATTGATAAATAATGGTTGTATGAACAAGTAATACATCAGATAGTGGTAATTGCGTAGCATCGAAAAGGGCTCTACGCGTTTCGTGGGTTCTTTCCACTCATCAAGTGCCGACGCAGGGTAAATAAGCTTGTACCTGCAATAAAGTATATTTGTAGTCTAGTATTAAATGCAAAAAAGGGGGGGGGGGAGAAAAGTAAAAAGGGGGAGAGAGGAGCCTCCCCTGGTTACTCACAGGTCAGCTAAAGGTTCCAAATGAGCTGCTGGAAGCCGAAGACATGGTGGGGGACTCATCATTGGCTCCTGCTGGCTCATACTAATGGGCAGAGATGTATAGTAACTAAGTAGAACTACTTTACTACTGTACTTAAGTACCGAAAGGCGGTATCTGTACTTTCCTAGAGTAGAATTTTTTTCTCCTACTTCCACTTTTACTTCACTACATTTTTTCAATGATTTCAATACTTCTACTCTGATATTGTTTTTTTTTGTGCTGCATAGTTACTCGTTACAATTATAAAAATTACCACTGCCAGATCAGTAGATGGCAGGTTTCATGAAGCTCAAAACGTGTATTATCAGCGCATACGAAAATAAAAGCTACTGTATGTATTAATAAAAGCTGCATTTGAAATAATAAAAAACAATATGATGTTCAAACTTTTGACTTCTTTCTTTAATAACTACATAACACAGTACTTGTACTTTTACTTTCAGTACTTGAGTAGCAATTTTTTTTTCAAAACTACTGGTACTTTTACTTTCAGTACTTGAGTAGCAAAATGTAAAAAAAAACTACTTGCAATACTTAAGTACAAAAAATGTTAAATACTTTAGTACTTCTACTCAAGTCACTTTTTGATCGAGCACTTCCACTTCTACTCAAATCACTTTTTGATCGAGCACTTGTACTTTTACTCAAGTATGGGTTTCGAGTACTTTATACAACTCTGCAAACGGGTAAGACAAATGCAGTGTTTTTGCTATTCTGCATGTTTTTTTTTTATGAATCTAAAAACAACTGTATCATTTTCTGTGTTCCCATGTACACATCTGCATAAAGATCAGCAAACTTGCACTGTGTTCATATCTACTTTGTGGATCAACCTCTGGTGATATTGCATGTGTCTTACCTATGTAGCGCACCCCTTAAGGAGCCGCAGATAAACTTGGATCTCCCACTCCTGCACAGCCAAGCATACTGTACTTTCACAAGTGCCCCAGAGTCAGAGAACAGTCCGTGACTTTGTTTTTGTTATTTATTGAGGGTTAATAACTTGGATAGGGATGGGAGGTTATGGGATGCCCACTTGAGTTCAGCAAAACTTCAACAACAACTTCAGAGACATCTTCCTATATGCAGTCTATATACTGCACAGTCTCCTTCACTTGCCTCCTGCACACACTTGCTTGTTTGCACCAGCTGAATCACTGTAGGATAATCTGACAAGCTGCCAGCCAGATTGTAGCAATAATCCTTTACAGACAGGGACCCAAAGCCCCTTGTGTAGTAAAAATGTAGTGAAACAGCTTGTCACTTCTCCTCTGTGGCCACTGCTCCCAGCACCACCTTTTGAGGCACTGCCACCCCACCTGGCTGCAGCTGCCCTTTTCATTAGCCCTCCAGGCTAACTCTCCACGCCACTCCTCCAGACCAACTTTTCTCCAGCCCACCCAGGTGACTCTCAGGAGATCTCTCAGGGAAGGACTAAGACCTAAACACACAGCTGTCTTCAGGGAGACTGGCTACATGTGGCAGTCTCCCCCTTTGTTAGTCCCCAGAAGTGTCAAACTACTCTCTCTATCCATCCTGCTCCCATGGCTCCAGGAAGGTCTTCCTCTCATGTGTTATGACAGGACCCTTCCAGCACCCGAGCCCCAGCCCAAGGCAGGACATCCTCCCCAGACTAGTGGGCACCCCTGAGGGTCACCAGCAGCGTCCTCAGCACTGTATATCTCCATCTTCCACCCGACTGCCGTTCTGGCATTGCTCATACCTAATTATGGAGTAGTCTCAGCCCCCTTTAAGTCAGCCTCTGAGGATTAGCCGAGGCTTCTTAAATATTCAAGGCAGCTCCTCCTAACCTCCACCCACTAATTATTGAAGATTCTCCAACCTTCTAGACCAAGGGGAGGCACCAGAGAGCTGCCAGGATACGTTACCCAGCCCTGAACTCTAGTAAACCCTGACCCAGGTTCCCTAACTCAGGTTAAGCCCTGAGCTAAACTATGTTTTTACCTACTCTAACTTGTAACTCAAACTACACTAGCTGCTAGCACATTTTAAAGGGTGCTACACCTATGAGTCATTATTTCACTATTGTGCCTTGGTTTCAGATAATATACACATTTATTTAGTTATAATTCATTAGGTTACATTAGGCTCAGTAATGGCTAGCTTTGCTCTCTGAAGATGCTATGGAATGACTTCTAGAGAGCCATTTACACCATACATCCTACAAATGAGGTGAAGAGGAATGGTCAAAAATGTCTCCTGAATGTTGTGCAGGCCTGATCCAGAGCTACCAAAAGTCATTGCTTTCAAAGGAGGTTTGACCAGCTAATAACGCCAAGGGTTCACATACTTTTTCCTCCAGCACTGCGTGTGTATATTTGTTTTCTTTCTTTTCATTTTTTAAAATAACAGATATTAGAAGGTACTGGTTATCAAATCCCTCGTTTACACAGGCGTATTAAAGCGAAGGTCTGTGTTTGCCCGCATGGGATGTACAGGCGTTCCCTGCATCCACATGCAGGGAGTCCCATTCATGTATATTCGGATGCAGCATCTACACAGTGTAAGCTGCTGCTCACAGTTTTATATTTATGTGGGTACGGGGGCTTATGGGTGCGTGTCCCTGAACACAGACAGTAGACAATAGGCATAAATGGGACTGCCTGCATGCAGATGCACAAAACACCTGTGCATCCTGTGCGGACAAACATGGCCCTTTACTCAGATGTTCACCTACGTGCACCCATGTGAACGAGGTATAAGGAAGCATAGCAGAAGATCCCTGCTTTCTAATCTCTCGCAAACAGAGACGTCAAATAAGGCATGCGTTTGCCCTTATTCACTATTATGTTATTTTAGCTTCAGCTATTGGGCTCTATAAACAGTATTTATTTATTTTTGTTAAGCTAAATAAAAGGAAAACACGAGAGAATGAGCCTAAAGCTCCATCTGCTAGATCAGGGGTCTTCAAACTATGGCCCTCCAAGTGTTCAGGAACTGCAATTCCCATCATGCCTAGTCATGTCTGTGAATGTCAGAATTTTACAATGACTCATGGGATGTGTAGTTCTGCAACAGCTGGAGGGCCGTAGTTTGAGGATCCCTGTGCTAGATGGTTAGAGCTCTATATAATATTCAAATGCAACAATTCATGTTTACCTAAACAAAAAGAAAACTTTTAATTATTTAAAAAAGATTTTTTACTCCTGACCATAATATTTACAAAAACTACGTTCAAGAAAAAAGTCAGATTCACTGAAAGCTGCTCAAATGCTTTTGTAAACATTGTCAAATCATGCCCTGCCCACATCACTATAATTGCTACCTGTATTTGACAAGGTATGCGCAATCCAGTTAAAACCCCAAGACTTTTAAAGTAGTATCCTAAACTGAGATAAGCTTTTTAAAGTAGGAGTCACTTTGTTCTATCACTGACAGAGCTTCACTGTACCTGAAAATCCACCCAGGTATATCTGTCGGTGTAGGTTAGCCAGTCCAGTCTCTTTTTAGTGTGTGCCCCCAACATTTATCAGTCTGTATCATCTAATGCATTGTGTATGTGTCTTTTCATCCATTTTTAACTCGCATCACTTCTAAGAGCCAGCTCTGTGGCCACCGTGCCCGATACGCTTACTTAAGACCCTTTTCCGTCAAATCTTTTATGAGGTAGGTCACCAAGCCTTTCCAATTACTTGGGTTGGGGTACCAGCATGCAGCATATGATAGCACATGTGTGTAGTTAGTTTACCTACATACATACATACCTACATACATGATGGAGTGTGGGAGGAAACCCACACAAACATAGGAAGAACATGCAACCTCCGTGCAGATAGCTTCCTGCCTGAGATTTAAACCAATGCTACAAGGCAGAACCTCTTACCACTAAACCACTGTGGTGCCCAGTGCATTATACATATTTTGAAACCAAGCAGAGGTTAGTTGAAATAGAACCTAGATGTACTGTATGTGCTGTACTTTAGTGTATTTTACTGAATGTTCTAACTAAAACTGGAACCAAATACATAAAACATATGGACATATTTACTAGCACAACAGTCGCAAATCAGATTTCTACAGTTTGAAGTTGGCAGGCCAATAAATGGCTGCTGTGAGTTACCAAGCACAATTACTCTTTGCAGTGGTGATCCTGTGATACATTTCTCTTCTCTTCTTGTATAAGTTTTCATACTTGGTATTAAAAGTATGGTTCCTTGTGTGTTTATGATTTCTTCTACGGCTTAAAGTAATAACAAATATTTTCTGTGAGTCCTTATTCATACCTGACTATTTGTTGGGCATTTCCTGAAGCTCCGTTGACTTCCATCATTCAATTATATGCAAGCAAAAATTGATTTATTTTTTATTTTCCGTTCACATTATTGGGTTTTCTTTGGAAGTGAAAATTCACCCAATTCACTAAAATCTGGGGAAAAATACCTTGCAAGTGAACAACCAATTTTCCTTTACAAAATTCAGTCCCATGGTGTGCATCAAGCTAAACAAGGACCAGAGGGACCAGAAAAAGCAAAGGAGAGAGTTGTCTGGGGAAATCAGTAGAAAAAGTCTAGACTAGCATGCCAAAAATAAAGGCTATAAGACCATCCCTAAGCAGCTTGATGTTTTTGTGACTACAGGTCCCAATACAGGTCCAAATATTTTTAAGAAGTTTAAGATCCATGGGAGGGTAGCCAACCTCCTTGGTTTAAGAGGAACATTGACCCAAGATTGAAAGTGATACTAAACAAAAAAGTGTTACTTGCCATAATTAATTCACATAAATCATACATATAATGCCATTTTTTTAGCTTTTTTTTTTTACCTTATTCCTGCACCACTGTTGTTTGATCACATGATCTTTCTCTGTTCTTTGGCATCTGCAGGGAAAGATCTTAGGGGATTTTATTACTCTGCTGATGTATGCTCTCTACAGTGTGAGTCTGTGTCTGCATAGCCCTGACTGATGCTGTGCCAGAAAAGCAATTCAATATAAATTATAAATATCTAAAAACAGTTTTTACAGCTTCCAATAAATCTTTAGTGAACATCAAATGTGTATTTTATGTGCATTAATATGGTGCAGGCGGAGTCAAAGATGATTGACACTAGCTTTCATTATTTTTAGACATCATCTGCATCCAAGGCTCTTTTTTTCTTTACAGGTATAAGCAATAACATTTTACATTTTTAATACTGATTTATAATAAAAAAACCTAAGATTTTTTTTGTGAATGTAAACAATCAGCATACTATATCCCACCCCCATAGTGTTTAGCAATAGACGGGCATGGAGGAGGAGGGAGGAAGGGAAGGCTATTTACCTTTATGTATACACCCACATGTGTGACTCTAAAGTCACGTGGGCTGCACAGATAAGAAAAAGGAGAAAATGAAGTGTTTAGAAGAGAACTGAAACTAGGAGCATGCTTAGTAGATTACAATAGCTGGTCTACACAATCTTAGGCTGCAATGGGGACATATAGAAGATGGGAAGGACAGCTGAAGGCAAGATCAACCAGGAATATTTCCCTCTACATAAAATGAATGCTTTAGTGGGTATGCACATTGTTTTATATAGCATTGTTTAATAATCGTTATTTCTTTATTAATACTGCACAAAAAACGCACATACAGAATAAAAAAGTGAAGGGAAAGTACACAACATAAATAAAAAACAGAAACAACATTCATGCAAAAAAAAGCCGCTTCTGATGATGTCTGAATGACGAAACGCATAAAGCGCCATTATGTCACTTCTGGTTCCAGTCTTTGGAACCCATTTGCGTTCCAACATTATATTACGTCTGATGTTTCCTTTGCTTATGTGAGTATTTTACCTGCTTTCACAATAAACTTATAATACGGATTACACTATATGGTCCTTCCCTTTTTGTGTCCAATTGGGGGCTGTTCCACAGACTGAGGACCCATGATATATGTGACCCAGCCTGCCTAAATCAGATAAGCCCATCCAGGAAGTGAGGCGTGACATCCAGAGAGAGATCCCAGGCGGACCCTACTTGTCAAATCCATTTATCCATTGGGGCGTGACAACCCTTTAGGGGTTTTTCGTTCTGGTGAGTGCAGTACTGGGAGAGCGGGGAGCACGAGCACTTCTCCTCACTATTCAATTTCAAACTTTGCCTAGGACTGGCACATTCACGGACTATACACTTTTATATATATATTTTCACGGACTTTGCACTGATATATATTTATATTTATTCATTATATGTGTTATAGTGCCTTTTCTTATTTATACATTTTTACTCTATTTAACACTTTAGCATGGTATAGGATACATCACTATACCAATTTTTATTTGTTGGTCCATGATACATACAATTTATTTTGCACTTAGGCACTTTATTAGCGTCACTTTTCTGATTGACCATTTATATATTTGCTCATTTATACTATTTTTTTAGTGTATGGTGCGCATTATTGTTTTATACTTTGAATAGTCATCAATTTATCTTAACACCTTGTTATTTATACTGACATTTTTTATTCTAATTGATCTCATTTAATTATTCAATGTGTTCCATTAGTTGTCACACACCCAATTCACTCATTTTTTGGTGATAGTTCACCAGACTGCACTACTAGACACTTCTCCCCAATCAGCGCCATCTATCCCACCTACATTTTCTACATATACCTTTATAACCTTTGGTTATATTTGAGGGAGGCTGCAGCCAATGTTTGACCTTAGTGTGGAATCTTCCTCTTTTTCAGAAACAACATTCATACTCAAAGTCAGGGGTCTCCATACTTTAGGAGGGCCAGACTATATCCAGTAAGAGTAGAAAATGCCCCGACATCAGTGGGAGTAAACCATGTCTCAGGCTTGGTGGTCAGTGGGGGTAAAAATATACCCATGGTAAGTAGTAGGAGGTATTAGTGTTAGGAATTATGCCTTATCATTAGTGTCAGTGGAAGGTACGCCAATGTTGGTGTCAGTGGGAGAAATCGTGCCTCATCATTGGTGTCAGTGGAAGGAATAGAGCCCCATCACTGGTGTCCATGAAAGAATTGTTCTGCAATGTTGGTGTCAGTGGAAGGAATGGTGCCTCATCATTGGTGATAGTTGAAGTATTAGTGCCTTGTATCAGTGGGAGGAACAGTGCAGCAAAAGGGCCACATCAGGCCCGTGGGCCACAGTTTGGAGACCACTGCTCTAAACTGTAATTCATATGATCTATATACAATAGCTAGTTACCAAAGAAAACAAAAAGAAAAAAAAGAGGGAAGGGGATTAACATGGTCCCTAAATTACCAACACTGTGGACCTAAAGAAACTTTGCTAAATAAACATCCAAAGAAAATTTACAAAAACAATGGAGCAAGTCAGCCTTTTTCTAACCTACAGCGAAATGCATGGTCCTTTAACTTTAGTTCTCATTGCTGTTTATGAACCTTATCCAAGTTGCCCATTTAGCTTTAAAAATTTCAAGTCTATTATTGCAGATGTGCAACCATTTCTCAGCTTCCATAATATCATTAACTTCTTTCATCCAGTGCTTCACAAATGGCGTCTGTGGCTTTTACCAGGAAACTGGTAATAGCCCCTTAGCAGTATCTATAAAGTGGGGGATACTTCTTTTCCTATAAGACTCTGTAGAACTCAGAGTGTCATGAAAAGACACTGTACAGGGTCATCAAGAATCAACACTGTGGTCATTTAAAATATCTGAATACTAATCTTAGCCAGTTTAGACTAATCTTATGACAATTCCACCAAATATGAGCATGAGATCCTCATAAATCACAACCTCGCCAACACATATATGAAGTTGAATGGTACATTGCAGCTAACATCTTCAGGACCCTATAGCATCTTGACGAGAGTTTATAAATTGTCTCTTGTATTGTAGCATAGATAGAAAATGTATGTACCAACTTCAATATCTTATGTTTCTGAGAGTCTGTAAAAGAGCACTCCAGCTCTGTCCCCTATTTCCTAAATGATCTAAGACCTGTAAAAGTGACTTGTTGATTCAAAAATGTTTCAAGAGATCAACAGCAATCCTCTGTCGATGGATTACTTAAGAGAGTCTCCCCTCTCTAATACCCCTCAGGCGGGTAGTACTAAAATGAAGTAATTGCTGGTATCTCCAATCATCAAACGGAAACTCACTATATGCTTTTCTAAGTTTCCCCAGTGAGTGCATTCTCCCATCTCTCAAAAACTTAAGGCAACTGGTATCTTTATCTGTCGACCACGACCTTTAAAATGAATCTGTAAAGTAAAGTTTGTATGATTGATTATTACATTATTATTCGAGTTGATATTTTAATATAATGCTTTGTAAAGAAAAATATCAGCTTATACTGTGTGGTTTAAAACAATGCAAGAAATGCAAACAGTACAACTGTACAGCAATAATATATGTGGTATTACAGTGACACTAAACTCTGTTTTAAACATTTTTTTTTGATAGTTGGAGGAGAAGTAAACGCTGGTCTTCGGTCTGCAGCAGGACAGGAGAATGGAGTGATATGAGAAAGCACGCCCCCTGCAGGCTCGGGGGAGGGAAGTCATAAGGCCTGGAGAGGACACTATGAGAACTCTGCTTAGTGAGTAGCACCACTGTACCCCCTTCCCCCCCATTCCCATATAGCTGGTGGAACTTTGTTGCTAGGATGTGGACAATCTGGTCTGGAATCTGTTCCCAATGTCTGAGATTTGTTTATACTGTCAACAGTGGACTGTAATACCAGCCTGTTGAAATATTTGTATTCTTTTTGGCTATTTAGAATTCAAAAGGGCACCTTAATGCCTCATTCTTGTCTAAAGGCTGGGAGTACCAAAAGTGGTATATTATAGGTTTTGTGTTTGGGAAGAAGTAAATGTGTTTATTTGTGCAAACCTGATTAGCTCAGAAGCAGGTTGTTGTTAGGGAAAAGGAGTCATCCTCCCAGTACTCAGAGTTAGCCTTCTCATTGAACATATGCCATGTGACCCAGCCGTCGTGTTACATGGGCCGTAGGTATTCAGTCACATTCCCAGAGTCTTAATATGGACCACAATAAATCACAGGTCTTTGAAAGAAGTGCCCATGGCGTAAGGGATTGATCTGGACTATGATAAGGCAGATGCTGGAACATGGTCTCAGACTAGAACTCATGCATGTGATGTCTGCATGGGGCATTGGGAATTAAATACTATAGGAGTAGCCCTGGAAGCCCTGTTTGTAGGTGGAGCCCCAGCTGCATGCGTGGCCATGTGAATCAAAGCTGGGCAGCCTGCTTACAGGCAGAATTCCTGATCATGTGACCAAGGTTAGTGTACCAGGCGGGGTGGGGTGGGTTTAAAGTAGAAATTTGGGGGTGGGCGGTCCCATTTGCACCATGTTACACCTTAAATATGGGTGTAACATGGTGCAAAGGTGTAGAAAGCTTGTAAAATAACTCTGCCAGGAAGCAATATATGTGGTTAGGCTCAGATGGAAACATACACTCCCTAACTACCTGGCATGCTATTGCCTGGGCAGTGTTATTGTGAATCAAACTAGCACTGGTGAGGTAACATCAGTTTCCATTTGAACCTTTTCACACGAGTGTTTAACTTTGTGATAAAATCTCTTTAATGCATAACCGTTTTACCCTATTTATAACACCCGAAAGCCAAACAAGGTTCTGCTACAAATAAATCTTGTGTTGAATGCAAGAGAATTAACAAGACACTTAGGCAAAGCTCCAGGCGGATAAGAATTTGTAATCCGTTTCCATGATAATACCTGTACACATATGGATTAGGAGTCATACAGTACTTGAGCTGAAGTAATCATCCCCTCCGAAGAGTTCTGTTATAAAAATAGGGACGATGGGTGATCAATGTATTTAGAAACAAAAAAAAAACTATTTCAGCATTGCATATGCTTCATATTAGGACCTTTAATCCCAAAAAAGACATTGTACCCAGCTATTTCTGCTGTAAAAATATATTGTGCAGATATATCAAATTTGCTGTCATTTCTAAACATTCCATTAGAAAATGCTAGCTGCCTGGTTGTTATGCTCACCTAGGGGCTTCAACACTGCTCTAGTCAATGCTTGGATCAGCAGTCTTTTCTTCCTTCTGACCCCACTAGCATTCCCAAAAGAAAGCCAGCAATGGCATCTACTGTATATCTCCCACATTAGGTTTCCTATCATTTTGTTTAGAAAGCCAGAGCTTGCAGTATGTCAGATTTGGTCAATTGGATTGTTTGCAAAAAAGGGGTAAAAATTGTACTGGAACCCAGTATTAGAATATAAGGAAGATGCCTTTATTAGCCCTACTCCCTGAGAATGCTACTTGCCAAGCTAGTTGCTTCAATAATTTTTGCTGCGCTGAAACCAATACATACAGATCAGGAACTCTGATTTCACTGTGACTTTTAAAGCTACTTGCTTGGGTCAGTTACTCAAAAAGTACTGAAGCCAATGACAGCCACTTGCTGGACCTAATATCTGTACTCTGCTTTTTATTCACACTAGGTTATATTACTCTTTCCAGAGTGACCACAACAACTCCAGGCCACCCGTAATGCTGACCATACACTAACAGAATTTTGTTAGAACATTTCCATCCTGAAATGTTTTAAGATGCCGGCACACGAAAGCTTCTTCTTTGCATGTATTTATTCCAGCACTAACAGCAGTAGCAACATGACAGATGTTGACGTGTTTCAGCTTAAAACCTGCCTCATAGCATAGACATATACAATAAAATCAAACTTATATAGTAACAAACTGCCCCTAAAACTAGGGGAGGTACATACTTAATTCTAATTAAGATCAATACAAAACACAAGGGGGAGGTGTGTGCAATAAGGTCAAACTTCAGCAGAAAAGGATACACAATGAGCAAATAAACAGTAATTCCTTACATACTGCACAATTATTTAAAAAAATGTCCATTCTATTATTTAATCCACTGGGCACTATGGTGTTAAGCTTGTGTATCCACCACACTTCATGTTGAAGTAAGATGCAATGTTCCTGAGAGAACAAGACCCTTCTGTAGAAAAGGAGGTGACACTTTTACTTTTTTTTGTGATGTCTGGGGACTGTGGGAATGAAAAAGAGACAATTATTTCATTAATTTTCATCCAGTCCACATTGAATATCTAGGCGTTATTCTGACAGGTAATGTGGAGGATGGCACAGTCTCTACTCGAAAATTAGGAAAGACACTGCTGGCAACTCTTTGTTGTAAGCCTCCAGTTGCCATCCCCCATATACTGTACGAGCATTACCTGTGGGAGAGTTTATCAGGGCCAACAAAAAATTGTTCTCTGGACAGAGACTATCTACAAGAGTGTAATATTATATTGGACAGTAATGGTAATGTGTTACATAGTTACATAGTTACATAGTTTGTGAGGTTGAAAAAAGACATCAGTCCATCCAGTTCAACCTATGATGTGTGTGTGTGTTTGCTGTTAACCATACATTGTATACCCCTGTATGTTGTGGTCTTTAAGGTGCCCATCTAATAGTTTTTTGAAACTATCAATGCTCCCTGCTGATACGACTGCTTGTGGAAGAGAATTCCACATCCCCACTGCTCAGACAGTAAAGAACCCCTTATGTATTTTTAGCTTAAAACGTTTTTCCTCAAGTTTTAGTCAGTGGCCACGTGTCTTATTGTATTCCCTTTCTCTGAAAAGTTTGTTCTTTATGCTAGGGTCGCCAGTACAGTATTTGTACATTGTTATCATATCCCCCCTCAATCGTCTCTTCTCCAGAGAGAATAAGTTCAGTGCTTGTAGTCTTTCCTCATAGCTGATGTCCTCCAGTCCCCTAATTATTTTTGTTGACCTTCTCTGGACTCTCTCCAGTTCCAGCACATCCTTCCTGAGGACCGGTGCCCAGAACTGGACAGCATACTCCAGATGTGGCCGGACCAGAGTCTTGTAGAGCGGGAGAATAATCTCTTTATTTCTGGAGTGAATCCCCTTTTTTATACATGCCAGTATTCTGTTCGCTTTGCTTGCAGCGGCTTGGCATTACATGTCACTGCCAAGCCTGTTGTCTACCAGTACCCCCAGGTCCTTTTCCATCCTAGACTCACCCAGAGGTTTCCCCCCTAGTGAGTAGCTTGCTTTCGCATTACTGATGCCCAGGTGCATTATTTTACATTTTTCAACATTAAACCTCATCTGCCATGTAGTTGCCCACCCCATTATTTTGTTCAGATCCGCTTGTAAGGTTTCCACATCCTGCATAGAAGATATTGGCATGCTTAGTTTAGTATCGTCCGCAAATACTGAGATTGTGCTGGATATCCCCTCCTCTAGATCATTTATGAATAAGTTAAACAGGATTGATTAAGGCATACATTTTGTAACCACATATTCAGTACAATATGATGAAATAGTGAAAATTATGAAACGTTGCCTTCCTATTTTATATGCGGATAAAACAAAATATTCTGCAACAGGGCTTTCATTTTTCTAGCAGGAGAGCTCCTTCTTAAGGGGCCAAGTTGTCTTAGTCTCTTTTTCCTTCCCACAGTCCCCAGACATCTCATACATGGCTGAGGACAGTGGGCTCATATCCATGTGGTTTTTCCACATGTAAAAAATGTGTAAGACATAAAAAAAGGAAAACTGTCACCTCCTTTTCAACAGAAGGGTCTTATTCTCTCAGGAACTACATAAACTGTAATTCTAAAATGGTAATTTATGTTTTAGAGCAGTGATGGCGAACCTTGGCACCCCAGATGTTTTGGAACCACATTTCCCATGTTGCTCATGCACTCTGCATTGTAGTTGAGTATCAATGGAAATGTAGTTCCAAAACATCTGGGGTGTCAAGGTTCGCCATCACTGTTATAGTGTGTAGTGCCTGTCAATTGCAGTAAATTGGATGCACCATTCGAAACTTGAGGATAAGGACATCTGAGCACTTCATTGATGCATTGAATATTAATTCAAAGAATATCTCTAATGTGTCCAAACATTTCAGGGAAATCCATAGGGGTAACCTTAATTCCTTTTCCTTTTTTTGGTTTGGAACAGGATGGAAAACCAGTTAGAGGAGGTGACACACACTGCATCTTACTTCGATGTGAGGTGTGGTGGATTCACAAGCTTACCACCAGAGTGCCCAGTGGAATAAATAATAGAATGGACATTAACCCTTTTTTGAAACAATTGTGCAGTATGTAAGTGGGTAATGTTTATTTTCTCGTTGTGTATACTTTACTGTTGAAGTCTGACCTAATCACACACACTTCCCCCTGGTGTTTTGCATAGCATACTAGCTCATTATGAAATACTTACCTAAAAATGAAGCCCCGGCACGGACCCCCAGACACCGCTGTGGGAGCGGACATGATCCCTCGGCGTCTCTTCCGGGTCCGGCGACTCCGGCGCTGTGAGTGGCCGGAGCCGCGATGACGTCACGATGCGCGCAGGGTTTTAACTTTCCGGCAACTTCCCGGAAAGGAAGTCTGAAGGTCCGCCGGACCTTCAGAGCGCATGCGCCGCTAGCATCAGCGGCTGCATGCAGTGCAAATATCTCCTAAACCGTGCAGGTTTAGGAGATATTAATTGTACCTACAGGTACACAAAGTCACAAAAATCGGTATACTACCACTTTAAGTATGTGCCACCCTTCGTTTTAGGGGTAGTTTGTTACTATATAAAGTTGATTTTATTATATATGTCTATGTTATGAGGAAGGCTTTAAGCCGAAACGTGTTAGCATCTGTCATGTTGCTACTGCTGTCAGTGCAGGAATACATACATGCAAAGAAGAAGCCTTTCTGTGCTGGCTTTCTTTCAACATTGAATGGTCTGGACATTTCAGCCTGAGCACTGACACTCAGCTCTCCATTCTTTGACAGTGCTGTGGAGCTAGGGTGAGTGTTACATATTTCCATCCTGAAATATTTGTTTCATTTTCTTATGGTTGGTACATTCAAACTGACATTTGTTTTTAACCATAGTGATGAGAAAATTCCAAGGAGCAGGATGAAAAAATTTCCCCCGAAGAACAAAATTCATGTAGGTTTTGTCTGAGAAAAATCGTATATACTAGTAAAATTTTTTTAAAACGTCTGGGATTCCATTCAAATAGCACATCTGGATTAAATATTAAGTGCTTCCTAATGAAATTAGTTGACTCAAAAATGGTTTCAACAAAAATCTATATGTATATGACCAGATAGATTTTTATAAAAGGTTCCTTGCAGGGACTTGGACCTTTGTCCTGGGGTCTGGGACCTTTGTCTTGGGGGTCAAACACAACCAAATGGCCCATTTATGGTAGGGAAATATTTCTGTTGGCTACAAAACAGTGTACAGCGCAAAGTGTGCCATAGTGCTGCAGAGAGTGGTGAGAATAAAGGTCATAAAAAGAATGGTTTGATGTAAAACACCTTTTGTTCAATTAAACATTTTATTGATTTATTGAAAATAAGTAATATAAGTTATACAAGGGAACAAATTCATTGAGAATACAGCAAAATGTACAAGGTTGAGATGTGTACAAAAAAATACAAACATGGCAAATAAAAAAATTCGGGAACAAGTGGGAGCACTGAATATTATTCCGACACAAGTATCACACAAAGCAAACAGTGTATATTAAGGAGGAGGCTGCTGACCCGATGAAACCATCTAAGACACAGACTCTAGGAGTACCACAAAAGTAAAGGCTGCCAGGGCCGCATATATCAATAGGATTAAGTAGTTCAGATACATGTTTCTGGGGTCTGCAACCATCTGTCCCAAATTTTATTGAATTTGGTGGGGCAACCCCTATGGGTGTAGATTAATTTTTTATGCGGGATAGTGATGTTCACCTCACAAAGCCAGTCATTAAACGAGGGGGGTGTGTCACACATCCATTTACGTGCTATCAGTTTTCTGGCAACAAAGAGTGTTTCTTGTAGAAATTAAGTGGTGAACTTATCAGTTCTAGTGTCAGGGAGAATCCCTAGGAGGCACGGCTTAGGTAGTAGCGTCAGGGGGGAGCCCATGTTATCATGCAGGAACCGAACAACCTGTGACCAAAAGCCCTGTATTTCTCAGCAACTCCAAAGTAAATGGTAGAAAGAACCCCGGTCACGTCCGCACATGGGACATTGGGCAGAGGTGCCTTCCCTGTATCTGGCAAGCCTGAGAGGCGTGAGGTAGGAGCGATGAAGAATATACAGCTGAGTGAGCCGATCAGACAATTTGGGGGAAACTGTTTTACAGGCATCCAGCGCGTCACTCCACTCCTCATGCTCCAGTGCACCCACGTCACCCTCCCAATTCACCTTGAGAGCATAAGCACCCACTGGAAGTTGGCAAGTGAAGCATAGGGTGTAGGATAGAAATGAGATGTTTGGGGTCTGAATAACCTCTAGGATCGGGACAGGTGCAATATCTCGTATAGGGTGCTGTAATTGTGTGGAATACGCATGGCGAAGCTGCAAATATCGGAAATACATGTGATTAGGAAGTCCATGTTCTGTCTTTAGGGTATCAAAGGTTTTGAGTGTCCGTGTGTAAGAATGTGCGAGAGGAAGCAGATCCCAAAATAGACCCACACATGAGCATCCGGGATGGAGCGGAACTTGGGAAGCAGGGTGTTATGCCACAAAGGGGTATGAGCATGAAACTGGGGGAGAGCAAGTTTATCTGACACCACATCCGAAACTCATCTATAGTAGTAAAGCAGGAACTTACTATCTCCCCGAACCTCAGCTCCCCGAAGTCCGCCCACCACAAGTGACACTGGATCCATGGATAAATGCGCCCACGAGGGTCCCAGGAGAGCGAGGAACCTCGTCCTATCCATACTGTTAGGTTGAAATAATTGAGAGAGCTGTGATGCCAGGTAGTACAAATTAAAGTCGGGGAGCGCTACCCCCCCCCCCCCAAATCTGTGGGATTCTAAAGGTGCTGCCAAGACAGTTTGTGTCTGCTAGATCCCCAAACAAATGACTTAAGGAGAAATACTAACTGCAGGAAATATTTAAGGGGAAGGTAGACCGGTGAGTGCCATGTAAATCTTCCAGCATCAGCCTTCTTTGTAGTTCTCAGCATATAGTAACATGACATTTCAAAGCCACAGAAACATTTTGCTGCTGGAAGACTTGCCTTTGCCAGATGCTACAAATGCAGGTCTGAATGGGGAACAGGTAGCTATACTGCATAATGTCCAGCATGTGTCACTGACTGCAGGTCCTACTATGACTGATGTCAGAATAGTGAAGTATCTCCACTCAGGGCCACCTCAACATATCTTACTAGTATTGTCCCCCCTCTGCCCAGCCCTATGCTCCTGGTTCCTAGCAAGTTTTAGGATGGCATCTGGACCTGTTACCTCAGTTCATGGCACTAAAGCAATCTTTCCAACAATGCTGTTCATGTTTTTGCTTCTTTAACTGCTCCCATGCAGTTGTATGCAATCAAAGCATGGATTAAGGAGAATGTCGGCTCATCTGCCCACCACAGCATGATTGTAGCCCGGGAGTGCCAGATTTTTGTTCTGGATTAGTTTGTCACAAATCTTTTGGGCATTACAGTGGTTTTGTAAAATAATAGGATCAATTCACTAAATTATCACAGTGTCATCTTTTCATTAGTGTGACTTGTTTAATTTTTTTCTTAGTTTAAATGAGGCCTTATTACACAGAACAGGAACATTCATTGAAGGGTATTTGCAGATTTTTTAGTGTATGGATCAATCTAAAAAGAACATCACATGGGTTATTTCTCCTTATAATACAGCTAGCTTCAGGGTAGTGACAACCGTGATTTTCAATGAAGTATCTACTGGTACAGCTATATGAAGTGGTGATAAAATATATCATAGATAAAATGCTGATTCATGAGAAATAGAGGTTTTTAGCAGTACCTTATCCACTCCATGTGATAAAATGCTAATAGTTTGCCTTAAGCTAGATATAAATGTGGCAATTGTCAGTAATTTTGAACCCCATGCCGTTCACTGGGATTTGAACATATACGGTAAATGCAAGTAATCACAAGCAACTAAGCAATCTACCACCCACAAGGTTGTTTGATCGACCACCAAAATGCTGAAGAAGAAACTGGGCAAAAAATGTGCAGCTTCATTGCAGTGCTTTAAAAGATCAAATAAAAACACAATGGCAAATGTGTCAAAAGCAATTGTTTTTTTCCACCAGCTTCAGTTATAGCAATTTTGATTCCATCTCCTCCTATGTTTTTAATTATTTTGTGATTTTTAACAAAAGCTCCTTTTGTAAAAATGCCACATGCAAAGCCAGCATTAGCCAGCAATATTTATATTTGTGAAATAAACATATTGAAAAATAAATTAGGAAATAATATAACGACATGGTAAGGGCTTTGGGCTTGTTTCGATGGCATCAATTTGGGATGCTTCTGAGATAATTCAAAATTCTCTGAAAGGTGCATTTGACCTGCAGTTGACCTTCTTCTGACCTGCATTTTTACCTGCTTAAAATGTTTATTTCCTCTGTTCGTCAGCACCATCTAGTGGCCATAATGCAGTATTTCCTGCTTGAGGTACTTTAGGAAAATACCACATTATGGCAACTAGATTCAGGACAGCTGAGTGAATGCTTTAGACATTTGCACAGCAAAAAACACTTAAAGTGTTACTAAACCCAGGATCCTGCAGTCACTATATCTGGTCTCCCACAGTACACAGAACATGGAAATGCAACTATTTTAGGAAATATAAACTGCTAAATACCTTTTCTCATCAGCAGTACCTGTATATAGCAGTCTTGTGACTTCTATCAGTGTCTGGCCGAGCACTGGTTAAAGCTTGAAGAAGGAGTTTTCATTCTCCTCTGACTGTCCTACGAAGCTGCATGACCCCTGGCTTTCTGTCTCGACAGTGCTAATTGGCCCTGTGCTGATCACCCTCGAAAAAAAAAAAAACCCTCTATCAATACACCCCAAACTGAGCATGCACAGAGTGCCTCCAAGGCTCTGTTCTATCAGCTAATGGATTGGGGACATTAAAAGAAGGGGAGGATATGAGAAGACAGGATTAAACAGCCTTTTTACACAATGCAGAGGATTGACCCCTTAGGTTCCACAGTGAGTATAACAAGCATGCTTTACTGCATATACAGACTAAGGGCCCTTTCACACGGGCGCTCCGTATGTCCGCAAATCATCCTATTTTTTTGCGGATGATTTACGAACATAATGTATGTCAATGGCTTTGCGGATGTCAGCGGAATACCATCCGCTGACATCCGATTTTCTTCCTTTCAGTTCTGTTCTGTTTTTTGAAACGGAACAGAACCTTATTTTTCCTCCGTTCAAAAAACGGAAAGTAAGGAAAATCGGATGTCAGCGGTGTCATCCGCTGACATCCGCAATGCCCATAGACTTACATGATGTCCGCATATCATCCGCAAACGGATGGGATGATATGGGGACCTACGGAGCGGATGACACAAATGTCATCCGCTCCGTGAAAAAAAAAAGTCCCGCAGCGGAGCCAAACACCGGAGCCTCCGTGTGAAAGAGGCCTAAATTTACTGTTGTGGGTTTAGTAACACTTTAAGCGTTTTTGTAATTAAGCCACACTTATACTGGTCATTGCTGAAACATGCAGTAAAAAGTGCAAGAAATCTCAGTAGCACACGAAAAACTGTGCAGTCCATTTTATTTTTCATTTCAGTTTTTCATTCATTTTCAATAGTGCTCCCACATACTATAATAGTAGCAGGTAATACATGTGCGCTGCAATGTACCACAATGCACCTGCCAGGTGTTGTGGTGTGCCGCATTAAAATAAGAAGGATAAGGTTATTTTTTTGTGCACTAAGGTGCGCTACCTTTACATTTAAAATGAATGGACTGCCTTTGTGTATGATAATAAACCCCTGACCCTGTACTCTTTGCATCCTCTTGAACACAAATTTTCTTCTCTTTGATCACAACCTTATTAACTTTACACTCTCGCTGTCTTCAATCTCATATGGCTCCAACCATTAAACAAATACTTGTAGAAACCTTCACCACTTAAGCTTTCTGTTCTCTATTCTGCAACAGAATACCTCTATGACAAAATCTCACCCCTGTCCTGCCTGGGCCACTTCAGTCTACAACGGTTCACTCTCATCCTCCCTGGACACACTTGTTCCCCTTACTACACACAGAATTAGGCCCCAACTGTACCAACCTTGGCAAACAGATGACACCAGAAGTCCCAAAAGACATAACCTCACTATTAAGCGACTATGGCATAAAATGAAATCTCAGCAAGACACTTCACCCTGTACAAATCTACCCTCCAACAATACAATGCCTGCCTCTGTACAGACATATTTCATTACACTAAATAATACCCTCTTATGAAGTCCCCATCAACTCTTTTCTACCCTTAACTCTTTACTTCGTCCTACACCCACTCATTCAGTGCCCAGAAGATTGCCAATCATGTTACTTAGGTCACCATCTTGCTCTATTCTATACTTTTTAACTCACATCTTCAATCTTTCCCTTTCTACTGGCTTCTTCTCCTACCCTGTAAAACATGTACTGATCACCCCTACTGGTCCCTCGCTGGACTCCACTAATCTGAACAACCTAAGACCCTTATTGTTGCTCCCATTTAACTCCAAAATCCTACAATGCCTAGACTACAACTGTTTTACCTACCACCTCACTAATAACAACTGCCCTCCTTAAACTCACTTACAATTTATCAGCTAAAACCAATGAACACAACTTTATACTTCTACTCTTAGACCTCTCTGATGCCTTTGATATAGTTGACCATCTGTGTCTCTCCTTTAAAAACTCCACTCCCTTGGCCTCCCTGAGCTCAGAATATATACTTTCCCATCATACTCCCTCCCCTGACTTCTCCATTGAGCTCAATGGCACGTCAAGCCTTTCCCTCATGCTAGGATGCTAGGTGTAATCCTGGAGTTTGGCCTCTCCTTTCAGCCTCACATCGAATCGCTGTACTAAACTTGCCTCCCTATTCTCACTAACATCTCCCAAATTGGCTAATTCTAACCCAGCAACACCACAAAGCTACTAATTCACTGCCTGATTATCTCTTGACTCAATAATTATAACTCTCTTATTGTTGGCCTTCCTTCACATAGGCTATCCCCCTTCAGTTCATCATGAATGTTGCTGCCAGGCCCATCCACCTTATCAACCCCCCTACCCCCATCTTCAATATCTGCTACCTCTCTCTGCCAATCCCTCCACTGGCTTCCACTTGCTCTTTGAAAAAAATTCAAAATACTGACAACAAAGCCATCCACTCTAACCTGAGCTACATCACCGACCGTGTCTCAAAATATCGCCCTAACCCCTCGGCTTCTCCCAAGAACTCATACTCTTTAGCTCCCTCATCACCATCTCCCATGCTTGCCTCCAGGATTTCTCCCCATTCTTTGAACAACCAATCTGTCCAGTTGTCTCCTACTTTGTCTGCCTTGAGGTGAACACTAAAAACTCTCTTCGAGGAGGTCTATCCTGTCTCCACTCAATAATCTGTACTCTTACTTCCTCCATCAGCTCATCCCTCACAGCTGTTACCTTTTCTATCACTTGACCATGTCTTTCAGATTGTAATCTCTCACGAGCAGGGCCCTCTGAAACCTCTTATACTAAAATGTGTTGTAACTGTACTGTCTCACTTTAGTTTGTAAAGCACTATGCTAACTGTCAGTACTATATAAATCCTGTATAATAACAACAATTAGAATAATAGGCCTTAAATTGAATGACTGTAATGCAGTCAAAAACAGCTAGAGAGCTGGATCAATGCTCTCAAAGTGGCCCAGGTCCCCAACAGTTATATGCCCCTGTACACCTAATAGCATGGCTAAGGAAGAAGTGGTCTGACTCTCCATTATGCTGCCAGTACTTTGACCTTTGCTGCAGCACCTAATACATAAAAAAGACAAAAATATAAACATATCTTTTACATATATTTTACTGTATCTGCAGTCTGATTGAATTACAGTAATAAATGCAGAAGGTTTAATTGAGCTTTAACCACTTGCCGACCCACCACAGTACATTTACTGTGGCCAATCGGCTCGTACAGGTACGTGACTTTCTTCTGGGTCTGCTCAGCATTGCGGGTGTGCACCCCAAAGCTTGAGCTGCTATTCACTGCAGTGCAAGCCGATCAGCAGGTCGCAGCCAATGATTTATGGTCGGCACCCGCTGATCAGCTGAGCGAATGACAGAAGAGAGCCTGTGTTGGTAAACAACACAGGGCTCATCACAGACAGCAGCAATGTGTCATTTTTCTCCCTGCAAAACAAGGAGTAAAAACCAGCACATTTCTTAAAGAGGAAGTAAACCCTCCTCTGCAACTTGTACCTAGAGGTAAGCCTATATTAAGGCTTACCTATACGTACTGTAAATATCTCCTAAACCTGCACCGTTTAGGAGATATTTACCTTGCATGCAGCCAGTGACATCACTGGCGCATGCGCTCTGAAGGAACGGCCGCTCGTGCCTTTCCTTCAGAGCCCCGTTCCAGTTACCGTCGGCTCCCGCGCGCATGCGCGGGAGTGACGTCATTGCGGCTCCAGCCAATCAGAAGGCCGGATGCCGCAAACCCGGAAGAAGGGTGACAAAACATGTCGCCCATGAGACAGGTAAGCGGTCGGCACTGCGGGGCTTCGTTCTTAGGTAAGTATTTCATAATGAGCTAGTATGTGATGCATACTAGCTCATTATGTGTTTTTCTTTCAGGTGTTTGTTTTTTAAAAAACAAAAATTTCGGAGGTTTACAACCTCTTTAATGAAAAAAGTTCACAGTACACTTGTTAGGAACACAGATAACCCTTTATCGCTGTAGCAGTTAATCCCTTCCCGGCCAGTGTCAGTGACAGTACAGTGTATATTGATTACTGTATTAGTAGCACTATTGATGTCAGTATCAGTTAGTCAGTTCCCATAAAGTGTCAGACTTCCCTCTGCACTATCACAGCCCCACTGTAAGTCGCTCATCACCGCCAATACTATTATAAAAACAAAAAATAATAATAATAAAAATTTCAATATCTACACCATAGATTGTAGACCAATCAATATACACTTATTGGATTTTTTTTTTTTAAACCAAAGACCATTATGAAGAAATTTGTTTTTGTTTTTGTTTATTTATTGGATGTTTTATAGCAGAAAGTAGAAAATATAGTTTTTTTTTTCTAAATTCATTTAAATCACAAAATAAATAAATAAACAAACCCAGTGGTGACCATATACTACCAAAAGAAAGCTCAATTTTTGTGAAAAAAATGATATAAAACTTTGTTTGGGTACAGCATTGCATGACTGCCCAATTAGCAGCTAAAGTATCACAGTGCTAGATAGCAAAAAATGGCTCAAGTGGTTAGGGATAGTCTAAAGTCTGAGTTGCAAAAAAATGAAGCATTCAACCAATGTTAGAGGATCTACTGACAGGATCTCTTTAAAATGATGCAGTTGGAGAGAGACAATGGAACATATTTAAGAACAATAAAAAAAAAAGACAACAAGCTGTCAGCTCCTGCAAAACAAAAATAAAAGACGTTATTTTCAGCAGATTTTGTCATTTATATCCAACATACACATGGACTATTCATCATAAACAGTTTTTGTTGATGCTACCAAACAACTTTTACAGATCAAAATAAAGCAGTTCCAAATGTTTGTTTTCTTACTCTTCTCCTAGTGTGACTGAACTGTTTGCATTTGTCAGCAAAGTATAGAATAAATAGGAAGCATATGTAAAAAAAGAATTACATAAAACAAAACAGCAGCAACAGTCAAGTAACTAGTAACCCAGTACCGCAGCAATGTTTAATCAAATAGATTCCAGCTATGTGCTTTCTGTCATTCTGTGTGTATTACAAGTAATTGTGAATTATTTGTTTGTTCATGCTGAAGCCCTCCTCAAGTAGCTTCATGGTACATTAAATCTATTCATTTCAGCAACAATAGGAATACTGGTAGTAAATGGTTGGCAGTGTAATAGGATGTAAAGGAATGAAATAAATTATCACTGAAACTCACCAAAAAAAGAAAGGGAAAAATGATTGTAAGAAAAAAAAAAAACATAGCAAAAAGATTTTAGCTGACAATTAAAAAATAGACTTTATTACACACACACACACACACATACACTATATTCCCAAAAGTATTGGGACGCCTGCCTTTACATGCACCTGAACTTTATTGGCATCCCAGTCTAGTCCGTAGGGTTCAATATTGAGTTGGCCCACCCTTTTGGTGCTGGAGCTCTCCTCCCCTGTCACCTTTTTTATCTCTAGTATCAGGAAATCATTTTAGAAGTGACTCATGCTGATAGCACAGGAGTGAGGCAGCAGACATAAATCTGACTCAGTGCATTGGCTGGAGACAAATACACAGTATAGAAGGATGTACTTTGTTCATATTTCATACCTGAGGTTTACAACCACTTTAAGCCTACTTATTGATGTAGTCTGTCTAGTAGCAAGTCCACACTGAATTTTCAGTCATATTTACTGTACAAAGTTGGTAAGGTTGAATAAAGACCATAGTCAATCCAGTTCAACCTATGTTGGTGAGTGTGTGTGTTTGTGTAGATAATTATTTCCCATATCCCTGTGTATTGTGTTCAATAATATGCACGGCCAAGAGTCTTTTGAAACCAGCAATACTTCCTGTTGACACCACTGATTGTGGAAGAGAGTTCCACATCCTTACTGCCCTGACAGTGAAAAACCTATTATGCAGCTTAAGGTTAAACCACTTCTCTTCCAATCTCATTGTGTCACCCCGTATCCTCTTACACTCCCTGAGACTGAATAGTTTCTACCTACACAGGGATACATTGGGATATTTGTATGTTCCTATCATATCTCCTCTCAAGCGTCTTTTCTCCAGGGAGAATAAATTTAGCACTTGCAGTCGTTCCTCCTATTTGAGGTCCTACAGCCCCCTTAATAATTTTGTTGCCCTTCTTTGAACTATCTCCAGCTCCAGTACATCCTATCTGAGGCTTGGTGACCAGAACTGGAACTGCATACTTGACTCCCTCCACATTACTGAGCCTTGTTAGGACCACCCTGAAAGGAAAGGGAAGACCAAAACATGTATTTTCCCTCTTATGTTTTCCCCTCGCCCTTGTCTTCTCTTTCCTTCCCTATATCCACTTATCTTGTCCACTTTCTTATCCTCCCCTAACCCTGGCCTTATGAACATACTTGAATACCTTCATTTCACATTTTCAATTCCTACCCTTTGAATATACTTCCCTTTCTTCCCTACCCTATTTTCTTCCTCGCTACCTTTTGCTGCCTTTATGAATATACAGTATTTCAGATAGCATCATTTTACATTTTCTGTATATCTGTAAATAAATACCTTTTCCACTAGGTAATTCTGTGAAAACAGACATCACAGGAACACAAAACCGACATTCTAGTGCATAACAAGCTCTGGTTTTTATACACCTCAGACACTGCTATGTCCTTCACCATTTATTGAATCAGTCAATATGCAAGATTATAAATAGAAACCTATTCTGTGTTTTACTCTTTTTATCAGAAATGCTTGTATACTAGCAACCAGCAATATCAAAGTCTGCCATAGTGCATTTATACAATACTAGACATTAAGCCCGTTAAATTAACGGGCACTAGAACATATGTGGTCAAACATTTGTAAAAACAGACTTGTTCCAGTACAAAAAAAAGTGGACAACCATGCAGTTGATTTCTATCTTATCGTATTTATTCTTTAGAAATGTTAAAGAAGAATAGTGTGAAAAATGTCACTTTTCTAATTTTTTTTTTTTTTGATGTAGTAAACAAAAACAATTAAGGTACGGTAAATGTTGCTTTTCAAACAATTGTAAATATACAAAATTAGTAGAGTTTTTTTTTTTTAAATATTTGTTCTTGTTTTTTTTTGGGGGGGGGGGTTATGTTGAATTTCTAACATAATTTTCCTGTTCTTCAATAGATCTATTTTCTATTCTTTGTCTTTTGGCCTTTGTAATGTTTAACTCATCTTGCTGAGTTGAACACTCTTCTTTTTGGTTTGGTTGGTTTAGTCCTATAGCCTCGGTCAGCTCTGCGTCCCTGTTGCCCTAGCAACGTTGGGGACATGCGCAGAACTGACCGAGCGGCTCTCGTGTGCAAACGCGCACCCGCCGCGTGCCCGCGCACACCCGCCGCTTCAACATTTTCGGCCGGCCTCCCGAAGTCTCTGCGCTCCAAGTCCCAACGGCTGTCCGTGGGGCACATGTGCAGTAGCGCAATCCCACGGACACAGGGACTGGACGCAGAGAGACACTTTATAAAGTACTTTATATAGTAAGATTGTTTGTGTAACTATGTGGTATATGTGTACCTTTTGTTTTGTTACCCCTGTAAATGGAAACAAGAATAAATTCACTTAAACCTAAAAAATAAATAAAAGTGTTACTCTGCGGTGAAAGATGTGTGAATCTTGGGTAAAAGCATTGATAAATAGGCCCTTTCGTTCATTAAAGCACCTTTAACTATAAACAATGGCTATTTATTTTCAATGAATTTTTTTTTGCATTTGTTGCATGTCAATTTTGCAAATTCCTTGCAGCCTCTTCTTGTGTAGAAGCATGAAAAACATAATGAAAACTATTTTTGAAATGTTAATAACCTGGAAAAGTTTATATGAGATGTTATTGATGGAGCTTACATAAGCTTTAACATTTTTAAAAGACACCTAAAGCATATGTCAAGGCCAAATGAAAAAAACATTCAGTACATCCCGGCAATTCTGAGAAAAAAAAATGTACAAAGGATAGCTCTGAATTTCTGACAAGATACATTTAGATAAACAAACAAATATAACAAAATGCAATGAAATATTTACCAGAACAAAAGAGAGAAAATAGGATGATGTTATTGTCAGGATTTAAATACACGTTAAAAAAAACTCTACTAAGCTCTACTTACTTGGCAATATCACAAAGCCCATTGCTATATTACAACTTTCTGTGAAAAAAAAAAAATATTTATGGTGTCCCTAGATGTCTAATACACATGTTTTAAGAATTAAAGAATGTAAGAATTTTCTTTCCTCCTTGGCAAGTCATAGCTGTTAACAGAATTAGAAAGCACAAACACAACACACCTGAAGGTTTAACTGGGGCATGTAAATGTAGCACCCTCCTAGGTAGGTGCTATATAGGAGAGTATACTTTTGGCTCTGTCTGCCTATCAGATGAGCAGCAGGTAAATTCTATATTCTTTCTGCTTAATAGGGAGCAGGATCTGTGAGTTAGGTCTGCTTAGCGTGCTCAGTGTGTGATTCATCTGGTCTGGGGGAGTGTCCCCACTGGTTCAATGTGGAGGCACATTGGGCAGTGGAGGAAACCTGGCAAATGGGTACACAGACTTTGATACAGCCCCAGTGATTGGCACAAACTGGTTGTCTCGGTGCATTGTGGGGTGTGGTATAAAAGCCAGGAGCACGTGTGCTCGAGGTCTTTTGCTGGTGAGCAGAGTCCCGGAAAGGGGGGTGGCGGCTGCCTCCTCTTCTGCAGCAGTTGGTGTATAGTCACAGGCAGTCGGCCTGGTGAGCCAGAAGTGAGAAGCTGAACCCAGAGGTCCAGGAGAGCTGACTAAGAGGAGCTGAGACACTGGAGAACCTGGAAAAACAGTATCGTGAGTACATGGGATTGTGTCTACGGCCTGTCCAGGAAGGGGGCCACTCCGGAGTAGAGTAGAGGATGGGTGTCAGCTGGTGGAGTGAAAGGGGATGCTAGACGAGTACCCAGAAGATAAGTGCAAAGTAAGCTATCCATTCAGGAACTTTACCTCAGATTCATCTAGTGGCAAGGTGAAACTGCTGCCTTGCTGCACCTTCAGATAGAAGGCCTTTTCGAATTGTGAATAGTTCACGTTTTGGAGTATCCCACTCATCCCTTCTCCCATCCCCATATAAAATAAAAACAAACAAAACAACTAATTACAATGAACAACATTTTTATATATGTTTTCTGGTCCCCATGATCGCGCCATCTTTTTGCATTATTCATGTGGATGCTAATCAAACCACATTATATTACTCTATATTATTTTATATATTAGAGATCGGTGTCAATGTAGATATTATACAATTTATATACGGGCTGTTTTCGTAGGTGTCTGTCCTCTGGTGTCATTTTTTCCTACATAACAACTTTTATATTATATTTTCATCTAATTATTATTTGTTTCAATTTTTATATCACTTATTTTTCCTTTTTTGTACTATTCACATACACATACATTTTACACATCCTCACACTTTCATTTTATTTTTTATCCTTACATTCACTCCATATGCCAGGTTTCATTTACTATTATTATTATTATTTTTAATCAATATCTCACAAGTGAAACCAGGCTCACATTTTTGGTTGACATATTTTTGTCCACATTTTCATATTTTATCAACACATCATGTTCTTTATAATGTCACCACATCTCCACGTTATTTTTGTTCACATGATCATATATAGTTCACAATTTTATGAATATATGTGTATCATTGGGAGGTTTCATGCTCATACTTTTATACTTATTTCATTTAATAATATTTTTTCTTCATTCATTGATACGCTCACTTATTTATACTTACGCATAATTACAATCTCCTTTTTCATCGCTTCGGCAATATGTTTTCCTATTTTTCAGTTTTTTACAGGTAACATTTATGGACAGGAGATCTTTTATTTCATATGGATATCTGTGTCTCTTCATTTATATTTTATTGCACCGACTCTACACCGCTGCCGATGGATTACTTGGAGAAATTATTTTTTAAGAATTACTTTTGGATAAAGACAACTTTTATGTAGCTATTATTGACTACCAGAGGACAAGCCCTATAAGTATACATGTCATGTGTTACTTGTTATATTTCTTTGATTCTTTCAGCCCGTTATATATATATACATGTATTTATATGTATTTTTTCTATTAAAACATGTGTTTTTATATTGTTTGTATGTACCCTTCTCCCTCCCCTTGCAGGGAGGGAGACATGTTTTGTAACTAAATGTCTTCAGCTTGAGACTGTGGATTGCTAAATGAACAGCTGTGTGCCTTTTCGTACCAATTAACTCAGGGTGTAAGCAATTACATTCCTATCCACCTTTTACTTGGTTTATCTACAAAAGGTTGCTGGCATCCACAGTCTCAAGGTGTGTGGTTATGAATAAGCGATTTTTATCGTGAAACGCGTCAACCCGACACGTCTGTCCGTGTATTGCACTGTCTGTCTGCTGTCTGTTGGATTTATGGAGAATAAAGGAGTCCTAAGGATTTTTATTTAATATCTTTGAGTGCGGTCTCTCTCTTTTGGATGTCAAACAAAACAACAACCCCTAGACTGTTCATTGACTGAGCTGGAAAGTAAAGTGTTAAGATTCTGCATGCAGTTGCTACTGGTAACCCAGAGGGACCTGAAAAGGTGAGAAACCCAGCGACCCTCAAGGGGGCAATGCTACATTAGGAGCATATAAATCAAGCTCCAACCAAGTATAGAGTGAGCAGGGTTAAAGCCTCTGTCTTTTTTTAATATGTGTATCCCCATTATGGTAGATTCCTAGGGTAGTTCTTATTTTCCCCCAGGAATTCAAGAATCCCAGTCTTGCAAGTGATAGGTATGTTGAGATGCTTCAATCATTACATTTTTGTGCATATAACATTATACAACCAAATATAATAGACACACTTAGACACCTAGGCACAGGTTAAAAAGAACCTATAGAGAACAAGTTTTTCATTTCTTTTACACCTTTTTCATATATTCCTTTGATCCTGTTCCTTAGGACATTGGTATTTCTTTTTTTTTTCGGCAATCCCAGCTTCTTAGGGAGCATATGAATTATATAAGAAAGGGATCCTAAATTCTAACATATACAGTGGGTACGGAAAGTATTCAGACCCCCTTAAATTTTTCACTCTTTGTTATATTGCAGCCATTTGCTAAAATCATTTAGGTTCATTCTTCTTCCTCATGAATGTACACATAGCACCCCATACTGACAGAAAAACACAGAATTGTTGACATTGTTGCAGATTTATTAAAAAAGAAAAACTGAAATATCACATGGTCCTAAGTATTCAGACCCTTTGCTGTGACACTCATATATTTAACTCAGGTGCTTTCCATTTCTTCTGATCATCCTTGAGATGGTTCTACACCTTCATTTGAGTCCAGCTGTGTTTGATTATACTGATTGGACTTGATTAGGAAAGCCACACACCTGTCTATATAAGACCTTCCAGATCACAATGCATGTCAGAGCAAATGAGAATCATGAGGTCAAAGGAACTGCCTGAAGAGCTCAGAGACAGAATTGTGGCAAGGCACAGATCTGGCCAAGGTTACAAAAAGATTTCTGCTGCACTTAAGGTTCCTAAGAGCACAGTGGCCTCCATAATCCTCAAATGGAAGATGTTTGGGACGACCAGAACCCTTCCTAGAGCTGGCCGTCCGGCCAAACTGAGCTATCGGGGGAGAAGAGCCTTGGTGAGAGAGGTAAAGAAGAACCCAAAGATCACTGTGGCTGAGCTCCAGAGATGCAGTCAGGAGATGGGAGAAAATTGTAGAAAGTCAACCATCACTGCAGCCCTCCACCAGTCGGGGCTTTATGGCAGAGTGGCCCGACGGAAGCCTCTCCTCAGTGTAAGACACATGAAAGCCCGCATGGAGTTTGCTAAAAAACACCTGAAGGACTCCAAGATGGTGATAAATAAGATTCTCTGGTCTGATGAGACCAAAATAGAACTTTTTGGCCTTAATTCTAAGCGGTATGTGTGGAGAAAACCAGGCACTGCTCATCACCTGTCCAATACAGTCCCAACAGTGAAGCATGGTGGTGGCAGCATCATGCTGTGGGGGTGTTTTTCAGCTGCAGGGACAGGATGACTGGTTGCAATCGAGGGAAAGATGAATGCGGCCAAGTACAGGGATATCCTGGTCAAAAACCTTCTCCAGAGTGCACTGGACCTCAGACTGGGCCGAAGGTTTACCTTCCAACAAGACAATGACCCTAAGCACACAGCTAAAATAACGAAGGAGTGGCTTCACAACAACTCTGTGACTGTTCTTGAATGGCCCAGCCAGAGCCCTGACTTAAACCCAATTGAGCATCTCTGGAGAGACCTAAAAATGGCTGTCCACCAACGTTTACTATCCAACCTGACGGAACTGGAGAGGATCTGCAAGGAGGAATGGCAGAGGATCCCCAAATCCAGGTGTGAAAGACTTGTTGCATCTTTCCCAAAAAGACTCCTGGCTGTATTAGATCAAAAGGGGGCTTCTACTAAATACTGAGCAAAGGGTCTGAATACTTAGGACCATGTGATATTTCAGTTTTTTTTTTTTTTAATAAATCTACAACAATGTCAACAATTCTGTGTTTTTCTGTCAGTATGGGGTGCTATGTGTACATTCATGAGGAAGAAAAATTAACTTAAATGATTTTAGCAAATGGCTGCAATATAACAAAGAGTGAAAAATTTTAGGGGGTCTGAATACTTTCCGTACCCACTGTAAATAAGCAATTATACAAGTATACTTTTAGTACCAATTTAAAATACACTTGGCTATCAGTCAGTGTGAAAATGTAAAAGAAGATCGCAAAAAAAAATTACAACATTTATTGGTGGCTGTGCAAAAAAAAAAAAGAGTACTTCTTTATTTGTCTGTGGATGGATGGGCTTATTTGAGTAAATAGCCATAGATGACTGTGGGCAGCATCAATGCATATCTCACATTCTTATGTATGTAGTGTAGGTTGTTGTTGCTTACAGTAGATACACTGTGTATAGGGTACCGCTTTATTCTTGTTGCTTCATTTCTCTATGCTTCTGCTTGTAATATTTTTTCATATGTGTTATTTTTAGTTGGATATAAAGTATGTTTTTCTACAAAGAACAAAAGGCAGCTCAGTTCAGCTCATTATCCAGTGTATCTCTGTAATAAGAAAGAGATATAATAATGCAGAAGAAGCTTTTTTGTGCAGTTTTGATGCACAATTATTCAAAACGTAATAACCTAACCTTTGGTGTTTTGTTCAGTATTTTTTTTGTAAATGTTGCATTAAAAAATGCACACAAAAAAAAAACATTTATTTAAAGTGGTTGTAAAAGCAGAAGGTTTTTTTTTTAATCCTAATGCAATCTATGGGTTAGGATAAAAAACCTTCCGTGTGCAGCAGCCCCCCGCAGCCCCCTAGATCCATCTAGCTACATCGATGTTGCACGAGAGGCTCCGCTGTCTGGGACTCCCCTCCTCATTGGGTGAGAAAGCAGCGCAGTGCCATTGGCCCCCACTGCTGTCAATCAAAGTCAGTGAGCCAATGAGGAGAGAAAGGGGGAGGGCTTGGGCCACAGCTCCGAGTCTAAATGGACACAGGGAGCTGTGGCTCAGCTCGAGTGCCCCATAGCAAGCTGGTTGCAGTGGGGGCACTCAACGGGGGGGGAGGGGCCAGGAGCAGCGAAGGGGGACCAGAGAATAAGAGGATCTGGGCTGTTCTATGCAAAACTACTGCACAGGGGATGTAAATATGTTATATTTGTTATTTTTAACAGAAGAAAATGGAGACTTTAGCATCACTTGCAATTGTAAACAACTTTGCAATGCTTTGTAACAAAATCAAAATTTCAGTGCCATTATAAACAGGACAAATTATAGAATAACATGTATTCTTTTTTTTACAGTAACACTCTTTAAAAAAAAAAAACTAACTCAGACCAAAGTAGAAAAAAGGAAAATTTTCCCCATTTTTTTAGTTGCCTGGCTGTCATGGGGACCCTTTTGCTGCAGTAAGCTTTGCAAAGTATGCTTTGAGTCACAAACCCAGAAGAACTATGCAGCTAAGGTCTTCTGTCTTTACGCTGACTTCCCTAATCGACATACTTGCTGGGTCAGTGTGTCAGTCCCCATACGCCTCAAAGGAAATATTTTTTTGGGGACATTTCCACATAATTATATATCTATTGGTGAATAATCTTTGCTTCCTCCCAGGATTTGGTACAGTCTTGTTGCCTTATTTCCACATGAGTAACATCACCATAGCAACCAAATGCTCCAGTTTCAACTGCACACCCAATGTTGTAAATATACATTAAAGCGTATTCTATACATTGAACACATTTCAACAAGTAAGCAAACAGCAAGAATTTTCAAGAGAATTTAACAATGGCAACCTATGTATTTTATCAGTGACGATTTCCGATAAATACCATTTTTCTGATCTATCAGTTTTACAGGGTTTGTAATTGGGGAAGAGGGGTTTATATCAAATTTGTATGAAGGCATTGAGCTGCAGTGACATCTTGTAGCTCATCTTAATGGTGCCGAAGGCAGAACAGTAAATCAAACTTTTCAATATTATTACTTAAGGTAAATAAAAAATCTGACACTAGAAGTCATGGTGTAATTGGCCGCGGCCATTTATTAACCAAAAACATAACATGTGGGATATAACACATAAGTGATATTATTAGTCCAGCCAAAAAGCTCGAACTAAACCATGTGTACCAATAATAGAACATTACAACATGTAGCTCAGCCAAAGAGCTCGAGCTACCCATTAAATCACTTTTAAGACATAAAATATCCCCAACTAACACAATAAGGGCGCCGCGACAGCATTAAGGGCGGGAGGGAGGGACGAATCTTCTTGCTTCTCTCCCGCTGACTGTTTAAGTAATGTAACTGACCAATTAACATGTACTTTAACTGACCAATTGTACGATTCATTTAAAGGACCAATCAACTCTTATCTTAATTAACCAATGACCTATTTATATTATTAACTGTTTTTCCTGTCATGCCTCTACCCCATACATGCAGTGTGGGTACAGTGTGACCACCCTGCATTTTCACTCATGCGAGTTACAAGCTCACTAAAACACCTGTTTTGAAATCATGGGCTCTGCACCCGCTCAGAGAGGCAAGACTGGAAAAAACATAACTTCGGGCCTTCACCATGTTGTTTTACAAAAGAGCATTTTGGATAGCTGAAAGTTGATGTTGCAGAACAAACCCCGCTTTTCAGAATGGTCACAAGGTTCGCCCTTTTTGTGTCCTGGACTGGAATGAACAAAGTGCTGAAGGCTCCCAACTTAAACTAAACAAAGCAACATTCAAGGACTACAAAAAATGTCTGCCACAATGGT
Organism: Pelophylax lessonae; assembly: GCF_965119305.1. Taxonomy (NCBI): domain Eukaryota; kingdom Metazoa; phylum Chordata; class Amphibia; order Anura; family Ranidae; genus Pelophylax; species Pelophylax lessonae. The sequence goes on from NC_138770.1 coordinate 371,993,222, forward strand.
CCCACATTTTCCCACATACAGGTGAAGTTAGCTTGTGTGACCTCCACGAAATATGTGAAGAGTAATATTCATAAATTCATCATTGATGGTCAAAAATCTTGGTTTAAAATGTACCCTGAAACCAAACAACAATGAGTTGGTAAAGAGAAGGAAAGGGCACCATTAGCGTCATGGCCTGTGTCGCAACATTGAGGGTGATTTAACTGCCAAGCGTGTATTGTAAATCTCCTGTTTTTAGATAGCCAATGGATTATTTAAATTGTCAAAGCAATCAAAGGGGTTAAAACAAGCTCTTCATTATACTAGCAGCAATAAATATGTTTCATTTTCATCCCTGGTCTTTTTTATTGCGCCATTGATTCCACCACATCTTTCTGTGGTCCTATTCACACGCATTACTGTGTGTTATGATACCTTTAGTTAAAAGAGCTTTTAGGTTCATTTATCACAGGGGAGATCATGTAACTCCCAAAGACACCAGGTGGAACCAGGGACCACAAGTTAATATTAGGATCTCTTTGATATGAATAGGTCAGAATTGCCACATGGATGGTTCTATGAAATACACTTTCCTGTAAGCACAGTTAAGATGTTTTAGCAAATCCCACGCTTACATGTTGAGAAGCATAATTCAGCTGTCATTTATTCAACAGCCTTCACATAATGCAAATTTCAGAAAGTACTATTGATATTCTAGTTGAATATATATAATTATAGGCTTCTCATGATGTTCTTGCGATGCAGTTTTCTTGTTCAGGTATTTGTAGTCTTACATAACAGAACAGTTAGCAAAGAGATGAACAGAATAAAAATGACACAAATCAGAACATATTTTGTAAAAAGTAAAATACAAAGATTCCTGTTACATTTTAAATTATCCGGTATTAAATGCAAAATTACATTTTTATTATTAAAAGGTATAGCATTAAAGCCCAATTGAACTTTCAGTTTAAAGCAGCTAAATACATTTTAATTGCATGAAAGCAAAAGGTGTTAAAAAAACTTTATTTCGTTTTTCTTAGAATGCAACCACAGCCTTAGTAGAAAAGCGTGTCCTCTGCATAGAAGGACCCTTGTTCTCTATGTGGAAGCAGAGGTTACTCTGCAGAGGTGAAACACATTCCCTGCTAAGTCAGATCTATAGCGCTACAATCAAAAAAGCTCACACTCCCTGCTAATTGGAGAGCTCCGGCTCTGACTCCGCAGGGGGTGTATTATGGCGCTTTTCCACTGCATGGAACCGAACGGTTCGGTTTGCTTTTGTGCTTTTCCACTGCTGGTACCACATGGTACGGTGTAGGAACGGTTCGGTACGGTACGGTACGGCGGCGCTTTTCCACTGCATGGAACCGAGCGGTACGGCTCTCTAAAACAGTACCACCTTGATTGTGGTTCCAAGAGGTACCATACCCGGTACCATATCCCACAATCCTTTGCATGCAGTCACTACTAGCCACTGATTGGTCAGAGAATCGTTGTTATCCCACCCACTTAACTTTAGTACTACTTTAGTGGAAAAGCAAACCGTACCGTACCGAACCGTTCCAACACCGTACCATGTGGTACCAGCAGTGGAAAAGCAAACCGGGCCAAGCAGGGCCAAGTAGAGCCGAGCCGGTACTTGCAGTGGAAAAGTGCCATTAGATCTCTGCTGAGAGACCATGTGCATGTTACTGCAATGCAAAGATGTAATGCTAATTAAGACTTTGAACAACTGTTGTTTTGATGTACCTGGAATGTGTTTAGAAGATTTAAATGGCAGGTTTATTAAGGCTGTGAAAGAAGCACATTCATAGGCTTCAGTAGTGGTTTTAATGCCAGGTTCAGATAAATCACAAATCACCATTAAAGATAAGGTACTACAGTACTTCAGTGCCATCATGGGTTCATGGCGAATATCTGTAATTCTTCAAGCAGAACTCTAGCTTTCTGGTCACGACAAATAGTTCATTTGGGCCAGCTTCCCCATATTGGGTAAGGTGGAAATCACAACTCCATCTGCTTGTCTCTCCAACCCAGCCAACCAGAGGAAGTTGTGTATTCATTGATAACATTATAAAACTTTCCCTGAATGATGGAGAAGCAGCCAAGCCATTTAGTTCCAACAGTACAGCTTCTGGAACACAGTGATGCCTACTGTATGTGCTATGCTACCACAGTGCAATACAGCACACACAGCGACTGTCAGCATGTAATGGAAATAGTTGAGCCAGCTTGGCAAAAACAAATTATTTAAAGTAAACTGAAAGCTGCAATCGCAAACTTTTGGAAAGCGATTTTTTAGGTTTAATCCTGAAATCTGATGCAATAGCTAACTTTTGCCCCAATCAGCTGAAGCTGACCACAGATGGATAGAATTTTGAATGAAAATTCATAAGCTGGCCATACATGGATCATAATTTAGCCAGTTCAGCAGAATTTCCATCCATGTATGGCCACTGTGCTTGAACAAAGATTGATCTACCAAATGACTTCTGTTCCACCGTCCTGTTGGATAATCAGATGCATGGATAGTCCAAAGTCAGCTGATGCTGTTGTGCAGCAATAGTTTTGAGAAGCACCAGACCAAGCCAGCAGGGCGGGCAAAACCATCTTTATCTATGGCCACACGCAGAATTACCTAGCTGTCAAAATTGGGAGGCAATGTTGGGTGTAGGTGGGCACAAAAGTCTAAATACTAAATTAGAAGACCCACAAATGTCCTTCAACTTAGATCCTAGCTACATAAGGACTTTATCTGCATTTAATGCAATTTTAAAAAAAATTGATGAATGATATGCTAAGTTTAAGTTTTTTTGGTTTCTTTGATACTGTATTCACTGTTTTTGCCAGGTGTTTGATCGCATCTATGTTTATTTATTTTTGGACGCTTCCTGCTGTGTTTTCCTACATTTGAAAGCTGATTTTAGCTTTTTCCAGCAAAAGGGCAAAACACACAGTAAATGAAACGTGCATAAATGCATGAAAACACAGTTGTAGAATGTATGTGCAATTACAAACTTGGAGAAAAAATGTATTGGACAAACACCTGTGAGCATGAGTTATAAACCCTGATTTGGACTTTTTTTTACAATAGAAACCTCCCTGCAATCTAGCTGTCTATAACTGAAATTTGGATCCACTACTGGCTTCTGCAGACCAGTCTTCAGTCCTAACTTTTTACGTTGCCCATACGGCTGTAGAATTGTGTTTAAATGTTCATATGGGAATTAATATTAAATCATATGGGAATTAAAAAATTGTTCCTCAGATCATTCGATAGTACCATTATGGAACTGAAAATGTTGTTTGATGGCCATTCCAATGTTTTGAATTCTATTTTTTATTTCAGGATGCGCATTTACAATAAAACAATAAAACAATATCCGCAATTAGAATTTTGTTCGATCAAGAAAAGCTTTTCATTCTCCCCTTCGATTTTCCTTCTCACTATGGTCGATAATTATCCTCAAATTGACACAATTACCTATTTTGAAGGAAATTTTGCTAGTGTATGGCCAGCTTCAGACTTGCACTGTTTCCTATAACAACTAAGCACCTTTCATTCTTTGATTGCAACAAGTATTTAGACTGGTTGTTCGAGGTCAATTCTTCATTATTTCCCTGATTCTTAAATTGTTGCTCTATGGAATCCTACATAACCTTCTCTGAAGTGTAGGGACATTTAAAATTCCAATTTATTTCATGGTGTTTATGATATATTAAAGCAATTATCAAATTTCAAACAACTTCTAACTTCTGCTTTAAATGAATGCCTTGGGATAGAGGGTGTCTATAGCAACAGAGATTAACTTGAAAACTTGTAAATAAACAATTTAACAGAATTGGTTTGACAGAATTAAACTTAAACAGTGGTTTCACATATAAAGGCATTTTTAGTAAGTTCGAATATATATTTTTTGTGTCTTTGATAAATCTCTTAGTGTAGTGAACAATGCATTGCAGCTTTAATTTGTGCTAATTTTTGGAATAAAGAAAACATTTTTTGTGGATACAGTGATCAGTCTTACATTTGCTGCAGATGAAATCCAGAACCACAAACTATATTTCACTTTATGAGCTCTTAATCCCAATGTGTGGGTATCTGTTCAATAGGCTTCCCCAAGACCACTTGGATTTGGCCATGCAGAAGCAAATCCCCAACCCTTTGAGTATATGGTTCATTGAACCAGTGGCAAAACTACCAGGGTCACAAAGGTCGCACTTACTAATGAGCCCTTGAGTTCTGCCACTGTCCCCGACTCGCCAGCAGCTCCAGGGCTCCTAGATGCGAGTGTCTCTCTCACAGCCGAGATGAGGGAGATGAGGGAGAGAGTTGATCAGCTTCTCCTCCTCCCGCCCTCCTCTCCTGTGTCTGCCCCGCCTACACTCCCAGTGTTATGCCTCAGAGAAGGGTAAGTGAAGTTGGGAAGTTTGAAGCCCAGGTGCTGTTGCCTGAGTGAGCTCTCAATCTATCTACTGTGAGTGAAGTCTACCCTTTCTCTCACCCCTTTCTTTCCTGCCTCCCAGTGAGTACTAATGTAAGAGGGACTCAGATGTAAGGGGTGCTCTGTGGACTCTGATGTAAGGGGGTCCTTGGTGACCAGATACCTCCTTACATTAGAGTTTCCCTTTACACCAGAGTCCACAGCATTCCCCCTTACATTAGACCCCCTTTCAAATCAGGGTTCCCTTTTACATTCCAGAGTCCACAGAGATCACCCTTACATTTTAAGTGCAAATTCTGCGGACTCTGATGTAAAGGGGGCTTTGAGGACTCTGATATAAGGCAGACCTGCCCTTAATCTATCCATTATTATATGTGTGCACCAACTCAGGAAACTCTCAAAACTATAGAGTTAGGACTGGAGTACACTAAGGTGCTGTGACAAGGCTGCTGCAACTTACGCATATATTAGCAAATGTGTGCAAAATAAAACTGTGGTTTTTAACATGAACTGTTAATTTCAGTTTGTTGCAGGCTGGCTGGTAATTGAGCTGGGAATTTTTGTTTGTTGTTTTTTGACATTTGTCGCCCTTCCTTATGCTCCTTGCTGCAGTTAAAGGTTGGGGTGGTTGCCATTTGTTTTTACTGTTGGTGAATTGGTGAGGGGAAACACTTGATAACTTTGCTGCCATTGTGCTATTGCTGGGTGTCAAGTGTTTTGCTATACCTCTAAGAAGGGGTAGGCTCCCTCCAGGCTTACCTCCCTTCATCCATCCATTATTATATGTGTACTCCAGCTCAGGACACTCTCAAAATTATAGAGTTAGGACTGCAGTACATTGGGGTGCCGTGACAAGGTCACTGTAGCTTACGCATATATTTGCAAATGTGTACAAACAAAACCTCTTGTTTTTAATGTGATCTGTTAGACAAGGTCAATTTGATTTGATGCAGGCTGGCTGATAAGTGAGCTGGGAATTTCTGTTTGATGTTTTTTGATCTGATATAAGGGGGGCTTTGCAGACTCTGATGTAAGGTGGGGGGGGGGGGCTCTGCAGATTCTGATGTATGGGGAGGCTCTGCGGGCTCTAATGTAAGGGGAGGCTCTGCAGACTTTGATGTAAGGGGAAGCTTTGCTAACTCTGATGTGAGGGGAGGCTCTATGAACTCTGATGTAAGGGGAGGCTCTGCAGACTCTGATGTAATGGGAGGCTCTGTGGACTGGGATGTAAGGGGTGCTCTAAAACCCCTGATTAAAGTGGAATGCTGGGAACCCTGATGTCAGGGTTCTGGTTACATTTCTTCTTTACAGTGTAAGGGAACTCTGCAGATTCAGATGTAAGGGGAAACTCTGCGGACTCTGATCTGATGGGAAACTGCGGATTCAGGTGTCAGGGGAAACTCTTTGGATTCATATGTAAAGGGGAACTCTGCAGATTCAGATGTAAAGGGGAACTCTGCAGATTCAGATGTAAAGGGGAACTCTGTGGATTCAGATGTAAGGGGGGACTCTTGTGAGTAAATCCATATGATTAGAAATGTTATTTAACCACTTGCCAACCACCAGCAGTACATATACTGCGGCAAGTCGGCTCTGTCCTGCGAAACAACGTAACTACATCGTTTCGCGGAACCGCTAGTGTGGGCGTGCACGTCCTGCCGGAGGCATGCCCATGCGCTGATTGGCTACAGGTGGAGCCAATCAGCAGGTCCGGCAGCCACAACTGCCACTGGGCACCCATGATCGCTCCCTGTGGAGACAGAACGGCGGCCTTTCCGTTGTATACATGGCAGACTACTGTTCCGTCAGTTATGAACACAGGGATCCTGTGTTCCTCTTATTTAGGAACACAGGTCTCTGTGTTCATGCAGCAAGCCCACCCCCCACAGTTAGCAAGCACCCCCTAGGGACACATTTAGCCCTTTACTTGCCCCTGGTGTTAACCCCTTCTCTGCCAGTGTCATTAGTACAGTAACAGTGCATATTTTTAGCACTGATTATTGTAGTGATGTCACAGGTCCCCCCAAAAGCGTCAAAAATGTCAGTTAGGTGTTTGATCTGTCCGCAGAAATGTCGCAGTCCCTCTAAAAATCGATGATCACCGCCATTACTAGTAAAAAAATAAAGATAAATAAAAATGACATAAATATTTCCCTAGTTTGTAAATGTGATAACTTTTGCGCAAACCAATCAATATACATTTATTAGGATTTTTTTTACTAAAAATATGTAGCAGAATACAAATTGGCCTAAAATAATGAAAAAAATTAGATTTTTAATTTGTTTTATTGGGAATTGCAGAAAATAAAAAATATTGTTTTTATTTTAGAATTGTCGCTCTTTTTTTGTTTATAGTGCAAAAAATAAAAATCAGAGGTGATCAAATACCACCAAAAAAAAGATCTATTTGTGGGAAAAAAGGACATCAATTTTATTTGGGTACAGCATTGCACGACCGCGCAATTGTCAGTTAAAATAACGCAGTGCTGTATCACAAAAAATGGCCTGGTCATAAAGGGGGGAAACCTTCCAGTCCAGAATTGGTTAATCACAAAATATATGTATAGTGTGTACTACAAAAAAAAAAAAAATTGGCATGTTCAGGTTTGGCTTGAAGAAAAGGGGGCAACTTCGCCCACGATGGCAGGAAGGGGGCCTGCTGCTGCACTGTAACAAACAGAGTATAGGGCCCCAGGATCAATGGGAAGGGGCCTGAGCTTAGAGAGAAGAGGGCCCTTCATGGATTCTTGCACTGGGGCCCTGAAGGTTTTTGTTCTGCCTCTGCATTAAACCCTACCTTCATTGGTCTTGTGGTTTACTTTACTGCAAACTATCTGGAAAGACAGGGAAGAGCTTTGACTGTGCTTGTATAATTAGCCAAGTGTACATATGCACTGCAGAAATTCCTTCTTGTAGGAGTTAGTGAACTATATAAGCAATGTGGAAAGGATCACCCCTGCTGTGCTTTTTGAAGCCTGATTGTAACTTATGAAGGTGGCTGAGGAAGAAAGTCTTTAAAGAGGGTTTTCCTACTAAGTTTACGTCTAAGTGCCGGTTCACACTACCGCGGCACGACTTTGGGGGCGACCTGTGAAGTCGCGTGCACCGCGACTTTGGCGTGACTTCCACGGACTTCATATAATGAATGTCAATGGAAGTCCCTCCGATGTCGCCCCAAAGTAGTACAGAAACTATTTTCTAAGTCGCTGCTATTAGAACGGTTCCCGTAGCACTGCATGGACCGCGACTTATCAGGCTGACCAGTCACCTGACAAGTAGCGGTAGTGTGAATGGGCACTAATTCTGCATGTAAAACAGCTTCAAAATAAAAACATCACCCGATAATTATGAGGGATATCATTGCTGGTCCCCTTCAAAAAAATGCTCATTGGTTAGCTGTAATGCTGTTTTTCTTGCGTCACATTTTTAAGTCGTTGACCTGGACCTGGAACTAGTATCCAGATCAGGAATTTCAGAGAAAAGTCATTATAATTACTACATTCCTATTTGCATACTTATTACAGATCAATATCTCAAAATATTGAAGTAAGCTGGTTAGCATGACAGCAGATCAATAGCAACGTTCATGACAGAAATCCTCTAACATTTTAGTTATGGATATAGAGGAGACAGGACTCTCTGACATTCTATTTGCTATCCATATCTCCACTGTGGTGATTGACCACTCTATTTGCCTATCACTGAAAGTAATTGGAAAGTCAATTTTAGCGAGCAAGAGGTGTGTAGAAATGGGGGACAAATGTTATGATGGCAACTTAGGTGGAAATCTCTCTTACTATGGGGAGTTTTCATCTCACATCCTATTATATCTCCAATACAGGAAGTGAATAGAAATCTTTCCAGCAAGACAAAATTTAAAAAAAAATAACTTGATAAGGTTTTTTTTTTTTTTCCCTTGGCATGCACCTAAATTATCTAAGGAAGGGGTCTTCATATTTTCTAAAGAAAGGGCTAGTTTACTGTCCTTCAGACTTCAGAGGGGTTGGACTGTGAACCCTGGGAATAGATAATGTCCCAGCATCAGTAAACAATGCCTCAGGCTTGGTGGTCAGTAGAGGTAAAACAAAAAAAAGGCACAGAGCCCCAACGCTGGTATTAGTGAAAGGAACACTGCCTCAACATTGGTATCAGTAGCAGAATTATTGTTTTGTGTCAGTGGAAAGAATGGTGCCTTATTGCTGGTGCCAGTGGGATTAACAGTGCCCTATTGTTATAAAACACAAGCTGTGCAGCGCTCAACCCAATAAACAGTAAGAAATTGTACTGTTATCTATAAAGTGCAAATGTGCGTGTAATATACATATATAGTGATACATAAATGAATCAACAAATAAATAAAAATGATATTTTATTCAAAAGAGTCCAAACAAATGTCCACAAGACAGTGTCTAATCAAGAAGAGTTATCTCCCAAGTGACTCTCAAAATATCCAGTGAAAACATCTGGTGAAGAAATATTTGCTCCTATAACCCAAAAGTACATGTAAGATTCCACCACCACTATGCACTCACCAGAAACACGAATAAAGCCAGCCTGTCAAGCTTTCCAGTTTCACTGACTTTCCACTATGATCTCTCGAACCCGTTCCTCTGCAAAGTTCCAAGGCAGCTGAATGGGCGTGTCCTGAGGAAAATTGTTCACCACATGGAACCCCAGAGGAATAGTATAGTGTAGTATTTTATTGTAAGATTAAAATTATAAGCAATATAAATCCACGTGGCAAAAAACAATGCAGCCAAAACATACCAAGATGGCCGCCACTCCAATTTACAGACATGGTTGCTTGACGTCAGCGTGTAGAGCTCCTGTCTACGTGTTTCGTACGCATGCACGTCATCAGGGGAAATGCCCCATTGTTGTTGTTAGTGGAAGGAATATTGCCCCATTGTTGGTATGGGTGGGGGGGAACAGCGCCCCTTTGTTGGAGTCAGTGGAAGGAATAGTACCCTATTGTTGGCGTCAGTAGGAGGAATAGTGCCTCATTGTTGGTGTGGGTGGGAGGAATCATGCCCCACTGTTACGCTGGGTTTACACTGACGCGAATTAGATTCGGGTTTCCCCGCCTCAAATTCACATGACTGGAGAGTGTGTCTGGCTCTGAATGGAGCCGGTTCACACAGCTCCGGAGGGACCTGCAGTCTGCCTTGGAAAAGGGTCCTGTGCGTTTTTGGCTCTGTTTCAGGTGTGAATTCAGGCAAAAATTCTGACCTGATTTGCACCTGAATCAGTGAACATGGACGTACGGGACCCCCTGCTGTGACCTGCGGCCACATCAGTGTGTACCCAGCCTTAGTGTAAATGGGAGGAATTATACCCCACTGTGGGTATTAGTGGAAGGAATAGTATCATGTATAAGTGGAAGGAATAGTGGCTCAAGGTCAGATAAAGGCAAGCAAGGGGCAACATCTGCATCATGGGCTGCAGTTTGGAGACAACTGATCCAAGGGTTGTAGATAAGATATTAGCCCTCTAAGAGGGCACAAAAAACATATTTTTCCTGTTTCCTTTTACAATTTTAGGAACATTTTTTATTAGGGAAGTTGTATTTTATGAGTTTGAGGGATGCCAGGTTGGTAATTTAGGGGTTAAACAGATCTAGAACAGCATATAATGTAGAAAAAAAAAATACAGGATTTTTTTTTCTGTCATGACAAGTGTGGTCTTGACTGTTATAAGAAATGTCTCACACATCCTAGAAGTCTCAGTGAAATTCTACACATAGCACATAACACATGCTCAAAGGAAAACTTGTTAATTTCATTTTTGTGCTGAATAAGATATTTTACCAGACTGTAAACCTCAGTTGACTCCCAGAAATAAGTGTTTCTGTTAAATGTCCTAGGAATCTTTCAGTTAATGAGAGAATGGAAAAAAAATAGTCCGTGGAATAAAATAAACTATAAATCCTTCCGAAGCTGAAGAAGTATGCGCTGGTCAAAGAATTAGATTACTGCACTGATGATGATTCAGCCTGAAACTATGCAGTGTTTTGTGGTTTAGGGAGCTCTTGCCAGAAAATGACTCATACTTGGCCTGTACTCTAAAGTGAGCATTACTAAGCCTCTGAAAATGAGTGAATGTGCAAGAACCGCCTGTGTTTTTCAAGGTAAAAGCATTCTCATTGTTTACAATGATTAGAAAGTGTGGAAGGGGATGAGTACATGGAAAACTGCATGGGACTTTATAATATCACATTGAGTAGATATAACACAATTCAACATTTTTCTATTTTTTTAATTTGACAAGGAAACAATTTCTGGGAGAAATTCTGTCTAGCCACCACTGCTTTCTTTGTTTTTTGAGTGAAATCAGAACACCTATTTTGAAAGCTTGCCGATGGTCGGTGACTCAGAATTTACTGGATCGGCATGGCAGCTGGATGAGCAATGACAGCCGAAAGAAAGTTGTTTTTTTTTTAACTAGTTCAGGTTCACCCTATAATAGTTTTACTGCTAAATACACACACACACACATATATATATATATATATATATATATAAAAATAAATAAATAAACATATATATATATATATATATATATATATATATATATGTGTAAATATATATATATGTGTGTGTGTGTGTGTATATATATATATATATATATATATATATATAAATATAGACAGGACCAGGACAAGGGGTGGGCAGGAGGGATGGTTGCCCTGGGCGCAATGGTTTATTGCAGGGATGAGGGGCGCCTTGACCCTAACCCTAATGGAAGGGGGGGGCGCAGTTTGGCATCCTTGCCCTGGGCGCTGGATGACCATGTCCCGGCACTGTATATATATATATCAAAAGTATTGGGATGTCGGCCTTTACATGTACATGAACTTTAATGGCATCCCAGTCATAGTCCATAGGATTCATAATTGAGTTGGCCCACCCTTTGCAGCTATAACAGCTTCAACTCTTCTGGGAAGGCTGTCTACAAGGTTTAGGAGTGTGTCTATGGGAATGTTTGACCATTCTTTCAGAAGCGCATTTGTGAGGTCAGGCACTGATGTTGGATGAGAAGGCCTGTCTCACAGTCTAATTCATTGCAAAGGTGTTCTATCGGGTTGAGGTCAGGACTATGTGCAGGCCAGTTAAGTTCCTCCACCCCAAACTTACTCATCCATGTCTTTATGGACCGTGCTGTCTCTTCCCCTAGCAAAACCCTCTCCCCAGTACACTGGCTAGGTACAAAACCCTTTGATCGCCCCTGATGTTTAACCCCTTCCCAGGCCGTGGCATATTTTTAGCACTGATCACTGTATAAGTGTCACTGGTCCCCAAAAAGTTAATGTCAGTATGTCCATCGCAATATCACAGTCCTGCTATAAGTTGCTGATCGGTGCCATTACTAGTAAAAAAAAAAAAATATATAGTTTGTAGGTGCTATAACTTTTGCGCAAACCAATCAATATACGCTTATTAGGATTTTTTTTTACCAAAAACATGTAGAAGAATACATATTGGCCTAAATTGATGAAGAAATTCGATTTTTTTCATTCTTTTTATGGGTAGGTTTTATAGCATTTTTACAAAATCTTAATTTTCTTTTGGTTATAGCGCAAAAAAATAAAAACCGCATAGGTGATCAAATACCACCAAAAGAAAGCTCTATTTGTGGGGAAAAAAGGACATACATTTTATTTGGGTACAGCGTTACATGACCACGCAATTGTCAGTTAAAATAATGCGGTGCCGTATCGCAGAAAATAGCCTGGTCATGAAGGGGGTAAATCTTCCAGAGGTTAAGTGGTTAGTAAGACTGTGGTTCTAAAAATACAAAGAAGTACCTATAAAAGAACACAGTATATACTTACCTGTACCACCGCCAAAGCATGACGAGCTGTTAAATCTTCAGTGTGGGTGCCTGTGTGTCCCGATTGACCCCTACATCACTCACTACAGTACACAGTAGGAACGTAGGGGCCATTGGATGGACCCTTAGTGCTCAGAAGCAGACTAGGCATCTGACACACACAGGGGTGTGTCAAATGCAGGAGAAAAGTCAGTGAAACTGGTGAGACAGATATTTTTTTAAAGGCCTGGTTCACATCAGAATCGCACAGGAGTGTGGTCCTCCTTCCTGTGAAAAAAAGGAGATGCACTCTATTATTCCACAGTTATTCCACTCCAGCTCTAGTGTCACTTCCCTCACTTCCTTCTTTTACAGGAGAAATTGAGCCCAGTGGAGCAATAGGCTCTTTCTGCCGTCAGTCAAACTATTGTGAGGTGGGATTGGGGGTGTGGTTTATTATTGCTGTGTGTCTATGGATGCCCCTTTAGCACATGGTACAGAAGGCACCCATTGGAGGAGGGAACCCACAGCACCAGTGGTAACTGCTAGGAGAGGAGGAAAGTGATGTTTCAGTGCATTATTATTGCACAGAGCAGGTACGTGTTATCTCTTTTTTAATTAATTAAAAAACATTGACTCAAATGTCGCTTTAACTGGATGAATTATATTGCTTGTTCAATATTTTTTTAATTCTGTACCCTATGTAGCAAATATAAAAATTCCCTTTAATTGATATCACATTTAGCTCCAATTACCACTGCACATGATTAATCACTTTTTGTAGTTTTGTATTGGGCCTGAATATATATATATATATATATATATATACAGTATCTCACATAAGTGAGTACACCCCTTACATTTTTTGTAAATATTTTATTATAACTTTTCATGTGACAACACTGAAGAAATTACACTTTGCTACAATGTAAAGTAGTGAGTGTACAGCTTGTATAACAGTGTAAATTTTCTGTCCCCTCAAAATAACTCAACACACAGCCATTAATGTCTAAACCGTTGGCAACAAAAGTGAGTACACCCCTAAGTGAAAATATCTAAATTGAGCCCAAAGTGTAAATATTTTGTGTGGCCACCATTATTTTCCAGCACTCCCTTAACCCTCTTGGGCATGGAGCTCAGCAGAGCTTCACAGGTTGCCACTGGGGTCTTCTTCCACTCCTCCATGATGACATCACAGAGCTGGTGGATGTTAGAGACCTTGCGCTCCTCCACCTTCCATTTGAGGATGCCCCACAGATGCTCAATAGGGTTTAGGTCTGGAGACATGCTTGGTCAGTCCATCCCCTTTACCCTCAGCTTCTTTAGCAAGGCAGTGGTTGCCTTGGAGGTGTGCTTGGGGTTGTTGTCATATTGGAATACTGCCCTGTGGGTCCAGTCTCCGAAGGGAGGGGATCATGCTCTGCTTCAGTATGTCACAGTACATGTTGGCATTCATAGTTCCCTCATTGAACTGTAGCTTCCCAGTGGTGGCAGCATTAATGCAGCCCCAGACCATGACACTCCCACCACCATGCTTGATTGTAGGCAAGACACACTTGTCTATGTACTCCTCACCTGGTTGCCGCCACACACCCTTGACACTATTTCAACCCAGTAATCTATGTCCTTCGTCTGCTTGTCTTCAGAAAACTGTTTGTGGGCTTTCCTGTGCATCATCTTAAGAAGAGGCTTCCTTCTGGGAGGACAGCCATGCAGATCGATTTGATGCAGAGTGCGGTGTATGGTCTGAGCACTGTAAGACTGACCCCCCAGCCCTTCAACCTCTACAGCAACGCTGGCAGCACCCATATGTCTATTTCCCAAAGACAACCTCTGGATGTGACGTTGAGCACGTGCACTCAACTTCTTTGGTCAACAATGGCGAGGCCTGTTCTGAGTGGAACATGTCCTGTTAAACCTCTGTATGGTCTTGGCTTTTGTGCTACAGCTCAGTTTCAGGGTCTTGGCAATCTTCTTATAGCATAGGCCATCTTTATGTAGAGTAACAATTCTTTTTATCAGATCCTCAGAGAGTTCTTTGCCATGAGGTACCCGAGGGTTCTAAATGAGCTCAGCCAGGTGATTGCCAGACCATTATTCTTGATCTTTAAGGATAGTTTACAGATGGGTATGGTGCCAGCTGATTGGAAAAAAGCCAACGTGGTACCAATATTTAAGAAGGGGCCGAGATATATCCCAGGTAACTATAGGCCGGTCAGCCTAACATCTGTAGTCTGCAAAATTTTGGAGGGGATGTTAAGGGACCACATACAAGACTTTAGTAATAAAAACGGTATTATAAGTAGTAATCAGCATGGATTCATGAAAAATCGTTCTTGCCAAACCAATCTATTAACCTTCTACGATGAAGTGAGCAGCCACCTAGATAAAGGTAAGCCTGTGGATGTGGTGTATCTGGACTTTGCAAAGGCCTTTGACACCGTTCCCCACAAACGATTACTGTACAAACTAAGGAAGGTAGGTATGGACCATAAGGTGAGTACCTGGATAGAGAACTGGCTCCAGGGGAGAGTACAGAGGGTGGTGATTAATGGGGAGTACTCGGATTGGGCGGGTGTGGAAAGTGAGGTCCCCCAGGGTTCTGTCCTGGGACCAATCCTGTTTAATTTGTTCATAAATGATCTAGAGGAGGGGATACAATCTCAGTATTTGCAGATGATACTAAACTAGGCATGCCAATATCTTCTATGCAGGATGTGGAAACCTTGCAAGCAAACCTGAACAAAATAACGGGGTGGGCAACTACATGGCAGATGAGGTTTAATGTTGATAAATGTAAAGTAATGCACTTGGGGGCCAGAAACCAGAAAGCAAGCTACTCACTAGGGGGGGAACCTCTGGGTGAGTCTAGGATGGAAAAGGACTTGGGGGTACTGGTAGACAACAGGCTTGGCAGTGGCATGCAATGCCAAGCCGCCGCAAGCAAAGCCAACAGAATACTGGGATGTATAAAAAAGGGGATTCACTCCAGAAATAAAGAGATTATTCTCCCACTCTACAAGACTCTGGTCCGGCCACATCTGGAGTATGCTGTCCAGTTCTGGGCACCGGTCCTCAGGAAGGATGTGCTGGAATTGGAGAAAGTCCAGAGAAGGGCAACAAAAATAATTAGGGGAATGGAGGACATCAGCTATGAGGAAAGACTACAAGCACTGAACCTTTTCTCTCTGGAGAAAAGACGATTGAGGGGGGATATGATATCAATGTACAAATACTGTACTGGTGACCCGAGCATAAGGAACAAACTATTCAGAGAAAGGAGATACAATAAGACACGTGGCCACTCACTAAAACTAGAGGAAAGGCGGTTTAACCTTAAAGTGCGTAAGGGGTTCTTCACTGTAAGAGCAGTAAGGATGTGGAATTCTCTTCCACAAGCAGTCGTATCAGCAGGGAGCATCGATAGTTTCAAAAAACTATTAGATGGACACCTTAAAGACCACAACTTACAGGGGTATACAATGTACGGTTAAAAGCAAACACACACACGCATCATAGGTTGAACTGGATGGACTGATGTCTTTTTTCAACCTTACTAACTATGTAACTATGTAACTATGTTGAACTTCCAGTGACCAGTATGAGAGAGTGAGAGCGATAACACCAAATTTAACAGACCTGCTTCCACATCACACCTAAGACCTTGTAACACTAACGAGTCACATGACACTGGGGAGGGGAGTCTAATTGTGCCCAATTTGGACATTTTTACTTAGGGGTGTCCTCACTTTCGTTGCCAGCAGTTTAGACATTAATGGCTGTGTGTTGAGTTATTTTGAGGGGAGAGCAAATTTTCTTCAGTGTTGTCACATGAAAATATATTATAAAATATTTACAAAAATGTGAGTGGTGTACTAACTTTTGTGAGATACTGTACCTTATGGGAAGCAGATTCTGTATTTATACCATGCATTCCTTGCACACTGTACTTCACGCACATTAATTTATGTTTATAAGGATTACATGTTAACCACTTTCCACCCATGCTATAACCTAAAGACGGTTACAGCACGGGCTACCAGTGGCGGGAGGGTGTCCTGTTACCATGTGGTCCACTGTTAGCCAATCACAGCTGATCACAGAAGTAAACAAAAGCCACTTACGGCTATTTTTCTCCTCACGATCAGCGTGAGAAGAAAAGGAGAAAGCTGCTAACCGGCTTCTGTTACAGGGACATTGGTCCCAATCTGCCCACCAGTGCTGCTAGTAAGTGCCAATCAGTGCCACTTATCAGTGCCTTCCATACTGCTAATCAGTGTCCACCAGTGCTGCTAATCAGTGCCCACCAGTGCCACCTATCAGTGTCCATCAGTGCTGCCAATCAGTGCCTCATCATCATTGTCACCTATCAGTGCTGCCTATCAGTGCCATCTACCAGTGCCTATCAGTGCCCATCAGTGCCACCTATTAAAGCTCTTCAGTGCCACCTCTCAGTGCCCTTCAGAGTCGAATATCAGAGCCCATCAGTGCCACCTATATGTGCTCATCAGTGCCACCTTTCAGTGCCCTTCAGTGCCACCTATCAGAGCCAATCAGTGCCGCCTATCAGTGCAGCCTCATAAGTGTCCACCAGTGCTGCCTCATCAGTGCCCATCAGTGCCACCTATCAGTGCCTGCTCATTAGTGCCACCTCATCAGTGCCTATTAGTGTCCATCAGTGCTGCCTATCAGTGCTTATCAGGAGAAAAAGGACCTGTTTGCAAAATTTTATAACAAATTATGAAGAAAAAAGTTTTGGTCTTTTTTTTGTTTCTTTAGCAAAAAATAAACTCAGGGGTGATTAAATACCACCAAAGAAAGCTCTATTTATGTGAAAAAATGATAAACATTTCATATGGGTACAGTTTTGCATGACCGCGCAATCATCGTTCAAAGTACGACAGTGCTGAAAGCTGAAAATTGGCCTGGTCAGAAAGGGGGTATAAGTAAGCAAGTGGTTGATTACATATTGTTATATTAAAGGTGAATGCAGTTAATGTTTTGTAACACTTTATTTGAATATTACATACACATTGATACTAATACATCTCAACCTTTTGCACAAATATTTGTATTTATTTTTATATTTATCATTTATTTGATTTGATTGTTAATTGCACTGCACTTGTTGGAAATATTATAGTTGTGGATGTGGGAACACATGTCAATGCTGGCTGCAATGAGGATACATTTTTTGTTTGCCTAAGGGTTTATGTTTTGTAATGTATGGTACTACGGGGACAACATTCTTATTTTACCTGTATTGTGCCAGTAGTCCACTAACTGAGAAACTTGGCTTGAAACTGTAATAGTCTTTTAAATCATAAATCTTTTGATAAGATCAATCTTTCTCAGTCAGGCTGAGTTTGCTTTTTTTAATTAGTTGGTCTTATCATTTCATCTTTGCACCAAACTCACAGGTGACAGCTAAGGCTGACCATATATTATACACTTTTCTTATTCGATTTCCTTTAGATTTACCATCCACTATATAGTGCAAGGGCCTGCCTGTTTACTTACAAATTGAAAGTGTTTAGATTTGACCTCAAATTATATTGTTTTGGTAAATCTAAAGGAAAATTGTACTTGAAAATTGTATGTATAAATGTATGGCCAGTCTAACTCTATCAAAGTTGCTATAAATTGTACTGTGGATTTATCATAATGCTGTCCATGTTGCCATTTGTTGGAATTTATAGACTTTATTTACCGTTCTTTAGATGTTCCTTAATGCTGTTAGAGCTGTATTCTACATGTCATCTGCTGTTTGGAAAGTCAATAGAAAATATACAGTCCTCTGCTCCCAGGCAATATAGAAGTAAAGTACGCTTTCAAGCAGTAGGTATATCCTCCTGTTTGGCATCAAGTATTTAATTCTCATACATATGAATTCAAGCAGAAAAAGGCATTGCAGGCTCACCAGGGTGTGAAAGAAAAGGTGCAGGCTGCTATAAAGTTAGAAGTGACATCCTCGTTATCAAGCTTGTTGTGTCTTCTAGCCTGGGAGGCAGAGTGTTAGGATAACAGGAACTGGAACCAGATTAGAGCCAACTTTTCAGAGTATAGAAAGTATTATACACAGGGCTGTTTTTTTTTAATTATATTGATTGGACCCTGGGAAAACATTTAAATTGCCAAAGATTACAGCATATCATTAGTGCTCACTGGTTGCTAGAAGTCACAACACATCATTACAGCTCATTGATTTGTTAGTAGAGGTTACTGCACATCATTACTGCTAACTTGTTGGTTGCTAGAGGTTACTGCATATTATTATTGCGCACTGATTGGTAGCTAGAGATTACAGCAGATCACTAATGTTCACTGATTGGTTGCTAGAGGTTACTGCACATTATTACCTCTCACTGATTGGTTGATATAGGTTACTGGGCATTATTACCACTTACTTATTGGTTGTACTGCACCTAGTACCTCAGTACTGCACTTAGTACCTCAGTACCACACCCACCTCCTCCATACTGCACCTAGTACCTCTATACTGTACCTACCTCCTGTGTACTGCACTCACCTCCTCTGTACTGCACCCACCTCCTCTGTACTGCACCCACCTCCTCCGTACTGCACCTACCTCCATACTGCACCTAGTACCTCTATACTACACAAACCTCTTCTATACTTCACCCACATCCTCCATACTGCACCCACATCCTCCATACTGCACCTAGTACCTCTATATTGCATCCATATCCATACTGCAACTAGTACCTCTATACCTCTATACTGCACCAACCTCCTCCATACTGCACCCACCTCCTTCATACTGCACCTAGTAACTCTTACATATACAGTACTTTTTACATATACAGTACATGGGGGCAGCCAGGCCCGGAATGGGACAAAAATAGGCCTGGGCATTTAAGACTGAGCAGCCCATACCAGGGGCAGACTGACAACTCATGGAGCCCCTTGCATCCCTGCCAACACTCAAGCCACACTCACACAAAGCTCCTCCTACATATTGCAGCTAAGCTGCATAGAGGGAGCATTTAAATATCAACTGCAGCTTAGCCTGCTGGAAGTTGCTGACTACTTTACGTAAAAATTGTTGGGCTGTAACATTTCCAGGTTTACCCACTTTTGGACTGGAAGATTTTCCCCCCTTAATGACCGGGCAATTTTTTTGTGATACCCAAATAACATTAATGTCCTTTTTTCCCCCCACAAATAGAGCTTTCTTTTGGTGGTATTTGATCACCTCTGCGATTGGTATTTTTGTTGCACTATAAACAAAAAAAGAGCGACAATTCTAAAAAACAAACAAACAAAAAAAAAAAAATTTTTTTTTTACTTTCTGCAATATAACATTCCAGAAAAATAAAAATAAAACATTTATTTTTTTTTCATCATTTTAGACCAATATGTATTATAATGTAATATGTATGTAATGTAATATGTATGTAAAATCCCAAAAAGTGTATATTGATTTGTTTGTTATTGTGTCTTCAAAATAGGGGAAAAATGAATGTAATTCCACCTACTCAAGGGGCATCTCGACCCTGATTTCTAGGGCCTGTCCCGTGCAGGTGCTGGACGTCAAGACCGATCGGGACGGGTGCTATGTTATAGTGGTATTAAACTATATGGATCAATTGTATACTGTGGTTAATTTATATCTCCCTCTACCTGTGGAAGCTGGGCGCCTTGATGGCTGTATGCGGGCTGTCCTCTCGATTGCCCAAGGCTCTCTAATTATAGGAGGGGACTTCAACGCAGTGTTGGATCCGCATCTTGACCGACTTCATGGCTCGGCGAGACCCTCGTTGGCTTTGGCTGACTGGGCAGCCGCGTATGGTCTGACGGAAACTTGGCGTTGGAAGTATCCATGACGGAGGGAATATTCCTGTTACTCCAGCTCCCATGGCACCTTCTCCAGATTGGATATGTGGTTTGTCTCCTTGGAGGTTCTCTCTCAGATCATTCACCCCTGGTGATGGCACTGGTGGTGGCCAGACAGCCGTCTAGAACAGTATGGCGTATGAGCCCTTATTGGCTCGTGGAGCCGCTGGTGTTGGCTGAATGTACTACTGCTGTGTCCCATTACTGGGTGGAGAATGCGGAAGGGGTGGCTGATCTCACCTGTTGGGTACACTTCTAAGGCTGTTCTGCGTGAGGCATATATGCAGGGAGTTGCTAAATTTAAGAAGGCTGTAGCAGCCAATATTGAGGAATTGGCAGATGTTTTGAGTGGCGCTGAACGGACCTTTATTTTGGATCCCACCCCTGAGAATTGTAGTCTATGGAAAGCTGCGCAGCGGGCTTATGAACATGCATTGGTGGATAGGACTCAAAAGCGTCTTCTTTATCAGTCTCAGCTAATTTTTGAAACTGGGAACAGGAATGGTTGTTTGCTGGCCTTTTTGGCCAGTCCCGCTCCAGAACCAGTTGCTATTCCTGTCATTTTTGATCGTCTAGGGCAGTCGTTCTCGTCCACGGATGATATTCTTAGCACTTTTCACCGGTTTTACTCTGACCTCTATACTTCTAATGCCCATTATACCCCTCCTGAGCTTTATGATTATGTGGATGCTATTCCGTTTCGCAGCCTCAGCGTGGCCCAAAGCTCTAGTCTTGATGCGCCATTCACTCTGGAAGAGGTGGAACTGGCCCTCAAGACTTTTCCCAAGCATAAGACTCCGGGCCCAGACGGCTTCCCCGTGGAATGGTATGTACATCATGGGGAACTGTTACTGCCGCGGCTTTTAGTACTTTTTAAAACAATCTATGATGAGGGTTGTCTGCCTGCTTCGCTGTGCGAAGCCCTTATAGTCTTGATTCCAAAACCTAATAAGGACCCGCACTATTGTGATTCCTAACGGCCCATATCGCTTATTAATGTTGAACTTAAAATCCTAACTAAAATTCTTGCGCTACGGCTTAATAAGGTGATTAGCTCCATAGTGGGGATAGATCAGACGGGTTTTATTCCGGGTCGCTCTGCATACACGAATATTATTCGTTTGTTTACTAACCTTCAAACCCCAAATCCTTCTCCTCTGCCTAGGGTGGTCCTCTCACTTGACACACAGAAGGCTTTCGACTCTGTGGAGTGGCCGTATCTGTTCTATGTACTGAAGAAGTTTGGCTTTGGGAAGGTCTTCCTTACCTGGCTTAGGATTTTGTACGATCGACCGCTGGCCGTATTCGGGTGAATTGGGTGGTGTCTAATCCCTTGCAAATACATAGGGGAACGCGGCAAGGCTGCCCTTTGTCCCCCCTACTTTTTGCGCTCACCATAGAACCTCTTGCCCAGCTGCTGAGAGCCTCCACGGATATCCGCGGTATGTGTGTGGGGACTCTAGAGGAGAGAGTCTCTCTTTATGAAGATGACATGTTGCTATATTTGACTGATCCACAAAACTCGCTTATGACGGTACTTCAACTTATCCAAGACTTCGTTTTTTTTTTCCAGTTTTCGGGTCAACTGGTCTAAATCCAGTTTCTTTCCGGTGGACATGGACACCCCTCTTTCTCTGCCGGAGGGGTGCCCCCTACAGTTCACGTTTTCCTTTTGATACCTAGGAGTCCAGGTTCAGCAGCCCCTATCACTGTATCTGACCAATAATCTTCTCCCCTGTTTGGCTCTTTTTAAATCTAAGTTGGAGCACTGGAAGCATCTGCCACTAACTCTGACCGGTAGGGTAAATTTGTTTAAAATGGTTATGCTGCCCAAATTCCTATACATCCTGGCCAACTCCCCGATGTTTATACCGAATACGTTTTTTAAGGGAACTTGACTCTCTCATTTCAGGGTTCCTGTGGTACCCAAAGGCACCTAGGCTTTCCATTGCTACGCTGCAACAACCGGTGGCGATGGGGGGCCTTGCTCTCCCAAACCTGAGCCTATATTACTACGCAGTACAACTGGTACATATTCATGGATGGCTCTTCCCTCAGAGGGGCAATGCGGCTACAGCTGCCGAGGCTGCGGTAGTTTCCTCATATGAGACACTTGCTAATCTTATTTCCCGACGCAGCATTGCCGCCTTTGAGGGTACAGCGCTTTTGGCATTTTCCCTAAAGATTTATATTAGGTGTGAAACTTTGTTATCGGTATCACCGGAACTCTTTTCTCCGAATCAACCTCTGTGGTGTAACCCTAGTCTACCTCACTTTTCTGCATCTCAAGATGCTGTACAATGGGCGGGGAAGGGCTTAAAGTATGTTCACCAACTGTTTGAGGAAGGGTTTTTTAAGACGTTTCAGCAGTTTTGGATGGACTTTTGGATACCTGGCTCTTGGCATTACCGTTATCTCAAATTACGACACGCGGCCATTGCCCAATTCAGGCCTGGCACTGTCTCTCTCTGCAACTCTCCTCTGGAAAAGGAGCTGTTGCAGGATGTGCATACCAAATTAACCAGCTCCTACTATAGTGTTCTTATTAGTAGTGTGCCGTCTAGACTGGATGCTATTAGGGCCGGGTGGACGAGGTACATCCCGGATCTCTCGGACGATGACTGGGAGGAGTTGTTGGAAGTATATTTTAAGACTCCAATATCTGCCAGGGACTGTCTGATACAGCTACGTATTTTTCATAGAACCTATTATACACCTTATAGACTGTTTTTGATGAAACAGAAACCCACCCTGGAGTGTCATAAATGTTGTGGAGCGCATGGGGATTTACTTCATATGTTGTGGGGCTGTACGAAAATCAGGCCTTTTTGGTCTTTGGTGACCCACTTCATCTCCACGTCCCTGGGCCTACCTAATGTTTGCTTAAAGAAAATAATATTGCTGTGCCAAGTCTTTCATTGGAGATAAATAAATAAAGGTGAAAAAGAAAATCAGTCACTATTTTCACTGAGGATTGGGACTATTAATATTATTGATTTTATAATCACGGCTCAGAAATTGATTTATCACTTTAGTATCACAGTTTATGGACTGATTTAGAGTTATTGTGATAACATTTTGTACACCAAACATATTTATTTATTTATTTATCTCCAATGAAAGACTTGGCGCAGCAATATTATTTTCTTTAAGTTTTCACAGGTGTTTTTGTGTTTGGCACTGATTGTTTGCAGCCTTGTGCACAAGAATTTTGATTGATTCTTTTTTTCTGTTTAATGTGGGCTTGCGCTGATTATTTTTGATTTACATATTACCTAATGTTTGCAACCCCAAATGGTGCATATTGGGGATTCTCGGGAAGTTGATCTTCGATCTCATCAAAAACAGTTCCTTAGACTCCTGTTGTTTTATGCCAGGAAGACCGTGGTGATGCAGTCGGTACGTACGGATGGGATCCCACTTGATCTCTGGAATAACCTAGTTAACCAAGTTCTACCCTTATACAAACTGACTTATGAAGCCAGGGGCTGTTCGGAGAAATTAAAGATTTGGGGTGGATGGGTTGATAGGCCGACACCTGTAGCTCCGCTTTGGTTTAACTGAGTAGGGCGTGTGGGCACGGTGGGGTTCATTTCTGGTTCTGCACACCGCTTAGGGGAATGAATACAGTACTGACCACCATTTGCTATTACTGCTGAGTTTCTTGTATTGAGTTTATTGGGACGAATATGTTATGTCAAGCCATTGTCTTTATTGGCTACTGAATGTTCATAGATATGTGTTTTAGCTCTCATTTAACTTTTGTCATAGATTTGCATGATCTGTGGTGATTATTGCGGATATCGTGTACTCTATTTTATTGTAATGTTTCTATACTTTTTTGTTTGCCTGACAAAAATTCAATAAAAAAGAAGTTAAAAAAAAAAAAAAAGATGCCCAATAATTGACGGGTTGCCTTGTGTGGCCGTTCAGCTCCAACTCAGCTCCTTCCTAACAGGGTTGCCAACCCCCACAGCTTTTTTGTTACACTAAGAAAACATGGAAAATCTATTGACGGAATACATTTTTTAGAGAGCCTAAAATATGACAGAAACTCCTATTAGTAACTAAGAGAGGAGGAGGGGGTGGAGGGATAGAGGGGGGGCAGAAGGGGAGAGGAGACAGTAAACAGTGACCCCCCCCCCCCACATGTTTGTAAACAGTGAGCACATGCTTGTAAACAGTAACTGGCCATGCCCACATGTTTGTAAACAGTGACTGGCCCAGCCCACATGTTTGTAAACATTGACTGGCCCCACCCACATGTTTGTAAACAGTGACTGGCCCCACCCACATGTTTGTAAACAATGATCACATGTTTGTAAACAGTGAGCACATGGTTGCAAACAGTGATTGGCCCCACCCACATGTTTGTAAACAATAAGCATATATTTGTAAACAATGAGCACATGGTTGTAAACAGTGTCTGGCCCCACCCACATGATTTTAAACAGTGAGCACATGTTTGGGCTCACTTGATGTAAGGGGAGCACTGGTGGGCACATCTGATGTAAGCGAGAGCTCTGGTGGGCACACCCGATGTAAGGGAGAGCTCTGGAGGGTACACCTGATGTAAGGGGGAGCGATTGTGGGCACACCTGATGTAAGGGGGAGCTCTGGTGGGTACACCTGATGTAACGGGATCTTTGGTTAGCACATCTGGTGCAAGGAGGAGGTCTGGAGGATACACCTGATGTAAAGGGGGAGTTCTAATGGGCACACCTTATGTAAAGGGGAGCTGTGGTGGGCACATCTGATGTAAGGGGGAGTTCTGCCAAGCACACCTGATGTAAGGGGGAGCTCTGGTGGGCAAACTGGATGTAAGGAGGAGCTCTGGTGGGCACATCTGATGTAAGGGGGAGCTCTGGTGAGAAAACTTGATCTAAGGGGAGCTCTGGTATGCACAGCTGATGTAAGAGGGAACTCTGGTGGGCACAGCTGATGTAAGAGGGAGCTCTGGTGGGCACATCTGATGTAAGAGAGAGCTCTGGTAGGCACATCTGATGTAAGGGGGAGCTCTGGTGGGCACATCTGATGTAAGAGGGAGCTCTAGTGGGCACATTTGATGTAAGAGGAAGCTCTAGTGAGCAAATCTGATGTAAGGGGGAGCTCTGGTGGGCACATCTGATGTAAGAGAGAGCTCTGGTAGGCACATCTGATGTAAGGGGGAGCTCTGGTGGGCACATCTGATGTAAGAGGGAGCTCTAGTGGGCACATTTGATGTAAGAGGAAGCTCTAGTGAGCAAATCTGATGTAAGGGGGAGCTCTGGTGGGCACATATAATGTAAGGGAGAGCTTTGGTGGGCACATCTGATGTAAGGGGGGGGGGATTTGATGGGCACACCTAATTTAATCTGATGTAAGAGGGTGCCCTGGTGGGCACATCTGATGGTAAGAGGGTGCTCTGATGGGCACATCTGATGTAAGTGGGGCTATGGTGGGCACATCTGATTTAAGAGGGAGCTCTGCTGGGCACACTTGATGTAAGGGGGGATCTGGTGGGCACATTTGATATAAGGGGGAACTCTGGTGGGCATATCTTATGAATAAAGGAGCTCTTGTGGGTCCTTCCGATGCAGGGGGAGCTCTGGTGGGCGCACCTGATGTAAAAGGGAGCTTTGATGGGCGCATCTTATGTAAGGGGGAGTTCTGATGGGCAAATCTGATGTAAGGGGGGGCTCTGGTTGGCACTTCTGATGTAAGAGGGAGCCCTGATGGGCACATTTGATGTAAGAGGGAGCTCTGGTGGGCATATCTGATGTGAAGGAGAACTCTTATGGCCACACCTGATGTAAGAGGGGCTCTGGTTGGCACATCTGATGTAAGAGGGAGCTCTGGTGGGCACCTCGGATGTAAGAGGGAGCTCTGGTGGGCACATCTGATGTAAGAGGGAGCTCTGGTGGGCACACCTGATATAAGAGGGAGCCCTGGTGGGCACATCTGATGTAAGAGGGAGCGCTTGTGGAAAAATCTGATGTAAGAGGGAGCTCTGGTGGACACACCTAATGTAAGGGGAAGCTCTGGTGGGCACATCTGATGTAAGAGGGAGCTCTGGTGGGCGCACCTGATGTAAGACGGAGCTCTGGTGGGCACACCTGATGTAATAAGGAGCTCTGGTGGGCACATCTGATGTAAGGGGGAGCTCTGGTGGGCACACCAGATGTAAGAGGGAGATCTGGTGGGCACACCTGATGTAAGGGGGTGCTCTGGTGGGAACATCTTATGTAAAGGGGTGCTCTGGTAGGCACATCTGATGTAAGAGGGAACTCTGGCGGGTACATCTGATGTAAGGGAGCGCTCTAATGGGCACACCTGATGTAAAAGGGGCTCTGGTGGGCACACTTGATGTAAGGGGGAGCTGTAGTGGGCACACCTGACGTAAGAGGGAGCTCTGATGGGTACATCTGATGAAATGGGGTGCTCTGGTGGGAACATCTGATAAAAGGGGTGCTGTGGTTGGAAAATCTGATATAAGGGGGTACTTTGGTAGGCACATATGATGTAAGAGGTAGCTCTGGTGGGCACATCTGATGTAAGGAGGTGCTCCGATAGGCACATATGATGTAGAGGGGAGCAGAGTTTGCATATAACAATTCAGTGCACACTGCTACCAACCAGTCCCCATTCTAGGCTAATTATGGGTTCCGTCCCTCCTTTCTTCCCAACACTTTGCCAGAAGCATCTGTTCCTGCAGTTCAGGATCAAATAACTTTATCCAAACAAATTATTTATCCCTTCAGGAGGCTATCCAAAAAGCTCAAGGGGATTACAAAAGATTCTACGACAGAAAAAGGAAAGGATATCCTGTCTTTAAAGTCAGGGACAAGGTATGGCTCTCTTCAGCTAACCTTAAGCTATCTTGCCTGTCCTGGAAGCTGGGCCCAAGATTTATTGGTCCTTTTGAGATCAAGAGGGAAATAAACCTGGTTGCCTTCGAACTTGCACTACCCAATTCCTATAGGATCGACCCAATTTTCCATGTTTCTCTGTTTAAACCAACCATACTAAGCCCATTCCCTGGGAGAGAAGTGTTGCCCCCCACCTCCAGTCCCGGTGGAGGTTGAAGTTTATAACGAAGTGGAGGCTATAATAGATTTTAGGAGAAGGGGTAGGCAAATTCAATATCTCATAAAATGGAAGGGGTACCCCTCAGAAGACAACTCTTGGGAGCCTGCAAATAATGTCCATGCTTCTAGGCTGATATAGGATTTTAACAGAACACACCCTGAAAGACTGGCACACTTGGGTATCCGGAGGTTGCCCCTTTGGTGGGGCACTGTCAGGGAAATGTGCGTAGGAGAACTGGCAATGTTGCCAGTAATACTAATAGGCACATTCGGCGCATCTCTGTATGCCATGGCGCAGGAACGTACGCAATGTGTGACAGATGCGGCCACTTGTTGGCCTATAAAAGACTGTGGCAGAATCGAATTAATTTCTGCATTGTTGTCAGCTCCCCTGTGTTCCTGTGCTGCTGTATTCTTCCCTGGACTTCCTGTTGTGACCTGGCTTGCTCCTGACTCCGTTTGATCACCTCCTGGTATTGACCCTCTGGCTTGGTTCACCTTCTGGCTCCTGTTTGATTACCTGTGTATGACCCCGGCTTCCCTCAAGAGCTCCTTTGCACCTATCAGTCTTCCTGTGTATGACCCTGGTTTCCATTATGGACTTTGCTATTGCCTCCTGCCTTATTCTCAGACCAACCACCTGTGTTTTACCCCCAGCCTGAACTTACCTCTGCCTCCAGTTGTGCACAAGGTTTCCAAGTTCCTCGGCAGTTCTCAAGAGACATTTGCCTTGCTGTGTGTCCTGTCTCCTTCAGCACCCTCCAGGCGTCCACGGGTTCTCCTGTACCCTGCTGGCAACCTGTGCTACTTTGGCGCTACACCTCCTGTACCAGATTCAGGGGTGTGCCGCACTTAGCCGCAGGGGGAGCCCACTCGGCATATCTGCCTCAGATCAGGTACGTGACACCCAAGCTGACTTCTTCCTTGTAGGTAACTACTGTTTCCTGTTCCCCCAGAAATGCTGATGCACAAAAGTTTGGAATGCACTTCCTCTCTGTTCTTCATAGAGTTTCATCCAATGTGAACCACATTCTTTCATTAGAAAGACCATTTGTTGGCTGATCCGCGCATGATCTTGTTTTTAGTTTACATCTAATAATGAAATCTGCCAGCACATTAAAGACAGAGTTAATTATGGTAAACATAACTCAGCAGCCCCCTGCCTAAATTTGAAGTTTAGCTAAAAAAGTGTTTTTTCTTTACAGCTTTAGTTACATTACTTGTACTTGTATTGAAGTATGCCCTATGATGTGCAGTTTTCTGGATTCTGTTGAGATTTTTACTGTAGGGCTGTCCTGTCCTCTTCTTGCTGCTGACATGATCTGTGAATGGGAGAGAATCAATATTCACAAATTGTATTACAGGCAGTATAATCAGTGAAAGAACTTTTCTCAGGGGGGAAGAGGACAGGAGGTGGTATGTCCCTGTTGGATCACTTTTAGTGCAGCTGAGCCCAGATACAGAAGCTGTTAACCCCATCAATGCTGGAAGTTTCGAAGCAGGAAGAGGATGGGGCAGCCTGGCAGTGATGATTTCTACAGAATCCAGCAGCCTGCACATCGTGGGACATACTTCATTACAGGAAAGTAAAGTAACTTGAGCTGTAGAGAATAAATGTTTTTAAACTAAACTTCAGCCTTAAGATTACCTAGAAGGGGAAAGCTAACTGAGATTCATTCAGCAACTAAAAAAGTAAGCATCTATTTTGAAATGTTTAAAGGTATGCTATGTGATTGACAACATGTAACAAATATGAAGTAGGTGTTTTCCCAGTTTGGCTGTGAAAGTGGAAATACTTGCTAAGGCTGATAGATACTAGGCTTCAAATGAGTTGCTCTCAAATTTCAAGGAAATGAGATAGATCAGCTCTGTTCGACCAGGGTGCTTTAAGGTTTCTTCAGGGGTGCCTTGGCAAAATGTCTAAAAATTGCCCTAAAATTGTATACAACCCAGCGTGTGAATGAAGGCTGCCTTTTAGTTACACTAAGTCACAGGTTTTCATTGTGCACCGTTACAACCTTCTAGTTGCCGGCGTCCTAAGGACCAATGGCGTAATCAGTTGAAAAGGAGGATGTCAGTCGCCTGGATAGCGTCCTTGTTTGACCCTCCCCTGCCCCTCTCCATCAGTGGTGGGGTCACATTAGCTGAGTAATGGAGAAACATTGGAATACTAGTCAGTACCAGTTTGCAAAAGTGTATTTGCTTTGGAAGAATAAGTCACCTCTATCGTTGGGTGTCCTTCTTGGACTTGTGGATGTTGCTGCATTATGAAAAACTATTAGAATCGTTTTTACATTTTAGAATGGGGTGCCTCGAGACTGTCCATAATTTTTAAAGAGTGCATTGACTGAGAAAAAGTTGGGAGAAAAGCTAAGATAAAGAATCCTATTTTGTAAAATGTGCAAAATACTGCATAAAGAGACCACTGAACCTTTGCATGTGAGGCTTTTTTGCAATGTACAGTACAACACAATAGTAAGATCTGCTGCTTACTGCCTCTCTATTTGTCATGTAATTTCTCCTTTTGGCCACAAGATGGAGATGCTGACTTGTCCATCCAGAAAACTCAGAGACACAGAAAAAAAAGGGGGAGTTTCAGGAAGTGCTGAGAAGGCCGAGGTGATTTTTCAGAGGAGGAGAGTGCCTGAGTCAGCAAAAACCCCCATTTGGAGGATCTCCTGAGACTGCAGCGAGTTATTCAAGGTCATTGTGGTGGGAGGGCGAGGCGTGGGGTGTCATCTCCAGAGACAGAGGGAGACCACACCATTGGAAGCTACTAAAGTGTGGGGAAGCAGTTCTGGGGCAGAATCATGGAGAGACAGAGCCACTGCTGGGATGCTATCTTTGCCATGCTGCCTGCCAGAGTCACCCTAAGCAACCTAAGCGAGTGAACGCCTGTTAAGGAGGGCAACTAACATAGTGTTGCCGGGACCGGTAAGTGGGCCTTGAGGCCACTACTTGCTACCACTGCTAGGGATTAAGCCACTAGGAGCTTCTTAACCAGCTGCTTTACCAGCTATTTAACCTCATAGCTCTAATACTGCCTGCAGGCCTTACTGATGGTTGGAACGCACACCAACAAACTCCAACGAGCTCCAACGAAACTTAGGACTAAGGACTGCTCCAGGTTGTAATCACTTTGAAGCTCTAACCGCTGGCCAGTTAAGGTGGTATCCTGCCCCTGTCTATTCATTTGTGTGCACTCAAAAGCAGTATAGAGCCGCTATCATTCTGAACGCATTTACAGATTATTATTTTACATTGATTTTAGCTAATGATATAGAAATGTACTGTTCTTTTTTTTCCCCTTTTTCTATTTGGGTATAGTTTTTTTTTTACCCTGTTTAGCAGCCTGTATGTGAATTTTCCTGTTCTGGATTTCATTTTGTTAAAATTGCCATTTATGCAAATCTGCATTAATAGATTAAGCAAGTTTATTTCTAACCTGGTGCGTGTGTTTATTTACTGGCAATACCTTACAGCTAAGTGAAGGGTAGTTTACATTTGTTTTATTACTTGAGCTCACAGGAGGTATGTCAGAGGGA
Source organism: Pelophylax lessonae (assembly GCF_965119305.1). Lineage (NCBI taxonomy): Eukaryota > Metazoa > Chordata > Amphibia > Anura > Ranidae > Pelophylax > Pelophylax lessonae. The sequence continues at coordinate 372,023,927 of NC_138770.1, forward strand.
ATGAGATTGTTCTTGGAGTTGAGACGTGGAACAAGGAACCCAAAATAACAAAGCTCCTCCATTGGGGGTGGCGCTACATGTGGGGGAACTTGCCCGGGATCCTTTTTTCTACTAACAAACCTCCAAGAAACCCCCCAAGAGAGTGTCAAGATGGACTCTGCTGCTGCAACCCAGTGGTGTGAGGAAGAAAATGGCCAACAGGAGTTAGGTGTTTTAATTGACATCCCTGGGGTGGCCTGGACTGGGGAAAATATTAGGCAAGCTGTGAACACACCAGACCCAGATCAGAAGGTGTGGGTAAAAAACTTTAAGCCTAATCAAGAGAATTCACACACTTATGCCCTAATAAAGTGGAGGAAAAGGATCCCCACTTGTTTCCAAAGGGAGAGCTTACGGTTGACCAGCGATGTCAAAGCTTGTCTAATCCAGCTGAATGAGCCCAACATGAGTCCAGAAAGCTCAAGCCAAGCAGCCCCGGCAGAGGAAACCACCTTACTGGCACCAGTTGTCTTGGTTGAGCTGGAGTTCATTTCAATCTTGGGAGATTTTGTGACGAAATGCCAGAAGGACATCCCAACATACATTGGGACCGGTATCGGAAGCTGAGAACATTTTTGGGGAAGCAGCCAATGCCCACTGGGGAAGAGGAGTATGAAACCTGGATGAAGCAAGCCATGCAGGCCCTGGAAGAATGGGATGTTCCAGAAGCCCAAAATAAACATCGCATCAGTGAGAGCTTGATAGGAGCTGCTGAAGAAGCTTTTAGAAATCTCAAGTTTGGTCGAACGCATGGCACAGCCTATGACTGAAAATGTTATATAACAGCGCTACCAGGAAAGTGATAGATAAAATATAATCCCCCAGTAGTGATCAATATAAAGTGCACTTGATGATAAAATATGACAATAAAAAGTTAATATATATCACAATATAAAGTGCAAGATGCTTAGTGCTAAAATATGACCATAAAAGTTATTATATATCACAATATAAAGTGCAATAATGAAGATACTAGGTGTTAAAGTGATTTTGTGCAAAGTAAAGTGCAGTCCAAAGTTATACAGTAAGTCCATTAATGCCTTCAAAATAAGGTGCTGGATAAAAAGTGCTTGAGGTGCTCCACACTGTGGTAAAAGTGCTCCAAACGGCCCCTTTTGGGATCCACTCACCAGATGTTAAAGGTAATCAAGCCTTAACAACCATGGACTCTCCAAAACAGCCCTGTGGATGGATGGATCCGTGTGTCACCAGACGTGTCTCCAACCTTTACTAATGGTCCCTCTCGATTCCACATTCATAAAGAAGGGAAGGAGCCAAAAATAGTGAAGCCCGTAGTAACTTTTATTAAGTATAATAAATAAAAAACTACTCACAAATATAGATAAGGTAGACAGCATTTGAAAAAAACACATGAAAACGTAGCATGCGTCCACTTCCGGGATCGCTAGCCGGCTTGCGTTCCACACGATAGAGAAAGTGACGCTGTGTGGTATGCCGTCAACAGGAAGTGCGTTGACGCGTTTTGCCCGCCTTAATGGGCGTTTTCATAGACGGTCTATGGTCTATGAAAACGCCCATTAAGGCGGGTGAAACGCATCAACGCACTTCCTGTTGATGGCATACCACACAGCGTCACTTCCTCCATCTCGTGGAATGCAAGCCGGCTAGCAATCCCGGAAGTGGACACATGCTACGTTTTCATGTGTTTTTTTTCAAACTCTGTCTACCTTATCTATATTTGTGAGTAGTTTTTTATTTATTATACTTAATAAAAGTTACTACGGGCTTCACTATGTTTGGCTCCTTCCCTTCTTTGTGAATGTGGAATCGAGAGGGACCATTAGTAAAGGTTGGAGGCTTGTCTGGTGACACACGGATCCATCCATCCACAGGGCTGTTTTGGAGAGTCCATGGTTGTTAAGGCTTGATTAACTTTAACATCTGGTGAGTGGATCCCCAAAAGGGGCCATTTGGAGCGATAAAAAAAAATGCTAAACCAAATTGTATTAAAGAAGAGAATGGTACCTTCAGCCATAGATCAAGCTAGAATGCAGCAGATCCTGAGAGGTGCTCCATGCTTCAATCTGGATCCAGCTAAAGACTTCAGCCGATGTCATGTCATTAAAGTATCCTGATCATTAGGGTAGTGAGGGAGAAAGAGGCTATGTTTGAGGGCAGTAAAAATGCAACCAGGCCAGCATCTGCGTCTCTAGCTGACGTCAGGTCAGTGGGGGCAGCAGAGCCCAATTCAGAGATAGCCACTCTGAAATCCAAGATGTCACAGATGATGGAAATTATGAATCTGTTAGCAGCCAAAATCACCACATTGTCTGGGGAAAGTACTCTGGGGTCCAGCCAATCTTCAACTCCTACCATTGCATCTACCACGAAACCAGTGAATCGAGGGGTTTGTTTCAACTGTGGAGGAATGGGACATTACCAACATCACTGTTCAAGTCCAACCAAGTCTAAAAGCCAAAACCAGAAACCAGCGGGAAACTTTAGAGGGCCCTGATAAAGAAGGCAACTGGGGGCCCTCCTTCAGCAGTTAGCTCCAAAAATAAAGACGCAAAGATTCCCTTTCAGAGGGCTCCCATTGCTGTTTCTGAGTGACCAGATAACCCACTCCCATTGACTTTAGGTGACTGACTTCAAAAAGTCAGTGTACACCAGCCCTCTGGGGCCCCACTGAGACACAAACAAAAAGCATTAAGAAAGGGGCACGAATGCAGATAACAGGTGAGACTAGCCCCACTATCCCTGATAAATTCCCTGACAAACTAGTGGGACCTTCTCCCATTGTGTCGATCCAAGTGGAAGGCATCTACACAAAGGCCCTTCTGTAGACGGGAGCGCAAGTGACCCCGCTATATTGAGACTTTTACGATAGGCACCTCAAACACTTGCCCCTGCAGAAATTGGAGGAATTAGAAATATGGGGCCTTGGAACCCAGAATTTCATGTATTTACCAGGCAAGTTGACTTTTGACTCCTCTGTGGCTGGACAAACAAAAACATTTGATACCTTAGCTGATGTTTGCCCTCGCCCATCAGGAGCCAACAAGAGTTCTCTGAAAATGGGAACAAACACTGACCTCGTCAGAAGGCTGCTCACTCCTCTTGTTTTGAAGTCTGACACCCCAACCAAGTGTATACACCCTATGCTGAGACAAGTGTATCAGCACCTAGTTTAAGAACAGCGAGCCCCAGCTGAAGGAGTGGGAAAGATTTGGCGATTAGACATAAGTAAGAAGATACTACAACCTGGAGAGGTGGCGTGTCTACAAGCTTCAGTCAAGCTCAATTGGGAACAACCGGGCCCCTTTGTTGTCCTTGAAGCTGACTGCCAGGGAGAGGACACGGAAGTGGAAGTAATCCCAGAAGTGGGATTATCAACCAGGGAATATGCAACGGAGTGGTCGGAAGATCCCTGTCAGCATCGGAAATGTTACGGCCTCACCATTGAAACTGCGAACCCGAATGCTGTTAGGACGAGTTAATCCAGCCATCCCAGTCTCACCATCTGATTTGGGGAAGAAAGAGAAGGACAGAATTTCCAAAGTACAATTCTTCCCCAAGGACACTCCACTTTCACCTGAGTGGAAAGAAAGAGTCAGAACTCAGCTCCTGAGATGGCAGGATATGTTTTCAAAGAGTTTGATGTGGGATTTGCAAAAAGTGCCTAACAAGGGATTTGCCTTTAGGAAGGCAAGCCATTCAGGGAAAGAGTCGGACGGATCTTTTAGGAGGGATCTAGAAGGTTTACGTGAACAGCTGGCATAATTGAAGAGATCGGGCATTATCAGGGAATCTAGGAGCCATAATGCATCCCACATAGTGGTGGTGCGGAAGAAGAATGGGCCCCCAGAGGCTGTGCATTGATTATCAGACGATCAACAGGAGGACCATCCCTGATCAGTATACTGCTCCGAGGATAGAAGATGCCCTGCAGAGCCTGTTGGGGGCGAAATGGTTCAATGTGCTGGATCTGAAGCGTGGGTATTATCAAATTCCAATGCATGCTGAAGATAAGGAGAAGAGAGCATTTATCACCCTAGTAGGGTTCTTTGAGTTCAACAGGATGCCTCAGGGTCTGTCTGGCGCTCCAGCAACATTTCAGAGACTGAAGGAAAAGACAATAGGAGACAACCTGATCGAAGTGCTGGTGTACCTAGACTATATCGTCATCTTCGGAAAAACCCTCAAAGAGCATGAGGAGCGTCTGGAGAAGGTCCTGGAGAGACCCCAGGACAAGAGATTGAAGCTGTCCATAGAAAAATTTCAGTTTTACCAGCCTTCAGGTAATTACCTCAGCCATGTTATCTCCGCTGAAGGACTACTACTGACCTTCAAAAGCTGGAAGCTGTCACCTCTTGGCCAAGACCTACCAACGTAACAGAGCTTAGGTCATTCTTGGGGTATTGCTCATACTAAGGAGGGTTTGTAGAGGTGTTTGCTAAAATAGCTCGGCCCCTTAATGAATTATTGAAGAATGAGGATGATGAGGAGGATCCAGACACAACAAGGTCGGTTAGACAACCTGGAGGGCCCAGGAAGCCTCGGGAGTCAATGCAAGACCAGTGGACTGACCAGTGTGAGCAAGCCTTTTGGCAACTGAAGTGGAATCTAACGACTGCTCCTGTTCTGGCCTATGCTGATCCAAACAAGCCATATGAGCTGCATGTTGATGCCAGTCAAGACGAGCTAGGGGGTGTACTGTATCAGGAACACAATGGACACCTGCAGCCTGTTGCTTATGTGAGCCGAAGTCTTGCACCTGCTGAGAAGATCTACCCTACTCACAAGTTGGAATTCTTGGCTCTGAAGTGGGCAGTGGTGGACAAGTCGAAAGACTACTTGTATGGTGCAGACATAATAGTCAAGACTGATAACAACCCGCTCACGTATATTCTTTCCACCGCTAAGCTGGATGCCACTGGGCACAGGTGGTTAGCTGCCTTATTAGGATACAGTTTCAGCTTAAAGTACCGTCCAGGGGTTTGGTACTGGGTTGCTGATGCCCTATCGAGGGGACCCTATGAAGCAGGGGCTTCCTCTGAAGAATGGACTCAACTGACACCAGAAGGGATACAAGCCTTGTGTCAGGGAGTGGAAGGTCAGGCCAGAGGAACAACTGGGGCTAAAGCCATCAGAGTCTCAGTGGCAGGTGTCCACAAATACTGCTGTGTTCCCAACTCAGGGATGATGGCCTACCGTACCTAAGCTTTCAGGCAGGGACTTAAGAACAAACAAGACGGAAGATTCCCTCTGTAGTTTAACACTGAAGGCCCTGGAGGGCCAACGCCCAGATCTACTGCCAACAGACTCTCTAAAAGAAGCACAACTAGTACACAAGGAATGGAAACGACTGAAGTTACGCAACGGGGTGGTCTACGTAAGGGGCTTCTCGAATGATGCTGAAGATAAGTGGCAGTTGTTCCTGCCGAGAAAGCATAGTGAGCCTGTACTGACTTCCTTACACAACAACCATGGTCACTTAGGGCCTGAAAGTACATTTAAACTAGTGTGAGACCATTTCTATTGGCCCTGTATGCGGGCTGAAGTTAAGTGATACTGCCACTCCTGCATACAGTGTGTACAGAGGAAGACTTAACCCCACAGAGCTGCCCCAATGAGCCATCTTCAAAGTCAAGGACCAATGGAATTGGTGTGCATTGACTTTCTGTGTCTGGAGCCTGACTCGAGTGGACAGGGAAATGTCCTGGTGGTAACCACCCACTTCACCCACTATGCCCAGGCAATCCTATCCAAAGACCAGCGAGTATCTACGGTGGCCAAAATACTGGTAGAGAAATTCTTTGTCCATTAGGCCTACCTCAATTTATTCACTCTGACCAGGGGAGAGACTTTGAGAGTCGGCCTATCAAGAGACTCTTAGACCTTTTGGGTATTCAGAAATCAACAACAACTCCCTACCACCCTCAAGGGGATCCCCAGCTGGAAAGGTTTATTCGCACCCTTAGATATGCTTGGGACTCCTGCTTCAGAGCAGAAGCAGCATTGGAGTAGTTATATTGCAGCCATCGTACATGCCTACAATAGCACCAAAATTTATGCCACAGGCAATTCACCTTACAGGCTGATGTTTGGAAAAGAAGCTCAACTGTAGTTGACTTAGCATTCGGCACATCCCTGGACCATACTTCGATGATGTCCCACAAAGGATATGTGGACTGCTTGAGGAAGTGTCTAAAAGCAGCATAAGAGAAAGCACAGGCTATGTCAGACGCCCGAGGGCAGCGAAACAAAATACATTTTGACTTGAAAGTGAGGGTTCATGATCTGAACCCTGGTGACAGGGTGTTACTGAGAAACGTAGGGGTCCCTGGGAAACACAAGCTGACTGATAGCTGGAAGTCACAATCTTATATTATCTGTAAGCAGCTGCCAGGACTACCAGTATACCAGATTCGCCAAGAAGGATATACAGGACCACTAAAGACCTGGCACGGTAATCACCTACTGCCACTATCAGAAGCAGTTTGTGAGCCTCAACAACCAGATCCACAGCCTACTCAAACTACTTCTCAGAGATCATGTCAAATAACCAGGTCTCAGTCTTTGCCACTGAACACAGATGAAGAGGATGGTGAGGATGAAGAACTGGGCATGACAGTCTACACCACTCTTCTGTGTCGCCACTCTTCTTCCTTCTAGAGAACTAGAACTCTAGAATCTAGAATACTGAAACCCTTAGGCCTGAGGCACCAGAGTTCATACCACGGAGCCAATCATTGACAGGATAGGAAGATCTTCTGATTTCCCTAACTGCAGAGGACACAAAGACTCTTCAACCATCTATGGTGGAAGAGGAAGAGGCTGCTATACCAGAACTATCAGAGCCCAAGGAGCAAAGGGAAAAAAACGAACAATTCACTAGCCAAAAGAACTGACTTATGATACTCTAGGCGAAAGTTCTGAGGAAGCTATCTATACCTCTCAAAGAACTCACAACACACTGACCCTTCTCACTACAAGTTTAGTGGAGGGTGACTCCAACTTACCCCCTGGCATATCTAGGTGGACCAAATATTGGTGGCTTGTGGGCAAGCTCCCTTCTCAACAACCTCACCTCTTATGGCAAATGGTGGGAGGTTCCCTTGCCAGGTTCATACTACATGCTTGTTTTCTTACATGTACCAACCTGTTTTTGCTTCCCGTTGTATTTTGAAAGCATGTAACAGGTTGTGGACAATTATGTTGATGGACACTGTCCTTCCTTTGGGGTGGGGGAAGTGTGTAACAGGGATGTGTCATTGAGAAATGAAAGACTATTTGTGATGCAATTTCTCCTTTTGGCCACAAGATGGAGATAGGGAGATGCTGACTTGTCCATTCAGAAAACTCAGAGACACAGAAAAAAAGGGGAGATTCAGGAAGCGCTAAGGAGGCTGAGGTGATTTTTCAGAGGAGGAGAGTGCCCGAGTCAGCAGAAACCCCCAGCTATTTGGGGAATCTGCAGCGTGTTATTGGGGCCATTGTGGTGAGAGGACAAGGCCTGGGGTGTCATCTCCAGAGTCCAGAGACAGAGGGAGGTCACGCCATTGGAAGCTACTACAGTGTGGGGAAGCAGTTCTGGGACTGAATCCTGGAGAGACAGAGTCACTGCTGGGATGCTGTCTTTGCCGTGCTGCCTACCAGAGTCACCCTAAGCAACCTAAGCGAGTGGATGCCTGATAAGAGAGGCAACTAACACAGTGTTGCCGGGACTGGTAAGTGGGCCTTGAGGCCACTACTTGCTACCACTGCTAGGGATTAAGCCACTAGGAGCTTCTTAACCAGCTACTTAACCCCATAGTTCTAATACTGCCTGCAGGCCTTACTGACGGCTGCAACGCATGCCAACGAGCTGCAATGAAACTTAGGACTAAGGACCGCCCCTAGTTGATATCACCTTGAAGCTCTAATCGCTGGCCAGTTAAGGCGGTATCCCACCCCTGTCTATTTATTTAAGTGCACTCAACACCAGTATAGAGCCTCTATCATTCTGAACGCATTTACAGTTATTTTACATTGATTTTAGCTAATGATATAGAAGTGTACTGTTTTTTTTTTTTTTTCCCCTTTTCTACTTGGGTATAGTTTTTTTTTTAATCCCTGTTTAGCAGCCTGTGTGTGAATTTGCCTGATCTGTGTTTAATTTTGTTGAAATTGCCATTTGTGCTAATCTGCATTAATAGATTAAGCAAGTTTATCCCTAACCTGGTGTGTGTGTTTATTTACTGGCAATACCTCACAGCTAGGTGAAGGGTTTTGTACATTTTTGGTATTACTTGAGCCCGCAGAAGGTGTGTCAGAGGGGCTGAGAATGTTCTTGGAGTTAAGACGTGGAACGAGGAACCCAAAATTACCAAGCAACTTCTTGGGGGGTGGCGCTACAGACAGTAATAAAGACTTGAAAACCCCGTCTTTTTAGTATTTGTGAGACCTACGTTTACTGATGCATTAAACCTTAAGGAGCTTTCATCTCTTGCTAGGAAAGGTGAAAAGAACAGACTTCTGATGAACAAACAACAGTCCTCCAACCAGAATTTTGAATATTATTAATAACAAACAGCTTCAATATAAATCCTTGGTCAATGTCATTGTTGAGCTTCACAAATCGGCTTGGTGAATTTTATTAAATCTTCTTTTTAGGATTTATCTAAATTTAAAATACATATTAGGATGTTCATTTTTGTCCTAAATATTTCAGTCCGCGTTCATTCCACAAAAACGTTTACAGTGAAAATGCTTTCAGGAAGCGTGGCATTCATATAACATTACATTATTATTATTGTTATGTCTGCATGGAAATACTTGGTTAGTGATGCAGAGTAAGATTTCATTAAAGGTGCAATTTAAATACCATTGGTATAACCAAAGCTTCTAGTACTGCTAATCAAAAATGATTGACTTCTTTTTTTTTTGCCTCACATGGAAATATTTAGAATCTAATAAAAATACAACGTAAAATATACCTGTAATGTAAAGGAAAACTCCAAGTAAAACATTTTATAAATATTTAAACTGAAAATATATTTTCCTAAGTAAATTTCCTGTTGTCCAATGCGATACTTGGATACATACATTTTCAGATATGTTTCTTTGGGTTCTGGACAACAGCCTAGCCATCACACTTATTTATAAAAGAAAATGTCAGAGCTATTTGCCCCATGAAATTGCATGTACATTCATTTTGTGTAAATGCTGGCAAAATCAAATGTTTTTAGGCTTTTTTTCTCTCCAGGTCAGATGTTATTAATTCCTAAGAATAATGTGACATGAAGCGTAACTCCACTTTTGTTGAGAAAAAAACATTCCCTTCTGGGTGATCTATGTACATTACAAGGATTATAACAAACTTATTTTGCGGATTCCTACCTTTCGTTATTCTGAAGAAATCACTGTTTGTTCCTCTGTGCCCCTGTGCTGAGTGGATCTAATAGGAATGGTTTTTATAATTATAAATCAGCTGTGCAGCTGCAGGGCACTAATTAGGAAATCAGCTGGGCCTGCCTCCCTTTAGATGTGATTTCCTATTGGGGCTAGTTCACCAAAAATTACATTTTTGTTGCAGGGGATGCCAGAAATCTGACTTGTATCTTAGGCAGACTTCTGGGAAAATAAGTGAGCCAATCACACAAGCAGGAAATAATGTTTCTGGGGGGTGTTCAATACACATTCTGTGTACAGAACAACTCCAGGTATCCATATTGCATTGAATTTTCACAAAATTACAGTGGCTGCAGATTGAAAAGGAAAGGACTCCGTTTTTAATAACTTTCAATTACAATATGACTTGTGTCGCAATTGTATACACTATATTTTTTTTCTTTATTTGCTATTTTTCTCCCCACGAAAGTGGAGTTACCCTTTAGGCATAGTACACACGGGCTAAATGTCGGGTGGCATCGGCTGGTTTAATAGAAACTGGCTGACATTCAGCCCATGTGTACTGCAGTCGGTCCGACAGAAGCTGGCCAGTAGAACAGCAAGGGAGATTAATGTACTAACGTTGGATAGTTAGTACAGCGGCTCCTCCTGAGCTGTCAGTCTTTTTTTGTTCAGCCCTGCTGGGTTGAAAGAAAAAAAAAACACTACTGGTGTATACTAGGCTTTAGAAACATGGTGCATTACAACTGTTGATGGAGTTGATGATCATAGTACTGTAAATAAGTATTTATGTCCTATGATCATCAAATACTTCCATGTTGGGTCACAGTATGGCCCCCATTCCCTGTCTTAAAGGCTAAGTTTGCCTTCTGAAAAAAATAATAAATGCACATATTTTGCAGGTAAAAATATTTGTATTATTTTTTTTTTCTAAGGAGCATGTAGTGAGCCTAAGGCCTTATCCACCATTTTTAAACAGCTTTTTACTGACACGGGCATGTTACCTATGTCATGTAGGAACGCATGGTTAGTTGATTTTCCACAAATGAATGGAGACGATTGGGATGATATGTGGGAAACTCCTTTTACCAGATTTGTGTCAGCAAGGGACCACCTTATCCAATATAAATTAATTCACAGGGTGTTTTTGACTCCAGCTAGATTGGCTAAGTTTTTCTATTCTCAGGCCTCTAATTGCTGGCGTTGCTCCTCTCTTGATTTTGCAGCACAATAGTCCCTTTACATCCTCATACAGGGAAATTTCACTAAATCTCCGAAGTCTCGCAAGACTTGGTGGTTTTCTTTTTACAAGCCTCTGGCATCACATTACCATAGTAACTAATGAACAAAAACAAGACTTGCTTGCATGCATGCATTTCCTGTTACCATAGTAACATATGTACATTGCAACCAGAGATGAGCAGTACAATTTACTCAAGCTGTGATTCAATACAGACTTGCTCAGCGTGAATATCTAAGTAATTTAGTTTGTGCATGAAGATGTGTTCCAGTTTTAGTATCTATTGCCCTTTAACTAGTTCTCCTAGGGTGCCCTGCAATGACCCTCCTCATCTTTCCCTGTGCAGCCAATCAGAAGAGAAAGAGTCATCAAAAACTTTTGAGATAAGCCCACTTTATGTTTGTTATGTGTTCCCATTCACACAATATCCCTTAGTTTTTTAATATTTCTTATCATTTGGATGTATCTCAGAAGGAAGTGTCATGGCTGACTGCAAGTTTTTTTGAACAATGTTAGAGTGAGCCTTTCCAAAGTCTGTTCTCATTAACATACAATGCAAGAAGCCCAGCCACTCCAACCATCTGTTAGGACAGACAGTACTCACATCTAGTTACAATTGAGAATGAAGATCTGCCTGCACAATACAGACAGAGCTGATTATGGCAAACACAGCTGCCCAGCCCCTTCATAAAAAATGAGAACTAGCTTGGATTTTGGTCCTTGCTGAAGGGTGCAGAATATAGCATCTAAAAAGGTAAGCTGCACTTTTTTAGGTTCTGCTATGTGAATGGGGAAATGTAATAAATATAAAGTAAGTGTTATCCAAATTTGGCTGCAAAAGTGGGAATACACTTGAAGCCAGATGCTTCCGCTCGCTGCTGCATATCATCGATCTTTATTTGTGAAATGACTATACACATTGGGAATCACTTGCGGCAACCTGCCTGTCACTATTTCTTATCATTTCTTGCTCAGTGCTGTGGAGAAAGGGTGGGGGTCTATTGAGACTGATGTTTCCATTGGGTGCAGCCCACATTTCTCAAGGCTACTCTCAATCTCACACTAGGTGAAATTAATACCCACAAGTGACTAAGGGTCAGAGATCCGAGTGGTCACTCACTGGTTCTCTTTTCTGCAAACTGGCACCGGGTCTTGCCCTTCTGAATCATCCTACCAAGGAGAGTTTGCTACAATGCAGACACTGTTCACAAGGACAGGGCAAGAGAGTAGTCAGGTCTAGGTAGGGGTCCTTGTTGGACAAAAAGCAATACAGTAGCCAGAACAATCTGATTTAACAACAAATAGGCAACTGGCAGGTAAGTATAATAGATACTTAACTCTCAGGTAGCTAGCAAAAAGACACAGTGCAAGCCACTTCCAAGACTGGTACATAGATAAACTTCTGGTCAGTGGACACACCCAGCATTGTTTATGAGAACTCTGTAAGTCCTAGAGGAAGTGGAGGTCCTAGGAATGCTGGAACACTTGGCAGCGATTCTTAGTGTACTAGAGGTCCTAGAAATCCAAGAAATCCTAGAAGACCCACCAGGGATCCTGTGAATAATGTGAAAGTTATACTATATGCTCATTGAGGAAGGCTGTCTCACTCTTGAAGTAATGGAGTTATCTTCCATAAAAGAGAATTAAAGAACATAGGATCAATAAATATATCCATCTTGAATGAAGTATACTGTAACTTCTAATGGAATTTGTATTTGGCACAGGCAAACAAAGCAATCATTTTTTGACTAGATGTTAACCTGTACTTTCCTTATATGGACACAATATTGTTGCTAAAGGCCCTTACACACTTGACGGAAATCGGACAAAATATCCTCTGATTTTTCTCTCTCTTGCTCATAACCATTTTTAGTTGACAGTGCATAAATGTTCCCGAAATTTCTCGTCCGATTTTTTTTTCTGGGACATTTGGGACTTCCGGGTTGTCAGCAACTTCAGATCATGCACAGTCTTTCGTATCCGATTTTTCACAGACGTACTGCATACACATTAAACGAAAATTAGTCGTCTGGGGACGGACGATAAAAATTTTGGTGTTTGTCCCTCTGTTTTTTTTTCGTTGAAAATGTCGGCATCGGCTGCTGAAAGTTGTGTACACACTAGCCGAAAATCGTACGATTTTACCTCGGAAGGGAATTTTCGGCAGATTTTCTACTAGTGTGTACCCCACTTTAAGCAGCCTTTCTCAACCATGTTAACACAATGGAACTCTTAAATTAACTTTCTGGTCTCAGGGAAGATCTGCTAAAAATTACTATATCTACAACTCAGGATACATTACTGTAATGGTCAGTGAAAAGAATGCTCCTTATACCTGTCATCATTTATAAGAATTACCCCCTTACAAATAGTTAAAAAAAACATTGGTGTCAGTGGGGAGCTTATCTGACAGGCAGAAATTGCTCATTGTTCAAGGAACCCCTAGCAACTTCTGGAGGAACCCTAGGTTTCTAAGGAACCCTGGTTGAGAAACCCTGATTTAAAGGTATCAAAAGAGCCCACTACAGAAAAAAAGGAAAATCTGTCCAGTAAAAGCACAAGTCTTAAAAAAACACCTCCACTAAACCACAATATTGTATTCATGGGACAATTCCATAGTTTCATAGTTAGTCAGGTTGAAAAAAGACACAAGTCCATCCGGTTCAACTAAAAAAAAAAAAAACAGTATTGAAAACCCAACCATACAATCCCATATACACAATCCTATACCCGCTGTTGATCCAGAGGAAGACGAAAATAAACCCCAGCAAAGTATGATCCAATTTGATACAGCAGGGGAAAAAAATTCCTTCCTCATCCCCCGAGAGGCAATCGGATATTCCATGGATCAACTTTACCTAAAAAAATTTTTAGTACCCATTTATATTATGTACGCCAAGGAAAGAATCAAGGCCTTTTTTAAAGCAATCTAGTGAGCTAGCCAGAACCACCTCTGGAGGGAGTCTATTCCACATTTTCACAGCTCTTACGTTGAAGAAACTTTTCCATATTTGGAGACTAAATCTGTTTACCTCTAGACGTAAAGAGTGCCCCCCTTGTCCTCTGTGTTGACCTAAAAGTGAACAACTCAACACCAAGTTCACTATATGGACCCCTTTTGTATTCATACATGTTGATCATATCCCCCCCCCCCCTTAATCTCCTCTTCTCAAGAGAGAATAAATTCAGTTCCTCTAATCTTTTCTCATAGCTGAGGTCCTCCATGCCTCTTATCAGTTTGGTTGCCCTTCTCTGCACTTTCTCCAGTTCCCCAATATCCTTTTTAAGAACTGGTGCCCAAAACTGAACTGCATATTCCAGATGAGGTCTTATTAATTATCTGTACAGGGGCAAAATGATATCTCTCTCTCTGGAGTCCATGCCTCTGTTAATACAAGAAAGGACTTTGCTTGCTTTGGAAACCGCAGCTTGGCATTGCATGCTATTATTAAGCTTATAATCTACCAGAACACCCAGATCCTTCTCCCTTATGGATTCCCCCAGTTCTACTCCACCTAGTATGTATGATGCATGCATATTCTTAGCCCCCAAGTGCATAACTTTACATTTATCAGTTGAAATGTAAAAGCGCTTTCTGAGGCTTTAAAGTGATTGTAAACCTCTGATATGAACTATGAAAAAAGCATATCCTTCTTTACTGTTTATTTGTGTCTCTCCAAATTTCTGGTTGTCATTTTTTCTCTGTTGCCTGGTTCATCTATTAAAAGCATGACTCAGTTTCTGGCAACCGACACCGAGTTAAAATGATGATGGGAGGAGCTGCAGCACTCATCCTATCCATAGCTGTGCTTGTTCTCTGTACTGTGTGATGGGGGTGTGTGTCCCTTCCCTCCAGTCAGGGCTCAGAGCTGTCAGCTGTATGAAGACTAAAGATATCTGCCCCCTGCTCCTAGAACTAAAGGGAAATTATTTCTTCTGTGTGTTTTCAGAACGATCTACAGAAGAAATCCCTGCAGATACAAAGCTACAACTTATGTAGGAGGAAGCTTCATCGCTATGTATCAACTAATGCTAGTTACATCACTGGGTAAATGTGAGGGTGCACAACCACCTTAACTTTTAAAAATATGTATCTATATCAATAAGCAGAAATGTTCAGCCTTATCTCCTTTGTGGAAATGTATAGATTTACCTTCATCACCACCACCACTATCACTACCAACAGTAAATTACCTGCCCTACTGCTCCAACACATGTACAGTTACTCTCAGTTTAAACATTATCCATCTAGTCAGGCAGTCCACTCACCCACTTGTTGCTATTGGCGCCATTGAGTTAGTTAGAAGATCCACTAAAACAATATATCTTCATTTAGCAATTCTTTCCATGCCCATTGACTCTGGTGCTACCCCTAAATTGTATCATTTTATGATCAGATCCTCATCTGATTTTGCACCAATTCTGCTACTTCAGAAAATAAGAAAATAAACAAAAACATCTCTTGTTACCTTTCAAATATTCTCAGTGCAACAACCAAAGCAATGAAATCACTCACCAAAAGTATTTTTCAGTCTATAAAATGTGTTCTTATCTGTATTTATTATTAAAGTGGAGTTCCAGTCATTTTTAAGAATTACCCACATTGTAGTGTAAATCGCTAGTGGGTTAAGGTTTGGCTATTGTTTGGATTTTTTAGTGTACCCCGCGACTTCCGGTCGCAGCTGCCTAGGCGATTACGTCATCAACCAAGCACATTGACTCCTGGGATATTTATGTCATCAATCCCAGAAGTCTTCAGGCGTCGAATGCATGTACACAAAGCACGCCGCGGTATTTTTACTGCGCAGGCGCAAGTTTGGGAGGTGCATGCTGGGTAGCCAGCTGCACGAAATCCAGGAAATTAAGCCAGGCCGGTGTAACGTGAGAATTACCTACCCCGTGAGAAAAACCTACCCTCGTCACTTCCGGCCAGGAACAGCTGAGCAGCGCAGCAGTGCGCATGCTCACAGCACCGGATACCTAATGGGACAACTGAGGAGCTGACTAGTGCGCATGCGCACTAGTATGGAAATATGTCGGTGTACCGTGAACAAAACCTACCCACGCCGCGGTTACATAAAACAGCTGGGCTGCAATATGAGTAATCTCCGCTCCTGTGCCTGTCACTTCCCTGCTCTCGGCTAGTAAATATAAAAGCGGCTGGCGGCTCCGTGATTTATCTTTTCATACACCCGCCGCCGCTTTTATATTTACTTGCCGAGAGCAGAAAAGGGAAGCACAGTTGTTTTAATGTAACCGCCGGATTACATACAGTGCCGTGAACCGGAAGTGACGAGGGGTAGGTTTTTCTCACGGGTAGGTAATTCTCACGGAACACCGGCTTCAGCTGCCCAAATCCTGCATGTCCGCAGCCAGAATCGAGGGGGCAAAAGAAAAATAAGCAGTTTGTAAGTAGATACAATGTGTACATGGGTAACATTTTACATTATGCTTATCAGGAATTACAACGATCTCTGCAATGCTATTAATGCAATGTTGGCTAGGAGACTGGAACTCTGCTTTAAATAAAATAATTTATTATTTCCAATAATACCAGGAATGGATAGTTTTCTGGATGAGTGAAGGAGTTAAAAAAGATGTGCATGGATACTCACAAGGGAATATTTATCTATTTAAAAAGCACAGTAATAATGGTAGGAACATTCACAAATCACTGGGAAAAATTTAACACTTTTTTGTTTACAAAGCAGATTTTGAAAAGTTTATCACGTATTACAAAATATCTTTAAAAAAGTATGCAAATTCTCTGCAGATATAAGCATTTCTTACTTTTGATTCCTTCTAAACATAATAAATAGAAAGTTCTATTTGGAACTTGTTTATTTCTGACCCCTAGCACTCCTACCATCTTTGGTATTAACATAGTCTTTTGTAACCAAGCAACACAGCATGAACCACAATAGTTATTTTTCACCTTTCTTGCTCAAATTATGTACTACTTATAATGTATTATTGTTTCTTTCTAAACTAGACATCTTTTTAAAACATAATTTATCACTTCAGCATACAAAATTAAAAATGTTTTACATATATACACTATATTGTCAAAAGTATTGGGACACCTGCATTTACACGCTCATGAACTTTAATGGCATCACAGTCCTAATCCGTAGGATTCAATATTGAGTTGGCCTACCTTTTGCAGCTATAACAGCTTTACTTCTGGGAAGGCTGTCCTCAAGGTTTAGGAGTGTGTCTATAGGAATGTTTGACCATTCTTCCAAAAGCACATTTGTGAGGTCAGCCACTGATGTTGGACGAGAATGCCTGTCTCTCAGTCTCTGCTCTAATTCATCCAAAAGGTTTTCTATCGGGTTGAGGTCAAGACTCTGTGCATACCAGTCAAGTTCCTCCACCATAAACTCGCTCATCCATGTCTTTATGGACCTTGCACTGGTCCAAAGCATGTGGTGGAGGTAGGATTATGGTGTGGGTTGGTTTTTCAGGGATTGGGCTTGGCCCCTTATTTCCAGGGAAGGGAACTCATAAGGCATCAGCATACCAAGACATTTTGGACTATTTCACGCTCCCAACTTTGTGGGAACAGTTTGGGGATGGCCCCTTGCTGTTCCAACATGACTTCGCAGCAGTGCACAAAGCAAGGTCCCTTAGTCCTTCTGTACTTTTTGAAAATCCAAAGTTACTAGGTCTAGTAAAGAGGCTCATATACCTTTGTCCCATAAAAAATTAGAAAGACAATTAGATGATGACACTTTTGAATAGGAAGCCAAATTACCGTGGAATAGGCTGAGAGCATTGTCTTTCAAAAAGCATCTTGTTTAAAAGACAAGTTAGTTCATAGCCACTTCCAGGGTGCTTCTAACTTAAAATCCAACTTGTCCCTTAAAGGAAAATTCAAGTCTGGCAACTGCTCTAATTGTAAATATGTCAACACTAATAGGAACATAATTCTGCCAAATAGGATGACATTTTCTCCAAAAAGTTTTGTCAATTGTAACACGCAAGGTGTAGTTGACCTTTTTACTTCTGAATGTGGATCTTATTACGTAGGCAAAACTATATGTGAATTTTAGCGTTGCATACATGATCACATTTATGCAAATGAAATAGGAGATTTATATTCCTGTATTGGCAGACATGCTGCAATTGATCATAAATATTGTTCATTTTCATTCTTTTTCTTGTCTTTGGAAAAAAAAACCCTAAGATCCTCGAGGGGGGAATTGGGATCAGAGAGTTCTCCAAAGAGAGATGAGGTGGATCTTCAATCTTGCAAAGTTAAGTAAGTGGTCTGGTGCCACCAGTCACACATCTCCATCCCTAAAAATCATACATTTAAAGACAAAATATAGCCCTGGGACTTTAAATGAGGTGTATCACACATGGCCACCAAATCAGAAGTTAACATGATAAAATAATTTATTGAGGTAAATACAGTTTTCATCATGATATAGCAATTACAATACAATGCCATGCCAATTAAAAGTAGCTACATTGTATGATACATGCTTTAAAAGTTGAGATGTCAATACATGATTGAAAGGGCACCTTTAGAACTTGACACAGTTCGTGAGTTACCCCTCATTTCCTCAGGAGTGGATTCACACAAAACATTTCTATTAAGTAAAACCACAGTTTAAGAGTATATCCCATGATAGTAAATAATACTGGGGACACAGTAAGGGACCCCATCCTTAAAAATCGACTGAGCCAGAATGTCATAGCAGTGTTCCCTCCAGTTGGGGGCCAGGTACATCTAGCCTGGGAGATGTAGGGTCGAAATCAGGAAAAACGCATGGGGCAGCAAATGAAGGGTAAATAAAGCACTATAGAGCAGAAATATATCCATCCATATATATCATCCAAAGTTGTTACTGTAACAAAAATACATATGTATAATGTGTCTATTTATAGTATTAAAAAATACTACAGTGATGTAGTGATTACGAGCAAGAAACGGAGTATAAGGTAACCAGTGCAGCCAAAGTTGCACATGGATACAAAAAAAAAAAAACATCTCATAGAGTAGAAAAGGGATAAGAGGTTGTGGTGTATGTATGTCTATAGAAGAAAAGAAAAGGAAAGGACTACTAGAACCACAGTGCAATTGATGTAGTGTAAAAGAGTGTATATGTATAAACATACCCACCTTGAAAAGTGTTGGAGCTGCCAATTCAAGGTTATGTCCTTACATGAAACAGGAAAGTAGTGAAAGAGCCCCCCTTTGGCTGCCCCCTCCACTTGTACTCCAAATTGATGTCACCAGTCCTGCCCCTAGCGCCATGCAATGGTGGCTCTGGGAGAGCAAGTGAATGCCAGGACCGGCATTAGCCGCCTCGTGGAGGAATTGGCGAATAAGTGTGAATATTCCCCCGCTGCCCAAAGATGACATACTGCACCTCAGCGTCATGATGCCGCACATGCTCTGATGTCACACGTCAGGCGCAGAAACATGGCGCCGATTTACAGATGGCCCCATCTGTCACCAAAAAAGGAGCATCCCAACATGAGCACCACAGGAATAACAAGCTCTAGTGACAACATATATTTATTTATAAAGGCAAATATGTCTTAACAGCAATAATGTAAGAGTAGGCCCAGGGTAGCATCAGACCATAATGGGCAAAATGGTGTCTTCCACCTAACTCAATGCAACAAAGTTAAATACACACCTCCATCCCTAAAAATCGTTCATATAAAAATGAAACATAGCCCTAGGACTTTAAATGAGGTGTATCACACCACAATTGCGGCTGTATTGGATTCCCAGGGATTGTGATGCAATCACGCTCCCTTAATTATGGAACACATTTTTGCTGCCCCCTTCCTTTAGTTTTAATCTTTCTTTTTGATGTAATAATTCATTTTTAGAGATGAGCAAGTCCATTTTGGCTGTGCCATAGCCATACCTGTCCATTGGTCCCCGCCCCCTGAGAATGTTGCCGGGTCTTTCTCCCTCAACCTCTTGTATAAACTCTCCATTTGTGGGTTTTATTCAATGTTGAGAATACATTTTCCTTTGAATCCGGGGCCGTGTGTGTTCATGCTATATCCCCCTTGTTTTCAAGGGTGATTCAAATATTTGTAAGCATATATTGTTTAAATTGTTACTTTTCAATTTAATTTACAGACACCCTGTCAGCAACATCCATCTCCTGATGGAAAGAACCATGTTTCATGAAATGCGTTAACAGTTATCATGTTCTCCATTTCTTTCTGTTAACCTCCTTGGAGGTATGATTATGTCATAATTTTTGTGCTAAAAGTGGTACACTGTTTTGCATGGAAATATGTTGTTTTATATTTTAGGCCTGTAATTCTTAGGAATAACCCACTTAAATCTGTCCAAACAAGAGTCTAGTAGACATCCCGAGTATGATAAAGTTTGAAACACAAAATCATAAATTATAATATAAAAATAATAATAATAATTTTTATTTAATAATTTAATCAAACCAAAAAAAACGGAACTGTGTACAAACAAGGGTTGCGATATTACTAGTCACTGTAATAAAGGTTTAGTAAGCATCTCGGTTATAAAATTGATATTACTAGTCACTGTAATAAAGGTTTAGTAAGCATCTCGGGTATAAATATTTTGAAACATGGGACTGCACAAAGTCCGACGTCACAATCGGGAAATAGAATCTGGTTTCTTTTCTTATTTTCCTTCCACTGTCATCTCTCTTCGAGCAACAAACCACGCACATCCTTGTAGGTGCTGACTTTTTCTCAGTTGGTGGGATGTAGTCCATGAAGTGATGACCAGTCAGGCATTCCGGGCTGACAGCGCCAACAACACGATGTCCAAATCTGTTCACAGCCATTGATGGTGTTTGGTGACTCAGAAAGGTTTATTTGGCAACTTTCCAAATATAGTCCGCATGAATCACAGGCTTGTCACACTTTTTTTTTTTAGCAGAATGTATGCATTTCACAAGCATTGCTCAAGAAGATGTCTAAAGATCTTCTTGTAGTATTTTTTTTTTTTGCTGCTTCCTCATAGCTGGGTAGAATGTCATTGCTTGGCCGGCTCTGTTGACACCTTCCATGGTGTTGTTATAGTCTATCATTACTTGTGGCTTCATGACTTCTTTCCCACCTTTCATGTGTACCATAACAGTGGAGGTGTTATGCACTGTACTCATTAGGGACACATCTTTCTTGTCACTCCATCGCAATGTCATCATTTTGCCTTTCTGCCAGGCAACCATTTCTCCTGTCTTGAGCTTCTTTTTGCCAATGTTACCACCGGTTACCCCCTACGGTTCCATAGGCATCAGTTTTGTTGTGCAGTAGAACCTCATAAAGTTCAGGAGATGTATGAAAGTTAAATTAGTGAAAGAACAGAAGATGTTGCCATTCCATAATTACTGTATTTTTCATGAAATGTTGTTCCTTTTCCAGTGTATATCACTAAATTCCAAATTTGGCCAGTTGACGATTCGCATAGCATGTATAATTTTAAGTTACGCCAAATTGTGCCCTCTTTGATGCAATGTATTGCGCTCAGCTGAGCCTTCCCTTGTAGGCCATTAGACTTTCATCTATGTTGATGTCTCTTTCTGGAACATTGCTCCATTGGAGATTCTGAAGAATCATTTGATATACTTCCCAAATTAGTTTTAGTTTTGGTGCAGGATGAGTAGTTACATTAAATTCTTCATTATTTTTAAAGTGCAGATATTTCATTATAAGGGAAAATCTGTATACTGACATGACCGTGCCAAAGAATGGAGTGGCAAGTAATGTATTGGTTGTCCAATACCACTTCTGCAGGGGTTTCCCCACCACTCCCTGAAGAATTATTAGGCCCAGAAATTTCCAAAGGTCATCTTTGGTCACTGGTTCCCACTTTCTGCATCTTGCAAACCTCCAATGCGTAGCGTATTGTTGCTCTTTGTACCGGTTGGTCTCGGTATCTATTTTTTCAATAACCTCATCGGTCAAAAATAATTGTAGGTATGCCAAGATGTTGTCATGGTCAATGTCAACTTTCACACCAGGTGCTCCTGTAAATGGGAATCTTGGGGGTTCTGCCTGATCTGTACTGCAGTCAATAGAGCACCAAGTCCGCACATCGCTGAGCTCAGTCGCAGAATCGTTGCTGTCATCACTTTCCATACCTGATGACGAATTTTCCCACGAATCGCTATTGCTCAGTTCTTCAAGTAACTCAGTTTCGCTGTTGCTGTTTTTGAGTTGGTCTAAAAGCGCTTTTACGCAAAAAGAACGCTTTTTGGAGACCATGGTCGTTCTTAATTTTCCAGGCACAAAGAACTCGAAAAGCACAGACAGGGCACTGGAAAAGTCACCAGGTGAAATCCTGAGGTGAAATGGCTTGATACAGTGTAATCTGTTAGGATAACAATTTTGTAGCATGTCATTTGTTTTATTTACTTTTTTTAAATTGCTGCCGCTTCCACCCGCCTGCAGGGAAGGGAACCAGAAGACAGGGGCCAGCATCGGCCGAGCTGGGGAGGACAGCGGGGGATCGTAGGGGAAGGTGAGCTTTATTGTGGGGTAATCCCGAGTGTGGCTTGGGGTTACCGCTTTTGGTACTCTATATTAAACCCGAGCCATACTTGGGAATACCGCAAGGGAGGTTAAAGAGTCTTTACATTCTATGTACTAAAATGTGGAAAATTTTTAAAATTGTTCCTGGTGCACTTTTGTGTTTTTAACCTACTTTATTCTGATATATTCAAAATAAAATTGGCAATTTTTTCCATTCTTCTGTACTTTTTGTGTTTTAGAGTAAAGTGTCAGGGGAACTGATTGGTTTCTATGAGCTGCACCAGATTTTTCACTCTCCAGTTTTAGTAAATCAGCCCCTATGCTCAATGTTCCTACAATGACTACTAGAATAATTGATGAATTATTTGATTGGGTATGCTTTACCCAATATTGTCTGTAAAGTTATGCTGACCTTACTGAATACATTGACATGTAAGACATTTTCATTTTCTACATTGAAAGACTAATTTCCTATTGTTGAAAAGGAGTTTTGGCTGTTGATTTATTCTTGTTTAGTTTACTGGGTGTTATATTGTTTTTATGAAATTTTGGGTTTTGTCAGCCAGCCAGCTGAGGGAGACTGACCTAATCCAAACAACTCCCTACCCTACATCATAGTCAAAAAAATACACTAAGCCACAGCAAGTCATACATCCCTTTCAAGCTTTTTTTTTTGTCCAACAAATAACCTAAAAAGAAACAAAAATGATGTAAAGGGAAAATATAGGAGGAAAGCATACGATCAAACAAAAAGAAAGAAGGATCACCACCACCCTCTTACCAACACAATAAAAATATTAAGTGTATCTAATTGTATCCCTTTAGAGGAGGAGATTTCATTATTAAACAAGAATCCAAGCTTTGCTCCAGATTATAAGCCAAACCTTTTCACTTTATTTAAAGATTTAATTAAGTTTGTGCATAATTTTTACTCTATAAAGGCACTTTATTGATGAAACTGATAAAATCTAAAAAAAAAATGACAATTCTTTTCCCTGCCCTGCTTAAGTTTGTAAACAAAGCAACAAAAGGATTCTGGGTGATGTCATTGACCACATATAGTCATGACTATATGTAGTGAATGTTGTCAGCCAGTGTTTTTGGCCAGTTTGTTGCCATTTAGCAGCCATCATGATTGGCAATAGATCTGGATTTTTGCACAGTGTGATTGACGTTGGAATCACATCATGGGATTTTTTTTTTTTCAACAATGAGTGTTTTAGTTATAATTTTTTTTTTTGTGAATAAGTAGCAAGGGATACTATGTACCCCAAACTCATTCATGTGAGGAGGACAGATATCTAGGGGCCTGTTTATTTTAAAGGGGCCTTCCATCCAGATCTCGATAAGTTCCCCCATCCACAGACCCCCCACATCCACCAGGCCAGGGATGTGGGGGATGAGGCCTATGTCCCCACCAAGCAAGGTACCTCCCAAATGTTCAGGGCATGTGGCCTGGTATTGTTCAGGAGGTGGGGGTGAACGCTCACTGCTCCTCCATTTTTCATCCATACAGGATGCATACCTGGATAAGATTCTGTGGATTTTTTTGAGGGGAGGACCCAAGATATTTTTATTTTTTTTTTGCTTGAGGTGCCTCACAGAATCCTTACCAGACCCATAAATTCAGGTTGGGTGGCCGGAAAAGAAGGGGTGAACTAGGCCACATGCCCTTAAAAAAACAAATGGCATTGGGACCCGCATACAATTTCAGGGGTACTGATGCAAAAAAGAAAATGGCTTGGGTTCCTGCTTACAAGCCATATCAGACCCTTATCCTTGATAAGGGTCTAGCATGGATTTTGAGGGGAACTTTACTCACAAAAAAAAATGATGAAACACTTTAGGTCCATTCAGTCGCCTCCCACCCCATACAACAAGTCTTTTGGATGACAACTGTTATATACAAGAAGGCAGGGTCTCCCTTGTGACATGATTGACCATATATGGATACAGTCATATAGAGTATTGTCAATTATGTCACTGGGACCTATGGGACTGTGTTTGGACCGAACCTTAAGCTCATCCCCAATCATGTTGGATGGATCCAGAGACACAATATTCAGTTCCTTAATCACTATAATAGCAATGCTTTTGGCTATCCACTTTAGTCTTTTTACATTTAGAATTTTACTATGAAAATAAATGGATTATCACCAAAAATCACTTTAAAGGCTGACTCCATGGCTAACATGTTACTAAGCAACCCCCACCCCCCAAGTGCCCCCCGTGACAGCATGAGGGGGTTCTTATCCCC